>NC_143012.1:251705653-252009653 GCF_055824585.1 Amblyomma mixtum
AGCGGGGCTCTCGATTCCAGAAGGCTTAACACGACACACGAAAAGGACACTCCTGGTTTCTTTTAATCCTCACTCGTACGTTATTTCAGGTCAGCGCGTGTCCTCAGACTGGGACGAAGGGTGATAAGGAAGCGGCGACTCCTCCTAGCTATGGGCTCGTCTTTTAATCCCTTTTTTCTGATGGCCAAAGCTGTTTGCGATAAATATCAGTTTTTAGGGCATTTATATTTTGGATGATTTGTCTGTAAAGTTAGATACGGTTGTTCATTCTTTTGGTTGCTCTTGTATCACGTGTTGTAATACATGTGTTACATCTTAACGGGTGGAAGATAATTCCGTTTTATTTCTTTCGCCACAATGACCTTGCTCACTATGTGGATATACCGGGGATAAAAAGCCTCCCTTTTGTTTATCCAGTTTACATCCTGTGTTTCATTTAGTGGTTAACGGTTCAATCATTTATTCGAGCTGCCGTACATCGACCGCGAAGAATTTTTTATTTTTTTCTCTGCGAACATGCATCCCGCAATCTTTCGGATATTACTCTAAAGAACAAAAGGAACGGGGCCCAACTGCCACCCTTCGGTACACCGAAGATAATGGGCAGCAAGGAAGATTGCCAGCTATCTAGGAATGCGCATTGCATTCTGTGGCTTAGGTATGATTCAAGCAGTATTAGGAGTTCTCTACAAAGGCAGTATGAATATGGCTTGTCAAGAAGAATTGGATGGTTCAGCCAGTTGAAGTCCTTGCCAAATTGGGGATACTCCCCGCTTTTGCTCCTTTCCGGCTGCCCTCTCACCACCCTTCTCAACACCTGCGAGCTACTCCCCGTCTGTTCCCGACCAGTTTCTCTACCCAGTGGGCTGATGCCGCGTTGCACACCTCAACATGGCTGCCGGCCAGAGAGATCGCAAGAGTCGCTACGACGTGACGAACCGCGTTGTCTCGTTCCACCCTGCCAACGAGGTCTTACTCTAAGCCCCTTTGCGGACGCCTGGTCTTTTCGAAAAGTTTCAGCCTCGCTTCATTGATTCCTAATTTGTGCTCAAACAAACCTCTCCAGTGATGTGCCGCGTCCCTCCCTCCTGCGGGTCGCCGTTACCGTGGGACTGATGTTGCCCTCATATACCGCCTGAAACCTTTCATTCGGCGCACCGCATCCCACTAATCACAGCCAGGCTAGCCGCTTTTGACAGCGCCGGCAGTTAGTTTGAGCACTATATGCGGCATCGTCTTTTCACGCAACTGTATGCGCCTTCATCCTTTTCACCTGCGTATACTTCTCGTCATCGCTCGCGCTGTTCGCTGGGGGCGTACCTCTGGCTGCGGGTCAGAATAAGCCTGGCTGGTGAAGGCCTGTATGCCTGATGATATAAATGAGCAGGGGAGTAGTGTCTTCAAGTTCATATTCATATAGTGCGTAACTCTTTCCCTGCTCAGCAAGGCTCCCTGACTTCGCCTCTTTAGCATCTAGCTTGTAACAAATACTAGGAATTCTGAAGTCAATTATACAGTTTTATCGGCTCCGCACAACTGATTATTTTCTTAGTTTTCAGCAGGACAGAAATGATCAGCTTGACATGTATAGTGTTTCACTTGCAGAATACCTGTACGCGCCGAAATACCAATTTTTTAAACTATTATCTCTGAAAGCACTCGTATCAGGAAAATATTAAGTAAAAGAAAACGCTGTGCAGAGGAAAAATTATGCATGGTAGTTTCCACATACACTGTGGGCACAAACATTCAGATATGACAGTGCCTTATTTCATTTCGAACAAATTTTACACTTAAAACGGACATGAAATGACCTAGGAGAAAGGTAGTGCACCGAAATCTCGCCTAGAAGGCAGCACGCTTATTGTAATTTTTCTTTGATGCAGAAAACGCTGTCTTTTTTGTTTTCTTGTCTGACAAGGAACGAAGTTCTACGACCGCAATGCCTAGTCAACATGGCTGGTTAACAAACTAAATGACAATGTAAATGTGAACGGGCAATCAAAAACATTTTTCTAAATATGGGATTGTGTTACTGCCTCATAGCTTTAAGGACTGAGTTAGTGAGTGTAGATACGTTTATTTAGAGGGAGTGACACTTAGGCCTCATGACTGAGAACGAGTGTACCGAACGTTTTTACTGACAAGCCGAGTTCTTTCGCTTTCATCAGAACGCTGTGACAAGCTTATAGTCCTGAGGAAATGTTAAAACACTCTAGGAATTTCATAGTAAGCCACACTGTTACCATAATACTAGAAGCCAACAACGTTGAAACCAGAACAAAAGTAGAAGGGTGAAAAAGCTTACAGATGTTCTTGCTAAAGCGTAATTTTACAGATTGGCGGAAAATGAAATCTAGCAGATTATAAAGAGAGGCAGCCAAAATCATAGCGATAATTACAGACACTCAGAGGTAAACTTAAAAAAAAAAAGAAAGTGGGTAACGGTGGTTTCCACGGAGAAATCACGCACAGATTCCTGGTTGTAAAGTTTGGTCACCAAAAGATACCTGCGTTAGGGAACGCGGTGAGAAAGAGCATTATTGAGGTTTCTTTTTCAAAGTGGTCGCAAGACAGGAGTTTGTAGGCGGTGAGGTAAACTTGGTTTTATCGTCCGGGCCGCATCAAGTTTCCTTCAAGTGGCTAATATTCATGAACGCCGCCCGAACAGCTGTTGGATACAGTAAGATAACGTCTTAGAAGTTATTCAACAGAAGTTGCCATTCTTCACCAGAAACAATGTGTACTTAAATAGTTACAGAAAAATCAACAAACTATGGCCTTTGGTTTGGTTTGGTTTGGTGTTTATTTTCTTTCAAAAATGAAAGGGGAAGCCAAAGCAAAAGGCGGTAGGCCTGACTAGGCCTTGGCTCCCCGATACAGGCGGCAGCACACACCTTTAGCGCCTATGCAGGACAAACAAAGAAACTAAATAATACAACAACAATATGACACAAACAAGCATGAATTGAATACATCAATCACACCAAATAAAATAATATGAATAAACAAGCATGAATTAAATACATCAATGACAACAAATAATATAACAACAATATGACATAAACAAGCATGAATTGACAAATTTTATGCCGCAGGACGTTTTCATGTAAGCAAAGACTAGTCAAAAACATATATTATAGCAAGTATAGGCCAAAAAACTAAACAGGATTCTCTTCCAAATATTTTTTTATACATTTTTTAAATACCTTAGTTGATGACGAGAATTCCCGTTCTAGTGAAGTTTGGTTGATGACAAATGGTACCTGAAAAGTTAATTTCTGTTTCCCGTAGTTAGTCCGAGTGAGGGGCACAAGTTTTTTTCGTGTTCTCAGATGGTACATTATGGCAGGTCTGTCAGGTAGAGTGGCATACAATCTGTTATGGTGAATATACTGCAGTAAACGAAAATAATAAATTTGTTGTACTGGTAGAATAGCATGTTTTTTGTATAATGGTTCTGTAGGTAAATCTCGTGGTCTCCCATAATAGCCTTCAATGGCTCTTAGAGCTTTTTTCTGGAGAACAAGCAACCTATTAAAGTTACCGGATCCAGTGGTTCCCCAAACAAGAATACAGTATGATATTTTGGAATAAAAAAGAGCATAATACAATGAAATCTTGAGCCAAGTTGGTATTAAGTTAGTAATTTTGTAAAGACACCCTACAGTTTTACTGAGATCTTTCACTAAATTTGAAACTTGCACATTCCATGAAAGGTTTTCATTGAACCAAACACCTAGAAATTTGTGGTTGGACACTTGTGCTATGATATTGTTTTTGTATTTTATAACTACAGCACATTGTACAGTAGAGTTGATGGGTCTAAATATTATGTATGTGGTTTTCGTGAGATTCAGGCCAAGTTTATTTGCCATTAACCAATTCTCTAACCTATTTAAATAATCATTGACCCTTATTGCTAATCTAGGCAAAGAACATTCTGTAAAAAAGGCATTTGTGTCATCAGCATACATTATTAGATCGGGTGAATCAGGAATATTAGTTATGTCATTAATATATATTATGAATAATAATGGTCCCAGAATTGATCCTTGGGGAACACCTTGTTTTATAATCATACTAGTGGAAGAGCAATCATGAACTTGCACATACTGTAGCCTGTTATACAAATAACTTCTTAATAAGTCAAGAGGTATACCACGCACTCCATAATCCGCCAGTTTTTGTAATAAAATGTCATGTTGAACGCAGTCGAAGGCCTTTCGAAAGTCAAGAAATAAACCAAGTGTGTATTTCCGACATTCAACATTATCAATTATTTTCTCTTTAATGGTTAACAATGCTTGTTCTGTAGACTTTTTCTTCCTGAATCCATATTGCGAGCTAGTGATAATATTGTATTTATGAAAAAAGCTTTCGAGCCTAACGTTTATTACTCCCTCAAACACTGGATTGTTTACAGGCTTTCAGAAGATCTTTGATCAAATAGTTGTGAAGTCCTGTTACTTAAACAAAAAGTATGTGACTCTAGAGGACAGGCTTTAAATTTAATCAAGTGGGATTTATCACGTCGGCAACAATATGTCCAAATCAGTAAATGCAACAGGGGGCATTTAATAGACTTACGTCTAGGTAATGCTAAAGCATTGTTAGATCATCTGGAGTCGCATTAAAATCTTATGCCTAATCTACGTATGTTGTCTAAATGTATGTTTCTGGTGTAAATTGGCCACCAAATTTCGACTTTTCGGACCTCTGAGCTGTCCTCATAATGTGTGCCTTATGATTGGTTCTGGTTGTGCCTTCGTAAACGTTTAAAGTGTCCATGGTTGCAGAAAGCTAACGCCATAAGCCCGAATTAATCCACTCATTATTCTAACTTATTGGGATTACCCTACCCACTAATGCACCTTAATCTGCTTTAAACCGCCCACAAATATATCCTAATCCGATTGGCGCATAGGAGCATTTTAATCGCAGCACCCCTCCGAAAATGTTTTGCCTCATGAAGCGCCGCTTTCTTGTGATGAATCTGCGTAGGAGGAGCAGATCAAAGTGTTCGGCGCAGTTAATGCGATGCTCCATGTGTTTGTCGTTAGCTCGTTCATTTTTATTTTTACCTCCATTTCGATTCTATCGCTCCTCAGACTGAGATCTTCATTAGATCAAACGGAAGGGTGCTGACAGCTCGATAATTTAGTTTACTACTTGGCACAGAACATCAAAAAAGAAGTGTAGCCTGAAGCACTCCGCAGCAGCAGTACTGCATGCACGAGTCTCTTAAATGACATGTCTTGTACCTCTCATTATGCAGTCGTTTCTTATGTTAAAATGGAGAGCAAAGGAGTAGAGTTACGCAACTTGTACGAAATATGCGGTTACATCTGATCGGTATAGTAATGATATGGTGGGCATGAGTATGAAAACCCAGTGGCTAACGCATGTGGCAACTTCCTTCATTTGCCAGTTTCGTCTCCTTTTTTGTTGTGACAGTCAGTATATTGCTTGAACATGGGTCGACGAGAGAGCTGTACCCATGATAAAGCAGAAAAAGCACAGGAATGAGCTGAAGGTCACACTGAGTGCGTTCCTGGGTTTCATGAATGCTTGATGCCGAGCTACCGCTTGCGCCCATCGACAACTGCCGGTCGTCCGCCTGCAGAACAGAAAGGGTTGAACACATCTGGAGAGGAGAAGGAAAAGCAGGAAAGTATGTTTACAAAAACAGAACTGAGATAGAGAGTAAAAAAGACTGAACCAAAAGAGGTAAAAAAGAGATAAAAAGAATGCATTCATGACTCTGAGAACTCTGAACAAAAGTCTTAATGCAGTGTGCGCGCGAAAGCACGCGTCGATCTTTGTTTGTGCTGGTACCTGATATCTCCGGCGGCTCCTAGGAGGGATGCCGGAGGTCTCAGTCGTACTCAGTGTGCTGGCCGGCTGCAGTGCAGCTAAAGCTGTGGCTGGCGCTTGCATGTTCGAGGTAGAAAAAATGTGGCGCGAACACCATTTGCTGCACTGAACGGTGTGAATTTGGTGTGAATATTCTATGACATTCAACTCATTGTGCCACTTATACTTCAGGAAGAAGGTCTGCTCTTTATGCTTAACTGATCATCCCTCCACTTTAAGGGGAGGTATGCAAGGCTTCAAAGTTGTGGCTACTATGTATCCGATATCAACAAGAAAACTTTTTCGAACGAAGAAAATATCTCTAACTCACTTGTGAATGATCCGAGAAGGCCCTGCTGACAGAACCCAGGTTGTACTTAGTCCGTTGCATAAGCAGTGACCGATTAAGAAAACAGCAAGAAGAAGGAAATGCCCTATCTGAGCGAGGGAGGACACGTAAATGATGGCAGATTGCGGGCAAATGCTAATGCGGAAATGAGTGCAATAGTTCCTGCCGAGACTTGTGCCAACGAGGCTGTTTCTATTGCAGTCGAACTCAGCTGGATAAAGGAAATGGTCCCAAATGCATGTTCGTAATTTCCAATCTCATATCCATATGAATGTTGTAGAACGCTATAGATAACCGTTTTGTTTTCACCTTCACTTCTCTGAACAAACACGTACGGTAGCAACTGGCTTGCTTACACTAGTCATGGATCCTATTTGCGCTTTACTGTCAACTATCTGTGCCTCTACTAAACATGAAATGCTTTTACCTCCCGTTCTCCGGAAACTCAGGACAATGGCGCCCCATCACAGCCGACCAACGCAAGGCGAAAAAAACCATACCTTGAACCGAATCTTCAATAGAACCTGACCAGAAATCTCATGCCCGAGCTACCTACAATATTTCTCAAGTTCTCCTCCTAAACGGGTGCAGAAATAAAAAAAAAATTTTATACCCCAGCGTCCCGACTGGGAGTCGAATAAAAGCAAGCGAAATAAGAGCAGCTTCATTTCCTAATTCATCACGGCAACTTACCATTGCCGCAGTGACTCGCACAATATGGCTTAACTAAGCACTCGCTGCAACTCAATCCTCGACGGTATTATCTTAAATTCATTGCCTATATGCTTCCGAACGCTCAGCGGCACATACAGCTATTACTATTTGTCACAAACACAATGATGATGGGCATATCCAAACACCTTTTTAGCACTTAGAGGTATTTCCGGTTGGCAGTAGATGTCTTCAATGTTACGCGACAAGCTATGCTGGATCAGAGCTGCGAGGTTACCAAAACAGGTGGCGGTTTAGCACTTATTTCACCAGTTGCAAGGAGGGGATTGAGTTGGAGACAAAGGTTCATTCAGCAGAGATGCTGTGTGAAGAAATAACAATCGACACAAATGTTCGAAAAGTGTGGAGTTACAGAAAAGAGTTTAAAATATACATACAGATGTTCCAGCACGAAAGAAGTGACTGATACAGTCGAGAGGCAAATAACAAAACTGTTCACTGGCTACTGCTGCTATCCGTCGATGTGAGGCGGGTGTGGTTGGTGCCAACGTCGTTCCCACTTTGAGTTGTCAATCAATAAGCTCTCCCACTATCATATGCTAGAAGTTCAGGTTAGACCAGTCCACAGATGACTTTTCAAGAGAGGTGGTGTTTTTTCTTTGTTCAGCTACGAAAGTTCTGTGGAAGCTTGAAAGCTTTCCTTACCAGTCGTGTGGATGCGCTTGGATATTGGATAGATGTCACATCATATTTGGGCGCTTTCAGCATCAAATTATCACTAAATAGGTCAGCGTAAAACCTCATTGGGTACATAGCACAACATCCAGAATATGCTGCAGCTCTGATAGCATAGCGATGCCTAGTAACCCCTAACCTGGCAACGTAAGGAATAAACAACATCATTACTAAAGATATTTATCCTGCTACACAGTGCTCGTTTGTACGTATTTACGACATTTTTCATTTTCACGCTCTGTCTTCCGAAGTGGAAAGTGACGGAACGACTGCACCGGCATTCATTACAAGAACATTGGTGGTCTATACCTTCCTTCGGACAATATGGGATTCACAGAAATGCATTAAGCGCAGTGTATTACCTGATCACAGCTAACAGCACAGCCCTAACAAATGCCTCGTACTAAGGACGCAAAGCAGAAGCAATGTGCGGTTATGCACTACCTGCAATGCGCAGGCTCTTCAGCCAGCGTTACACATACGCGCTCCAGCGCTTGCTCGCATGCACGATCGAAGTCACGAACACACGAGCGATTCCAAGCCTCGAACATTTGGGGCCGTATAAAGTGCTTGGTAGGAAGGAAGAATGGGAAAAGAAGTCAAGCGTTCCCGTGGTGCCGTTAGTGCGTTGGCACTGCTACATAATCAGAAAAACCCGAGAGTGAACTGTCATGAAGGATTACGAAAGAATGACCTGTTCTTTGCAGTCGGGACACAAAGTCGACAAGTCGATAATACGAGCGCAAGAGACACCATGTTGAGGAAAATATACAACCAGCAAGATAGAAATGTGGTGGCCCATGGAGGAAGAAAACAAAAAAAGCTGGAGCGAACAGATGCTAAGCACGTGCGTTTGGGGGCATGTGTACCAAGCGCAGGCACGTTGAAGATAGAAGCCTCTCGGCGTGGCATCCCAAGCTGTAGTGTAAGCATGCCTTCGATGTTTAAGGTACAGTGCTGTGCCTGGGCCTGCAAAGTATGCCTTCTACGTGTGTTAACAGCCGCTGACCATCTCTGGCATGTCAATACGAAGAATTCAGAAAAGGAGGGCAGACGTTAACGTGCATGGTTTCTCGAAAGGCGCAATGAAGGCTTAAGGAAACAAGCGAGTTGTCAGAGGAGGCAGGCAGTGCTTACACGACGTAAAAAAGAATACGGCACCTTCTCAGAAATTACACGAAATGTCTAAAAGGTAAAGCGTAATTGAAGCACCATTTTTCGCGCGTTAGTTGAACGTAATGAGATTTTTAAAGGGCTCCAGTATGACCTATATTTTCAGCATTATTATGAGAAAGTCTGTTTTCAAAAACTCTGAGCTGATATTACAGTAATAATATTGAGATATAGGGGGAAAATGGTTCTCGGCGACCTAATTTGTTAAAAAGAAGGAATATATGCGGGAAAAAGCTAAATATTATTAAAAAATTGGGAGTGAAATACAAATGCTTGTATAGAGGAGCTGATAAATGCCAGGTTAGTTGAACGCAGTTTTAACTTTTGAGGGCAAAGCAGGGGCCCTTATGTTTTAAGCAAAAACTATGGAACTAACCTTCAATGCTAGAAAAGAACCAGGAACCAAATATTCTCGCTGCTTCTAGTAAACAAAGCAGAATATCATGTTTAAATTGGCTCACGAAATTCATTTCACTCAAGGTATATGAAGGTTCGAGTAAATAGCATTCCAGCTTTCTTTAACAGGCCCTGCAATCGAGATAGCCATGAAACGTAGAATTCTAAAATACAAAGCTGGCCGCTCGCCTTTGAGCAGGAGTCGTGCTTTTGCCGATTCGCAAAAAAAAGTCAACTGCAAACCTCTTTAACATGGCTCAAGCACAAAAGTATCCGCAGTTAACGCTGAAATTTTCAATGCTGTAAGTGCCAGGAGAAAGGAATAAAAGCAAGATGGCGCTCAATCCGACGAATAACGTGCTGTTAGGTCATCACAAGCCCTTAATTTTTCTACCATTCTCTGCTTAATAGCTTAAAGAGGGCCTCCGCGGTCTCTGTGTTGCGCCCCCGGATGACTGCTGCGGAGACTGGTGCCCCCCGGCCTTTGACGACCGAAGCTACTGCCGCTCCCGGCCTGCCTCCCGCCGGATCGACATACGCTACGTCCGCTTTATTCGTATTACCAAACCCCAGCTATGGAGCCTCGGCTATATTGGCCCTTCGTTCTATGTTGAACTGCGGTTGCATATCTTTAAGGAAAGGGGGGACCACGAATACGTTCCGTCGTAACATGCTGATTTCAATTTTCATTTCGATCCCTCTTTTGGGTTTTATTCCGACTTTTTCTAGGATTACCCTGCCTCTTTCTGTTGTGCTGAGTCTTTCGATTTGAGAGGCGCGCACCACCTCCACTAGTTCTATGCACGTGTACCTACTCCTAACGCAAGCAGTCGCTCAGTCGAGGTACCCGCGGGTAACCCTAGTGCTTTTTTAATGCATTTCGTACTGAAGGTATCCATTTTCTCCTTTCCTTCGGTTTTTATATCTAAGTAGGGCGTCGCGTAACTAATTCTGCTAATTACGTACGCCTGTATTAGCCTCCACAGGTTCCAGCCTTTCAGTCCCTTACCTTTAACCGCGATTCGTCTTATGAGGCCTAGAGTTTACACCGCGTAATGTTCTAGCTTGGTAAGGACGTCGGCGCTGTATTCGTGGAATTGGATGATTAAAACCAAGATCGTTATTCTTTCCACCTTTGGGACCTGGATGTGCGCCACCTAGTTCCTGATATCCCCGCGTTGTTTAAATCCGAGGTGTTTCGAGTTATATGCAAAAAGTTCTTACTTTTGCGACAAACACGCGAGCCCCCTTTCGGCTGCATACGCGAAAATGATGTTGGCTGTGGCGTGTAACCGCTCTTCCGTGTGAGGGCACCTATGTCCAAGAGCCCTCTGGCCTTCTCCTCCAGCCTAGCCCGGACAATCAGCTTGCGCTGATAACCACCTCCTGTGGCTAGAAGGGTGGTCTCCCAACAAGCTGGTGTGAGTGTGTGAATGGGCTGTGCACAGATGTAATGTGGGCATGTCCAGATGTAATGATAGAGTATGTGTGGGGAGGTACAGGGGGGTGAAGGGGCTGTTTCCGCAGGTTGTACAGTATGAAAGGAAGTGGGTGGGGGGAACAACTGAGCGAACTGAGTTGATGGCAATTAGTTTGCCTTAAATCAGCGTCAATGTATGCTGTGTAAGTGGTCCAGTGTGGAGTGTGGAGGAGGATATATAATGCGGCTTTGTCTATAGTGCGTATAAAAATGTGTTAGCCAAGAGGCTCGTTTTGGTTGTGAGTGTATATGTGTGGGTCGGGGAGGCCATCCACCGGCGTCCGGACGCTAAGTTCGCGGTCAAACGCATGAAAGGCGCTCATTTCCGGAGATGCCCTCATGACCAGGGCCCCATGTAATGGTTACATATTGCAGGTGCTAGTAGCATAGATAGTATGTGGGCTGAAGATGAATGAACGGTGCCTTTACTGAATAGTGTGTATGCTGCTGGGGGTTTGTGCGTATAGTCCCGTGCATCGTTAATAGATCCTTTTTATCGATTATAGATCCTTTTCAAAAAAGCTTTATAAACGGTGGTCGCGTGTTCTGTGAGCAGGATGGAGATGTGTGTTAAACACTTAGATATGGCCAGGCATTCTGCCTCTGTGGTGTTCGTGGTTCTAATGATTGCTGCTCCTCGGGTAGTACCTCTGTCCGTGATAGCGACTGTGGCAATTCCTGGGAATTGTGGGTAAGATGTGCCGTGATGCGGGCTCCGGAATAATTTTGAACACCTGAGGATAACAAGTACAATGCATCTCACAGTAACACGGGTGCCTTTTGCGGCTCACGCAATCAAAACACGTGATGAATGAAATTTGAAAAAATAGGCTTGAGAAGGGTGAAATGTTTGTTAACCTTGTTAAAGGATTTCAGTTGAAAAGTCCATACTAAAAACCGATCTGCAGGGGAACGCGGAAGCCATGGTTCTGGAGCCTGTCTTCCGAGGACGCCCAAAACCACTATTTTGTGAACCGGTCATTTGCTACCGTCTAAGCCATAGAAACCTAGCGCGTATAACAGCGCTCCAGAAAAAAAAATTCCGCACTTAAATTAAGCTATGCAATCATCCCTATTTATTTTCGTCGTCACATTCTAAACGCATCTTAATGCACATTTTCAGTTATTTTACTCCAAAATTTTTTATGCCTAGCGGTTCTTTTTTTAAAGACCTGGTTTATTTGTTCATGCCTTACTTCTGCGGTTACGCAAATAATCATTCACGAGCCGTTCTCACAGATTTTGCCCCTTTTTCTAAATATATGACAGGTGTGCACACGGGACACTGGGTCACGACTTCATCTTGAGCTCATTTTGAGTAATACCTTTAAAGCCCGGGTAAGAAGAGAAATAATATTACCATGTTCCTTGCAGTATTTCTATTACTGGCCCTTAAAATCCACAGCTTTTGAAGACATATTTTTATGCATTTTTTGGTTTATGTTTTCTGCATGTCGGCTGGCATATTAGGGTGTCCTGACTGTCGAAACATAAGGTGAGCTGGCCATGAAACACAAGACGCACATCGCAGCCTAAAAATAGTGCTCGCGGGCCGCATTTACCTGAAAGGCTGTCGATTGGTGCGAGACTTACTCCCCTGTTTTTGGCTTAAGAACAAAAAAGTTTCTTGCTTCTACTGCCGCAAGCAATACATGCTGCATATCAGATGGCATACTATATGGCCCTGACTGTCGAAACATTAAGGGGGCTGCCCATGAAACACAAGGCGCACATCACGGTCTAAAAATAGAGCTCGAGGGCCGCATTTACCTGAAAGGCAACTGATGTGCTACTTACTAGTCTGTTATTGCCTTAAGATCCAAAACGTTTCTTGCTTCCACTGCCGCAAGCAATACATGCTAATATAAGCGAAGAACGATGGGGAACCTTCGTTGAAAGCCTTTTCGGGGAGCACCGGCGAGCACGTTTCATTCGAACAAAAAAAGATAAGGTAAGGGGCAAAAATCACAACACAAACCGGGAAGCGGAGTTGGTTCTCAAGCGACAGGGATAATGAAAATTACGTGAGTTCGAGTCGACTTCTGCTTCAGGGGCTGAGATTCCGCTAAGAAAGCAAGAAAAAGAAAGCTTCTCCTGAGACTGCAAACGCAAGCGCCAAGCTTGGTCTTTGAAAGTTAGTGGTCTGTCCAATGGAAGGCTCCGCCTCGTCCGTTTCGCTATATTTTTGCCGGTCGTTTACCTACGTTCTTTTCGTGGTTTGTTTCCACTCTCGGGTAGAAACCTTCGGTCTTTCAAAGCTCTGCAAATGCTTAGTAGCTAGATGCACTGAACAAGATTCGTGAAAGTGCCGGCACCGGTCATTCGTTGGTTTATTTTTGTACGCTGTTTGCTTCCTAACTTTCTCACAGAGGTGCTCCACCAACCACGTGTTCCACTTCAGCCGCGGTCCGTGAGTTATCTTCCTTAAATTAACCTTCGTCACGAACGACCAACTGCAATTTGCGGCAGGGGTAATACGGCCCGCCCAGGGCGCCCGGAAAAGCAGTTTCTCAAGAAACGTGCCCTCGCGACCGCACTCAAGAAAAGGCACTTTCAGAGCGGTCTTGCTTTTTGTCAGTTAGTGCATGAAGTGCACTTTCTTTAACGATCTTGGGCGTTTATTCAGAGAACATGGAAAGCCGCCGCAGACTGCGTTTAGTCCTCCTTTTTTTTATCTAGCAGGCGATTATGTTGCTTAGTGTTCGCCGTGTTAAAACGAAAAGAAACTTCGAAGTACATTTCATGATCTCTACACATTTCACTCAGAGAACTGCCAAAAAAACTACATAAGGTTAGCCCTGAGAGCAGGAGCAATATTATGTGCGGTCGAGAGGGAGAATTACTCACTCTAAACATGTTCCCGCGTTTGTAAAGCAACACAGTGGCGCTCTTGTTAAGGGTCCTCAGAATGGTTCAAGATACTTCTTGGTCAAACTTTTCAGGAACGACCGACTGACAAAAAACTTCCCCCAGGTATGAAAAAAGTGCACTGTCAGTGGTAACAACCAAGCGCAGACTCATTTCTATACACCTTTCAGGTAGTGCCAATATTAAACTTAACTCGTCGTGGTTCAAAAAGGTAGAGAGGAAACAGTCAGCATGCAACCTAAAAAGAACTCAACGGCATTTTCCTTCCCTACGCATGGAAAATGCAGCACTCGGGGAACTAACTTTTAGCTTCCGATTAAATTCAGTATAGAATATACATGTATACCAACTCGTTACAAAACTCCAACTATACCGACCTGTACCATCATAGTTTTCAACTTTTTACGACCTGCATGTTGCATCTGGATCACCGAAATTGCTGATATGCTAATGATCGTGTGGAACAATCGCCTAAGTGTGCTTGGCCCCTTACTTTTCCTAATATTTATCAACGATTTACCGGATTCCATTTCTTCCTATATCAGACTTTTTGCTGATGATTGTGTAATTTATCGCAAAATTTATTCTAACACCGATTGCCAATCCCTTCAATCTGACCTGGATCCAGTAACAGCATGGTGCTCAACCTGGCTTATGCAACTTAATCATTCAAAAACTAAATTGATGTCTTTTACTAACCGAATGTCTCGAATTCAAACAGCATACTCCTTAAATAATAGCTCACTCGAGCTAGTCACCACGTATAAGTACTTAGGAATTCACCTTCATTCAGACTTAGCATGGAACGACCATATTAACCTTATGCTTGCATCTGCTAATCGGTCATTAGGTCTCTTAAAACATAACCTAAAGCATGCTCCTCCTCACCACCGTGCTCATGTCTATACTACTCTAATTCGACCTAAAATTGAATATGCCTCGGCTATTTGGGACCCTTACCAATCTTACCTAATAAATAAGATTGAATCATTGCAGAACCGCGCCGTTCGTTTTATTTACTCCGATTATTCACGTAACACCAGCATCACAGCCTTAAAGATACGCGCAGGTCTCCAGGATTTATGTCTCCGCCGTAAAATTGCACGACTATCACTTTTTCATAAACTTTATCATCATCCATCACTTCATAACGACTTTTTTTCTTTGCCTCCTTCGATTTTTGTCCGCCGCGATCATCCCTTTAAAGTTAGACGTTTCACGTGCAGAACATTTATCTATGCGCATTCATTCTTACCACGCATAATATCTGACTGGAACACTCTGCCTTCACATATCGCAACCACCACTGATCCTGATAAATATTTTAAACTTATATCTTCAATAACTACTGCTTAACTCTTCGCATACATTTTTATTTTATTTGTTCATGACTTCCTTTTTTGGAGGGTTTGTTACTAAAAAGATTCATTGTATTAGTGTTCTGTTTGTATAATTTTAATACTGCCGTAATCTTCGTTCTTTGCCGCGCTGCCATTCTTTTGATTCTTTTGCTTACTTATGTCATCCAAAGTGTCTTATTTGTGCTTTTGTTGTTTGTTTTATATTTGTGGTTTTGTTTTATTCTGTTCAATTGCCTGTGCCCCCCCCCCCCCCATGTAATACCCTCTCGAGGGCCTTTAGGGGTATTCTGTATAAATAAATATAAATAAATAAATATAAAAAAATGATCATATGCTAATGAGCAAATTAAAGTCGTATGGCGATCGTGGTTAAAGCTTTTCAGCTATTTAAAATTGACATGCAGGCACACGAACAAACACTAAAAATGGGCGAGTCCTTAATAACAAGTCTTCGGCAGGGGCCTCTATTGGGTGGCTTATTTTTCTCAATATCCATAAATGACCTGCTATTAAACTTGCACAATGCAGAAATTATGTATGTTGATGATGCATGCATTATACTATAGCAGGAAACTTCAGAGTACTGGAAACTAAAGATAATATAGTGTTCGACAAAATTGTTTGGTGTTTTTTGGCGAACACACCGTTAATGCTGGAAAAAAACAAAGTATGTTGTGCGCTATCTCCACAAAAAGGATCGATGCAGCCAAAGTAGAATTTTTTCATTATTAACTGCCTTCTGGGAAAAACTAATTCATACAAATATTTTGGAGTAGTTTTTCATAAATTAATCGATTGGCAGGAACAGATCAAAGCTGTCTCCACCAAAATAGCATCTGGATGCTAGGCATTTTTCTGATATGAAGCTACTGAAAAAATTGATAATTTGGGCATTTTGTATTTTGCTTTAAATCGCAGTCATTTGTTTTACTTGGCCGGAACTGGGGAATGTACGAATGTACTTATATTGATCTCATCTGAATATTACAGAAACGCGCGGTTAGAATATTGGTTCATTCTACTTGCACTGTTCCCAGCAAGCCGTCGTTTTTTGTGCTCGAAATATTACCGTTCAATCGACTACACGACCTAAAGATCTTTATTTTCAACAACTCTTTTCCCGCTGCACTGTTTCATAGTTCAGCCTACCCGATTAGAAATGCAATGTTAGATAATTTAAACCTCCTCCTATTAGCAATACTTGTGGTGGACTAATACTAGAGTTGGCTGGTGTAAAAATACAAAACAAAATGTGCTCCAGAATAAGGCATGCTCAAAACTTTTCAAACAAACTTAAATGATACTATCTGCAGCTGCTTTTCCCCGTAATTTGCTTTCCCTTCATTTAGTAACCTTTCTCTATTTTCATTATTTCGGCGCACCGTCAGACATGGCAATATTTTCTCAAAGCAACGGCGAATTTTATTCGCTTTTTTACTACTATTCTGAATCACACCACTTTTTGCACCTATTACTTCTTTCTTTTTCTTGTGCACATAATAGCACATTCCATGTTCTCTTCTCGGACGACGAAGCAAATTTTAATGTTACATTGATGGTTTCTGCACTCGATTTGCAAAAGAGAACCTTTATATTTTTAATTTTACTTTTGTTTTTCCTACTAGACAATTGTGTAACCTTTAGTTGATGCTGCAAAATACGGACCAATCTTTTTCTTTGAATATTGCCTACTCTCATAGCTTTTGTTGTTTCTATTTATTTTCTGTATTCTACTTTTGTGCCGGGCCTGTCACTAGCCTTTGGCCATTGGTTCCGAGAGTTTTTTGTGAATTTTGCCCATTACGATACGAAAAAATATAAATTTATGATAGTGATTTACCTTAAGAGGTTTATACGTAGCTCACTTTTTACTCCCTAAAGACGTCAAAGAGAGCATAGCGTACGCCGCTGTGGTCTGCGGAAGGGCGAATTTGCATTTGCACCAAACTGAACTAGATAACTTGAGCCAAAATTTGACTCCATTGATGTTTTTGCTTCATATTTAAATTCGGTCACCTGATTCGAAACTGAAACTCCGCCCCAGTGGTCAGTGGCAGAACGACACTGCAATTTGGCTGCAAAAGAGAGTATACTGGCTCACTTGCTTATGTTACCTTCTTAAATCATTTCGGCAAAAATCATTGCTAAAACGAAGCGTTAATCAAGTGTATAGCATTGCCACTGAATCCCATTAAATACTTTAAAACACACGCGCAAAGTGCATTGTTGCGAAAACAAAAAATAACAAGCTAAGAACTGCGACTTGCTTCTGCGGAAAGACAGGGTGCTACATCCCTGTTCGCCGACTCATTGACGGGAACCAATTCATGTTAATGGAGGCGTCTCTGGTTCGAACCGAGCACTACCAGCATTCTTCCGGACTGACTATATTAAGCGTGACTACACCTAGTTTACGGAGGGGACCCTATTCTGGTTAATGGATATAAGCATCTTAACCCTTTCGGCCCTGGCGTTGTCAATTGACACCACAACACAAATATTACGCTCACGTCTCAGTAACAGAAGAAAATACTATTAATTTTTAATACAATAGTTCCTTAGGGATACCTGCTGCTATCAACATCGCTGTTCACGGACTTCCATTGAGCTGTGCGGTCTAAGGAAGAAGTAGCAGCATGGGAGGCATGGAGTGAAGAAGCCGAGGTGTAGCAAATTTGTTCTTTTTTATCTCACTAACTATTTGTTCTTCTGCGCTCAGATATTTATACGTTGTCTGAAACGCCTATCTAAGCTCAAATCCCCGTCGTAAATATTACTGAATGCGTAGACGCTGCGTTTGAACACATTTTTTGAAATGTGCGATTTTGACACCATCAGGGCTCAACGGTTGCCAGCGGTGGCCATTGAGTGATAATAGGACATCTTTGTAGAATAGAATCTGCTAGCATTTTAGCAGATGCACCTATACTAACAGTCTTTTTGGACTGCTGGCATGAATGTTCATTACAGAAAATGGACAAAATCTTAAAATTTGCTTTTTGATGAATTGGAAAATGGAAATTTCGCTATCATACATGGTGAATATTCGGATTGAGCCTGGAAATGACCATGCGGATGTCGGCGAACAGCAACCGGACCAAAGGAATAGCGAGAACAAATGCACGCCTGACCTTGTGAAATTCTAGAGGCTCGTGTACTGTGCGATGTCAGTGCACGTTAAAGGACCCCAGGTGGTCGAAATTTCCGGAGCCCTCCACTACGGCGTCTCTCATAGCCTTAGTCGCTTTGGGACGTTAAACCCCATAAACCAAAACCAAACCAAACCTTGTGCTTTTATTCCTTTTTTACCTGTCTCCTCCTCCTGGGAGCTGTGAGCATCGACACTGAGCTGCAAGAAGTGACCGGGGTATTTACACTGAAACTCGCGCTCCGCCGCTCGTGCAGCATGTGTGGCGCGCCTTCGACGCTCGGATCAATGCAGCGTGTTTGGCTGTTTTCTTGAGAAAGCGTATTTGGTGTGCTGATAAATAGCTTCTGCTTTCTCCCCGGCCGAGAGATATCCCGAACTCATAAGCCTATGGATGAGAGGGAATTTCCTGTCACCTGTAGGGAACAGCATTCGGTCAAGACACAGACACGACGAGATTATGTTCCACTTTATGAATTCTTCTATAGCAAAGAGCTGGTTTGAAAACAAGCGCAAGCGAGATGCAGTGTGCCGCGCTCAAGCTTAGAACTTAGATTTGCCGACCTTCGCGCTGGGCGCTACGGAAGTGCTTCATGAAGCTCGATAGGGGGAGGCGTTACAGATTCGAGGAAAGCCTTTATCTTGAGCACAGTCGCCTTTCAGGAAGGCTACGCAAGTTTTGAACATGTGAGCTGTTGACGTGACGTACACAAGCTGGAACACAAACCTGGCAGGAACAAGAACGCGGAGGTGTGATACAAAACACAAGGTAAACAGGAGCGAGCGAAGTTTTTTTTGGAAACTGCGAGATTAACTATTCCTTACAAAGTAAAAAAAGCTTTTTTATAAGTCTCCACACTGAAAAATAAGAAACATTTTTCGTTCATTTCTTTCTTGTCGGTTGCGGTTACCAAAACGGTCCCACTAGCATATTACACCCATTGAGCCCTGATGTCCGATTTTGACGCCATACCTGTAAATCTATTAATACTCGCACCACTAGCTTTAAATTTTTACTGCGTGGTTATGGGGGCTTAGGCATTGTAAAAACGCGGAGAAAAAAATCTACGACTGAAATAAAAAATCCAGGGCTGAAAGTGTTAACTGAAATGTCGGCGTGGGTGTGGCTTTCTCTACCAATAGAGACTGTTTAATATATCCAATAATGAATGAATGAAAAAAGAATAGCTATAAACATTCAGTTCTTAGCGTAATTTAGTAACCTACTCGAAGCAACTTTCGATTGTTTTGAAACATTGCGAAAATTGCTTGCGTGAAGTAGTTGTTTGTGTGGTTTGGACTGTCTTCTTCCTTATTGTGATGCACTGTTGGCACGATTGGTTTTTGGCCGTAGTTATGGACGCGTGCACATGGACCGCTCAGTGTTATCGCTAAATTTTCTTACAAATCATCGCAACAGGAAGTAAGAATTTGTGTCGAACTTTGATTTTCTTTGTATTTCCATATAATTAATCAGAAATGCTGATTTTTTCAATAGTTTTCATGGCGTTTCTCCTGATTTTCAGTGAAAAGTGCTTCAAGCTTCCTTGTTGATATCATTTTAACGCCATAACGTTAAAGGCCATGTTATGCAGAAAATCGGGTGTTGGCGTTCTCGGCGTTGTTAGCGCCACTGGCGTGTCCCTGGCAGGTTGTCCCCAGCGAACAACCTAGGATGCAGGCGGGCCATCTAGACCACGTGACCTAGTGGTGTCCTCGTGACCTGCCCACCAGATAGTTAGCTAAGTGCCCACCGTGCCAGGTGGCAGTTAAATTAATGATTGGTCGCTCGGGAAGAGCAAAGTGGGCCGCACAACGCCCACCGTTGGGGGCACCTGCCATTGCAGGGTCATCGCTTAATGCTTCCCCACTGCGCCATGAAGGCTATGAGGGTTCCCAGGGATCTGTGAATGTAAAGCAGAGAATGATCTTTTGCATACTTAATCCACTACGTCATTGCGTCTTACACTTCAGGTAGAGCTTAAGTGCCCCTTCCAATTTTTTAATACTTTTTGTTCCTAAGAGTTCTATATCAGGGGATGGCTCTCACGATAATAGCCGAAAATTCCACGTTATTTTTACAAACATCCGTAGTGTCTATGCGGCTGTCGCAGTCTCCTGCTTAGCGTAAGCTGACAGTTTCTATCCGCAGCCACTATAATTATAAAGGCAAGCTGTCAGTGCACGTTAAAGAACCCCAGGTGGTCGAAATTTCCGGAGCCCTCCACTACGGCGTCTCTCATAGCCTTAGTCGCTTTGGGACGTTAAACCCCATAAACCAACCAACCTATAAAGGCAAGCTGCAAGTACACGCGCGTAGAAATATAAGTCTATATGTCTACGCTTTAACAAAACCCATCGTCCACAAAAGATCCAAGAGTTTTTCGCTGCTCCATGTATCATCCCTAAACAGAGGATGCAGTTTCTCAAAATGCATTCCTGTTTAATAAATTTTCTTTTGGTGTTTATGTACGATTCCTAAATAAAACTATAAGAACAACTTGCAAAAGAAGACAACAAGATAAAAATCAAAGGAATGAGCCCGTAAAAATTGCTCTAAACACATCTGCAAATAACTTTTGGAAAGAGAGAGCCGTAAGCCATCTCGTGGCAGTAAAAAAGAAAGAAATGCTGTCACTTGCTCCTACCCTTTCATTTTTTTTGCCATTCTTGCAGGAGGCAAAAATTACTGTTTTCATTCTGCTGCAAGAAAAGTTTTCTTCTTTGTGAATATCGCAACCTTTCCAATAACTGGTACTTACTATTCGGTAGTATTCGGATTTCTATAAAAGATAGTACATAATCAAATCAAGACGAGCCAATTAGACATAATTGTTGCCATGAGTGCATAAAATATATTCAGAACGATACCACCAAAAAACGACGAAAAATAGCAGTACGACGCAAACCAGGAACTACGCGCCTAAAAGGTGTATTCCACATTTCTACAAAGGCCCCTGTCAAGAGGGAGGTCTAAGCCGCTTTCTTGACCGTAAAGATTAATGATACTCTACAGTATTTCTTAAGCATCGCCCGATTTGCTGTCCTCAACAATAGTAGTCAGTATCACCCTAGTTGCACCCAAAATTTCATTTATGTCAGCATCGGTACCTTCCTAGCAGCCTATTGCAGGAACCGACTCAGGTTAGTATGCGGATTAATATGCAGCAAAAAGTAAATAATAAACGACTGAAGTTGTCTAATCCGGCATTCGTCAATGCGCAATCTCGGTCGAGAATACCCACTGTCTGAAATTCAGAACCACAGAAAAAGTGCATGCCGGCATAACGAAAAGCAGCGCTTTTACGGCACTGGTGACGTCCCCTTCCTTGTTTATTGGCCATAAAAACGGGTTCATGCAGCCGCGGCGCCCATAAACCAGCGAGAGCCGCTTCATCACTGGTTTTGAAGACATCCAAGGCAGTTTTGTTAGGGAATGCTTGCGTACGCTTATATGCGCTGGCACTGGTGTACGTTTTGGGCGAACCAAGCAAAGCACCCAGCAGAGAGTTTGGAAGGCGAACGTCTCGTCTCTCAATCAATGCGTGACTGCTGACTCAGCGTGCTCTCCTTTTATTCATTCAGCTTATTTTACAGCACGTCTGATGCTGAACAAAGACGTAAAGCTTTCTTGGAAAAAGCGTGAAGTTGACGTCGATTTCGGCCCTACATTTCTTCTTCCCCTCCTTAGCGTCCTGTACGGGTGGGGTAACCTACGTTTCACATGCACAGAACCGCAAAGCACCCACCGTTCCTGCATAGCTTGCCGCGTTTTGTTATGGAAGCGGACAGGTTGAGCATGGTCACTCGAGCAAGGAGGCAGGCGACGTATTTTGAAGCGAAACGCCCACACTGATTACTGCGGAGCAGATGCAATATGCCGCTTGCGGCAGTGCTCAGAACCAAGAACCGTGACCGTCCTGGGGGCTAGCCAGAAAGGTCAAGCCGTACGACTGAAGAATGAAGGAGGGGATGGAAGAAGGAAGAGAGGAAAAGGGGACGCATTTTTAACGCGCACTGGTATCGAATAGACAACAGGTGCATTCGTTGGTTTGGGAAAGAATGATGATTAAGATGAATTTTGATGGCTCAAGGGCAGCTTTGGCCAAAGGGGACTATGACACGAGGAACTTTCGCCATTACAAGGAGAAGTCAAAGCCCCATTTCAATGGATGGATATAATGCCTACAAGCTTGTACCCATTCTATTACCTTGTACCACTGAGGATCGAACCCCCTACCTTCCGCATGCAAGGCCAGTTGGGCGAAACTTTGCACAGGTGAATAAAGATACTCTTATCTTTCGACTTGTTTCCAGAGGAAAGTGGCCGGCAAGCTGGCGATGAGCTTGAGAAAGCGTGCCCTAAAATAAAAGAAAAAAAACACTCGCGTGGAATAAAAGAAGCAGGATGCGAATTCCGCCCTGCGGTATTCGGGAAGTGATTTTTTTTTTTATTGCTACCAGTGCCACAGGAACGTGATGTGGGTCGGTACAGTTGCGTTATTTTCGTATATGCGCTCTGTATGAACAAGGAGTGTCCTCCTATCGCGTGTCCGTGCTGGTGTGGCGGCTACCTCTTGAAATTTACCAGAGACAATTTCGATAAACGCTTAATATACCTTCTCGAACTTCGGCTTTTCAGTAAATTTGTGAGGTTACGGTTGTTGCAAGTTACAGGTGGGAACAGTGAGCCCCCACTGCCAGTTGCGCTGAAGCCGTTGCGCTGTTAATGAATTAGACTGGGCAAACAAAGCATTGCAGGCAACTTTTATTTCTGGAATTTTGTGATTCACACTGAACCCTGTGTGGCCTTGTTGTCATTTGCATGTTTCTACGCACGTAAAGTTCATGAACTAATTGTCTTTGATTGTGCACAACTGCCAGTGCCGACAAAGCTTGTTACGTAATCTGGTCATTATAAATTCTTATCACATTTCATGAATAAAGAGTAAGCAGGTCTTGGCATCGCATCCATTGCGGGACATCTTTCGCTATCAGCGTAATAAAAATGAATTAAGATGTGTGACGACAGGAAAGTTGACGTCCTGTCTTCGAGATGAACAAGAGCCTCCGTGTACCGCTAAATTTGCGAAGTGATACGCCTTAGCGAATGAAGATTCTTCATATTAACAAACAAATTAATTTGCGCTTACCTTTACGGCACGACGTGTGAGTGGCAATAGATGTACTTTAAAACGATTAGCGAGATATTGACGCCGCAGGTAAAAGAATATTGATTGTGCTTATTTTTCTCGTGAGTGGAATAAAAAGAGTGGATTTTTCTGTGCGAAATATGTGGATAGAGACTGGTTGATCTCGTCGTGCAGAGAGCCCTGAAGTAGCGTATCGAGCGCCTGCGCCCTGTACTCTTCGCATGATACATCGACAGTGAGCTTTCTGTGCTTCATGACGTTGCTGGTGAGGTAACCAGAAATGATTCGCGTAGTACTGTTGAAATCTTGAAAGAAAAATTTCAGAATTTCTGAATGTATCTCGAGGTTTCGGGACATTTGGTGGGTATTAGTCCACGAGCCCGACGCACTGACGATGAGGTGGCCATGGTACTGCAGGCGAAACAGCCCACCTCCCCATATGGCATCATAAGCAACGCGAGCGCGCGCGCTCGGTGTTAACGCCGCTTGCCGGCAGGCAACGCATAAGCGTGAATGTTATACCAGCTATCAATCTGCTCCTTAGAGTTAGATATTCTCTTTCCGCTGCTCTGTCAGTGAAAAGGTTTCGCTCCGCAGCTCCTTTTTATTTAAAAGCGAGCTTGAATGAGTTCAGGCAATGTCACTGTTAGGATGAGATAAATATACGCACTTCGAGCAGTTCGTAGTGTCTGGAACTACTCTTTCCTTTCCAAGGAGCGTCCCAGTGGTATTAAACGCATGCTCTTGGCGCCTACCGCAAAAAGCCCGGGAGGATAGGATGCGGTACGCGGTACGGTTCTGTCCGTAAGGAAATCGCAGATGTATAAGCAAACTCGATGGCCACAGTTCATGCTGTGGAGGTTGTTGAGGACCGTGGAGTGCTTGATATTGTCGAACGCTACCTTGAGGTCGAGAGTTAGAAGCGCTCGGTTACTGTTTCTGCGTGCGGGATCAATGACTTCGCGTTTGAGTTGCAGAAGCACATCATGGGTGGAAAAGTGGGCCCTGAATCCAAACACCAACCACCACAAACAAATTGGAAGAGCCAGTCTAGGTACCATTCAGTGTGTTTTCTGCAACAATTAAAGGTACTGTAGCGCTTATGAGAATAAACATCTAGAAAGTGTGTGCTCTTGCTTACGCAGCTGTGTCGGCACTGCCACTGTGGCAGTGTACGGGCACACAGCCACTCAGCTGTAGCGGTGGAGATCAGTGGCATCCCTCCTCTAACGGTGGAAACTGGGCCGAGCATGACCATCGTCGTCAAGAATGCGCGCGATAAATTCAGCGCTGCAGGGGACACCGAAATATGCTCTACTCCTTTAGTCGCCTTTTTGTCCGCGTTGTGACGTTCGAGACCTAGCAAAGCGCCAGCTGCACCGCAGGTGAAGATTACTTCAGCCGATGCTCCTAGCGGAACCGGTAAGGTTGTGCCAATAACCATTTATGATTGCAGAAAGCTTCGCAAATACATTATGAGTCGAGTTTCTGCGTCAAAAACTTTATTTCCTTTACAATTTTTTTCAGCGAAAATGCACTGAGCCCGAAACGTTCTCTGTGTTATCTGCTTTACGCTTTCCACCTGGCCTCAAGACAGCTTGCATCGACGCAGTAGAGCTGGGGTCTAACTAGTGAAAATAAAACAACTACGATTATATTGTCACGTTATAGTGACGGCAGTCCAGCGGTCAGGAAGACACCAGAAAGACTTGTAAACGAAGCTCTTTATTTGGGCTGACTTGCGCCCTCAAAAGAACTGAATCACTTCGCGGCGGCGTAAGCAACAAGCGTGCTCGTTGGTCGTCGAACTACGAATGTCCGCCACTCGCGGCATCGCTCAATTTAAAGCCGGCAAGGAAAATTCCAGATAGCAGGACAAGATCATCTACACTAATCTGGAAAAGCCTAGATGCAGCCTTTCATGGCTGCGATCAATCGAGGTTAGACTGGTCGATTCTCGCGTCACGAACAAAAATGATAACAGCCCTATCCTGCAGCCTTGAGCTTGAACGAACAAACACTACAATGATACGTGGCATTACCCCCCTTCCAAAGAAGCATCGTCTCGATGCTTTAAAATGAAATTAAACACGGAGAATGCTTCTAGAACATAGAGTCCTTTAGCGTTCCTAATAAGGTTAAGGGCAGCGGTAAAAGCTTCAAGTCTGGCCGTGTCGTCGTCGGTGTTGTCGTCGGTGTTGTCGTCGGTGTTGTCGTAGTTTTTGTCGTCGTATTTGTCGTCGTAGTAGTCGTCGTCGTCGTAGGGATCGTCGTCATCGTAGGGATCGTCGCCGTCGTAGGGATCGTCGCCGTCGTAGGGGTCGTCGTCGTCGTAGGGGTCGTCGTCGTCGTAGGGATCGTCGTCGTCGTAGGGATCGTCGTCGTCGTAGGGATCGTCGTCTTCGTAGGGATCGTCGTCTTCGTAGGGATCGTCGTCTTCGTAGGGATCGTCGTCTTCGTAGGGGTCGTCGTCGTCGTAGGGGTCGTCGTCGTCGTAGGGGTCGTCGTTGTCGTAGGGGTCGTCGTTGTCGTAGGGGTCGTCGTTGTCGTAGGGGTCGCGCGTGTTCGTCTGTGACAATGCGGTGCTTGGCAAGCCGGGTTCGTCGCACATTCGATGCTGATGAGAAGCAATCGGTGTACCTTTGAAGAAGACTGCGTATTTGGTCTTGTCTGCTCCGGGGTAATGCCGGGTTGATGTCGAACGTGGGTTGATGGCCTTGGTCAGATGGTTCTGCGGGTTGGTCGGGTAGGGCAAATACGTCTCTGATGTCTGCCAGCTCGTCGAGGAAAGCGATCGTCGTACCTTTGTTTAGATGCCGGTA
The DNA here is from genome assembly GCF_055824585.1 of Amblyomma mixtum. Lineage (NCBI taxonomy): Eukaryota > Metazoa > Arthropoda > Arachnida > Ixodida > Ixodidae > Amblyomma > Amblyomma mixtum. The sequence continues at coordinate 251,731,667 of NC_143012.1, forward strand.
TTCTTCCGTGAAGTTGGTTAGCAACACCTGGGCTTGGCCGTTTCGAATTTCGGCGACTCCCCTCGCGACGCCCAATCCTCGATCCAGGAGTAACTGGGTGTTCCCATCGATAACGCCTTCGGCATTTTCGATGTCTCCAGTACCTATGCCGACGAGAACACTTGATCGGGGCGGCACGCTCAATGCTTCATCGAGGACGTTTAAGGCAACGTGATGAGTCGCGCCCGTCGCAACAGGTATGGATTTTTCCGTGGAAAGCTTGATCGACTTAGATGGAAGGTCGATGATCGCCCGATGTTCGTTCAGGAAGTCCATTCCCAAAATCACGTCTCTCGAGCATCGCTGTAGGATCAGGAAGGTTGTAGCATAGGTTCTCCCATTTACAGTAACTCTCGCGGTGCAGCGTCCTGACGGCGTAATCAGGTTGCCACCTGCGGTGCGGATCAGCGGGCCATCCCAGGTTGTTGTTACCTTCCTGAGTCGGACAGCGAGTGGCCCACTCATGACGGAGTAGTCAGCTCCGGTGTCTACCAAGGCAGTAACCGCGTGATCGTCGATCATAACTTCAAGGTCACTTGTTCGCGTTTTCGCATTGCACGTTGTCTTCGGTGTACGATCTCGGCTTCGTCGAGTAGTGAGGCTGCGGTGGGCGTACTGCGACGTTACTTCACTGGGCAACGGTAAAAGCTTCAAGTCTGGCCGCGTCGTCGTCGTCGGTGTCGTCGTCGTCGGAGCTGTCGTCGTCGGTGTTGTCGTCGTCGGTGTTGTCGTCGTCGGTGTTGTCGTCGGTGTTGTCGTCATCGGTGTTGTCGTCGTAGTTGAGGCATGGTCTTGAGTACTCGTCGATGGAGGATCTTTATCATTGCGCTTAGAAGCAACCTCACCTCCAGAGGCTGCTTTATTTAGTTTAACCTTCGGGGGCTGGGGGAGCGTCCACGCACGGCGTAACCTCGGCTAGGAGAAACAAAGCGCGGGGACGATGGCGACGGGGAACGTGATAGGCGGCTCGGCGATGAGTATTCTTCCCGACGCAAAAACTCCTCGATTTCGGCTGGTCGCTGGCCGGGTCGGGGACGTGGAGCGTCGTAAGAGAACCCTCGGATGCCCAGTCTTCTGTATGGGCAGTGCCGGAGGACGTGACCGGCTTTTCCACAGTGGAAGCATAGTGGGCGGCGCTGGTCGGGAGTTCTCCACTCGTCGCATTTCCTCGGCTGCGCGCGTCGCTCGTAGGACGGGCGGGTTGGGGCGAGTGGGCGGCGGTCCAACGCAGCTGGCTGAGGGCGATAGGGGCTTGGGTCCCGTCGTCGAGGTGCAGGACGGCGCACAGCTGCGGCGTAAGTCATGGCTGGGGGCTGCATAGGCTGCATGGGTGTCGGCGTCGCACCCAAGGCCTGTTGAACCTCGTCCCGGATGACGTCAGTGAGCGGTGAAGGTTGCGGCTGCGTTCCCGTTGGCAGCAATCGTCGGAGCTCCTCTCGCACAACTTGACGTATAACCTCCCGCAGGTCATTGCTGTTAGCGGTGTCCAGGCAGCTTGCTGAGAAAACGCGCTGCTGGCGGTCATACTGGCGGGCTCGGGCATCAAGAGTTTTTTCCATCGTGGATGCCTCTTCTACAAATTCCGCGACAGTTTTCGGTGGGTTGCGGACGAGGCCGGCAAAGAGCTGCTCTTTAACTCCTCGCATGAGCAGCTTTACTTTTTCTTCTTCCTTCATGTTTGCGTCGGTACGCCGGAAGAGACGCTTCATTTCCTCAGTGTACACAGCAACGGTCTCGTTTGGGTGTTGTATGCGAGACTGTAGCAGCTGCTGGGCTCTCTCCTTTCGCACGACGTTCGTGAAGGTCTTTAGAAGCTGCTCCTTGAAGGTTTCCCAGTTCGTGAGGTTAGCTTCCTCATTCTCAAACCAGACTTTTGCTGGTCCCTCCAAGGCGAAGAACACGTACCTAAGTTTCGTGGCATCGTCCCAGTTGTTGAAGATCGCCACACGGTCGAACTGCTCCAGCCATTCTTCGGGGTCGGCGCCAGGCGAAGCGTCAAAGGTTGGTGGCACCCGGGGCTGCTGAAGAATGATTGGAGTCATCGTCTTGGGCAAGCTCATGGTAGATGTTGCTGCTGGCTTTCGCTTCCGGGTAGGGTCCGGCAGAATCCCGAACTCAGGTTCGTCCCCTTGCAGGCGTCGGCTTGCGCGGTGCAGTGGACTCAGGTCCTGCGGTAGATGACGCAAAGGGCTGGCGTCTCGACTTGTAGGGGGTGTCCGGAACATGGGAGGCTACCCCGCACCTCCACCAGATGTCACGTTATAGTGACGGCAGTCCAGCGGTCAGGAAGACACCAGAAAGACTTGTAAACGAAGCTCTTTATTTGGGCTGACTTGCGCCCTCAAAAGAACTAAATCACTCGGCGGCGGCGTAGAAAGAGAAGTTTATTTTTTCTGTTTTAACATAGAAAATACAAAAACAAAACAGATGAACTTAATTCTCTGATCAGTCAAGCACATGCGCAGTGACGCAGCACTGAGCACGTTAGTAATGCAGTAAAAATGCCGATACTCGACCGCCGCGCAGGACGATAAAGTATGTCGACCATTTGCGCAAGAACTCGGCCTCGCTCATTGACAGAGCGTCCATGCATGCTTGTTCAAAGAGGCGCGTGCGCAGGCGCTGCAACATTGGGAACATTGTTCTTTGCGGACGCCCATTTAAGGATGCCACTCCACGCTGCCGCCACAAAACGAACATGCCGACACACAAGAGCATATTTGTGAACAGTTCGCGTGAACTAGTGCGCGCTTCGAGGCGGGTTAAAAACATGCGTGACACTAATGTCCAAAAGGTGCGCGCAACTACACACTCAAACATTGCGTGCTGCAAAGTTTCAAGCAGACCGCACTGCGGGCATCGGGCGGAGGGCGCCACGCCCCACGCCGCAAGGCGGTCTCTTGTGGGCAGGACCCGCCAGCCTCGCAGCCAGCCGAAGTCCCTGACATCTGCAGGAAGCGTAGCTGAGGTCAGTTGGCGCCAGCGTGCCCGTCTCGTTTTCTGGAGTTGTTCGCGGGTCAGCGCAGCGACCGTTAGTGCTTCACACATTCTGGAGGGCGGGGTTTCATCAACATCCAGATCGGGCACGCTGGCAGTCAACGACGTCAGTGTGCGACGCACATTAACGAAAAATGCCGGCGGCTGCTCGGCTGTAGGGCCAACCACGTGTTGTTAAAAAAACACGTTACGCGCTGTACCCAGAAAGTATGTGAGGAGTGTTCTCCCGGGGTAGTCTGGGTTGCGTACAAGATCTCGTACTCCTCGCAAGGCGAGCACATTGCACATGGTGCGGATACAAGGTATACCAAACCCACCCATGTACGATGGAAGGCGCATGAACATTCGTGACACAAGTTCGGTTTTGCCCGCCCAAACGAAAGAGCCACAGGCCGAGGTTAGCCTGCGCGCAAACGTGCGCGGTGGGTTTGCGACGCGGGCGACAAAAAAACATGCGGCTAGGATTGTGGACTTAACTATATAGCAGCGCTCTGCCATTGAAAGGCGGAAAGTTGACGCCACCGAGAGGCGTTTCTCAGCGTTCGTGCGGAGGTTAGTCCAGGTTTCGCGGGCTACTTCTCCGCTGGCGAGGAATACTACTCCCAGGACTTTCACTCCCTGCACCCACTCCACCTCGCCCGCAAGGTTCGGTGTGAAGGTGCCAAACCTTAGTGCCTTGCTTTTTCGCCTGTTCAATAGGGCCCCAGATATCTCGCTGTACTCGAGAAACAGCCGCGAAAAAGCGGCGTAGCTATCCTCGTCCTTGAGGAAAAGCGACACGTCATCGGCGTAGGCCGATACCTTGATTTGGCCCTGGCCAGGCAGAGGGAAGCCGCGTATGGATGGGCTGTCGTTAATGCGCCGGATGAGTGGATCCAGGCACAACACGAAGAATGTTGGGGAGAGAGGGCATCCTTGCCTTATGCCCCTGGTGACTGAGAAGGGAGCGCTCTGGTGGCCGTTTACGGAGAGACGAGCGTTCAGGTCTGCGTAAAGTAAGCGCAGCCTGCTGACAATTTGCGGAGGGAATCCGAAAGCTTCAAGGACTCCGAACAGATACGAGTGTTCCACCCGATCGAATGCTTTCGCCTGGTCTAGTGAAACAAAGCACCCGCTGAAGCCCGTCCTGCTGGCAAATGTGAACAGGTCTCTAGTGAGTGCCAATGCATCAAACACAGAGCGGTCAGGGACGCTGCTGGTTTGAGCCCGGTGGATTAGGTGAGGTAGGATCGTCCGCATTCTTGTGTTCAGTAAAGATGTGACCATTTTGTAATCTGCGTTTAAGAGGCTTATGGGCCGCCATGCTTGCGGGTCGGAGGGGTCACCGCCCGCTTTCGGAATGAGTATGATGCGACATTCGCGGAAAGAATTTGGACGTAACCCATCCGCGAGGAAGCCGTTGACCATCTTCAGGAGCGCTCCTTGGATCTCGTAAAAAAAGTTTGAATAAAAACTTGTTGGAATGCCGTCTGGACCGGGGGCAGAGGCTGCATTCATACTCTGCAGGATGGCGTGCAGCTCTTGGCTTGTGGCTGGTGCGCAAAGGTTTTCATGCAACTCTTCAGCTACTCGTGGCAAGTTTCCAAAAAAACTTTGTAGAAGCCCGTCATAACCATCTTGAAGATGTAGCCAACTGTCCGTAGAGAACAGGTTCGAAAAGTGGCTTGCGAAGATCGTGCAGATATCGGCCGTGGTTTTGCTTTGGGTGCCGTCTGGGAGTGTCACGAAAGGCACAGTAGCGGGAGCGAATGCCTCTGCCGTGCCTGCGCATACGTGTCGTAGCACAGCCGGGTCTGATATCGGCCGCCCGAGCTGGTGTGCACGACTAGCTGCCCGTGATGACTGGCAGAGCAACACGTGGTAACGTGCTTTAAGTAGACTCAGGTAATCGCTCATGGCAAAGGTTAAGGGTGCTCCCCTTTGCACTATACGGATGCGCTTGAGGGTGTCATTCAGTGCATGAGTTACCCGGCGTCTGCGGTCTTGACCGGCCGCCACCAGAGTTGCCTGCCAACGAGCCTTGAGTGTGTCCCATGAATCAGTCGCAACGAAGCTCTTGCACGATGCTGCCAACGCCGTACGCAGCGACGCCACGCTTTCCGGGTCCGCCAGTAGGCTCGTATCCATGCGCCACGTAACAGTACGTGGGGTGTCCTCACCAAAGTCGAGCCTGACTGACAAGGGGTGGTGATCGGAAATCACCGGCGTGCCTGCAGGGAACGCGAGAACTTCGCAGCTAACGACAAAAGAAGCGAGCTCTGGTGGAAAATAGAATTTGTCTATCCGACTCGCTGACTGTGCTCTCTCAAACGTCGCTCCAAAGGCATCCCCGTGAAGCTGCACCCACGCGTCAGACAAGCGGAACTGAGTCACGAGATCGCGGAGCGCGGGGGCACCGCAATAACGGCGACCGTGACCCTGTCCGCGGACGTCACGGTCGATGTTAAGTACACAATTGAAGTCACCGACGATGAAAGTGGGGTAGGGATCAAGGAGGAATGAGTCGAGGCGCTCAAAAAAATCAGAACTACTAGTCCGCCGTGCTGGCGCGTATACAACCAACGCACGTACCCGCCGCTGGTTTAGTGTGAAGTCGACCGCAAGAGTGCGGCCGTCCAGCCCGAAAGTGCAATGAGCACCCGCGCGCAGGCAGGGGGTTTACAAAAACGACACCAACACCGCACGTATGAAAATCAGTCAACGAAAAATAAGCAAAAACAGAAAACCGGGTGGTGAAATTCAGCACATCAAGTGAAGTACGGAAGTTGCATTCCTGTAAAAACAGGATGTCGACGCCCCTAGCCCTGGCAAAGTGCATCACCTCTCTCTGTCTGTCTACGGATTGAAATCCCCGAACATTCAGGGAGAGGAGATGCACAACCGCCATGACTGCCAAGAGCACCGACGGCATAGCATACAACCTAAAGAGCGCTGCCATGGGCGGCGCTTGGCGCGCGCGGCACTTTTTTGCTAGAACGTTCGTTAACAGTCCCTTCGGATTCCGATGATTGGGGGTGGGCACGTTTGAAGTCTGGTCGGGAAAAGTCCATGTTTTCGGGGCCGTCGGCGCTTGTGGCCTCGCTCACCGGTTGCTGCGTGGTCTTGGCGACGCTCGCAGCTGAAGCCGATGCCGACGCCAGGGTCGCCGATGGGAGGGTGTGGCTGGCTGGTGACGGGAAGCGCGCGTCGTCCGCACCTCCAGGAGTCGTCGTTCCTGACACCTGGCCGCACGTCAAGTCGCCTGTCAGGCGAAGCGGCGTGACTTTGTCCGGTACGTCCACCAGGTCGCCCGACGCCACGCTCGACTCATCGCCGCTGCTGCTCTCGGTGTTGAAGGAAGCTGTGCGGGGTAGCGGCGGCAAGGGTTCCGCGAAAACAGCACCGAACGGCTCCACCTCGTTTGAAGGCGTCCCCTCGAGCTGCTCCTTCACGGGCACCTCCGTCGCGGGGGTGGGCTCGGGCTCCCTCGGGCTGCTGGTCGTAAGGTCCGCGTCGGCAACAGGCGTCCGGACAGTTGGTGTGCTCCGCGTTTCTGCGACCACGTTGTCCTTGCTCGGTTCCTTTCTCGAGGCGGCGGCCGCCGCATAGGACCGTGGTCGCAGGCAGTCCGCTGTGGCGTGGCTTCCACCGCAGCAGCGCCTGCAAGCCGCTCCGCATCCGGCCGTGTCGTGGCCGAACACCTCGCAGCGAGCGCACCGCGGCGTTCGACACGCCTCGCCGATGTGGCCGTCCTGCCCGCAGCGGGAACACACCTTCCGGACGCCTCGGTAGTCAAACATGACGCGGTGGCCCTGGACGGTCAAGAAGTTCGGCACCGCCTGCTTCATCTCGATCCGGACCACGCGCGTCCCGTTGCCGACGTGACGACGGCCCTTGAGGACGGGATGGGTGATGTGAAGCACCTTGCCGTAGGAGCTCAGTGCCGCTGCCAGCGCCGCGTCTCCCACGAACAGCGGCACACGAAAAGCCGTCACGTGGACCACGGCAGGACCCACGCAGGCTACTGGGACGGAAGTGCCGTTCACGTTGAAGGCGCCTTCCACGAGCATCTTCTCCGCCGCCGCAGCCGAGGCCATGGCGACGCAGAACTTCATGCCTCCATGGTGCTGGAGGCTCTCTAGCCCTTTCGGGCCGACAACCAACTCGATGCCGTCGACGATGTCGTCAGCTGTCGCGTCGGAAGTAACTGTAAATGAAAAACAGTGCGCCTTTGGGGGCGGCGCACGGAACACGGGAGGGGCAGCAGGTCCCGGGCCTCCCATGACGTCACGGGTGGCCGGCTGGGCTGCTGCTTGCACGAACTTCACGCAGTTTGCCCGAGCACCGGCAAAGGCACGGCGCCTGGGCGGGGGAGGCTGGTTGCGGAACCTCCGGGTCGCAGTGGATCCGGGGAACGCCTGCACTTGTCGATGAAACTTCTCAGGAAGCCAGCGCCGAAAAAAACCTTCGCTGTGTCTGGACGAGCTCGGGCAGCAACAAGCGTGCTCGTCGGTCGTCGAACTACGAATGTCCGCCGCTCGCGGCATCGCTCAATTTAAAGCCGGCAAGGAAAATTCCAGATAGCAGGACAAGATCATCTACACTAATCTGGAAAAGCCTAGATGCAGCCTTTCATGGCTGCGATCAGTCGAGGTTAGACTGGTCGATTCTCGCGTCACGAACAAAAATGATAACAGCCCTATCCTGCAGCCTTGAGCGTGAACGAACAAACACTACAATGATACGTGGCAATATCCTCAACCATTTAGTAGTACGCCAGCAGGCACAAGGCTCTTTTGAGTCATGGTTTGGCCTAAGGAAAACATGTAGTACTGACGATAGTTCAGGCTTCGGTTCTACCAGCATTGTTTAATTCGTCCAAGGACCATTACGGTTGCCGCGACCTGTGCGAATGCCGTGCATGAGACGGGAGAGAACAGCCGACGCCTAATAGCAGATGCCTAAAAAAGCCACTGCCGGCTTCCTGAACTGGTTTTGTTCCAAGTAGAATTGGCAGTTCGGTCTTTCATGACTTTCCGTAGTGATCTTGCGGAATAATATGTGTGAACTTATTTACAAATTGTTCAGCATTGAAATTTCTTTCCTCCGCCTCTTCCGATATGCCTTGGAGCACTCGCCTACCAGGGAACGGGCTCCACGGGCCGCTGTCTCGCCCGACGAGTGACACTCCCAGAGTGAGAATAAAAGAGTCTAGTTTATTCCGGACCAAAACAACGCTTCGAAAGGGGCACATTATAGAACACAGCGGTAGAGCCAGGCATGCGCTACAGTCTCGGAACAGCGCAATGCTAAGGTAACAAGAAAACAGGCGCTACACCTCAGCGCGGCAGAAGAAAAATACAGAGTCGAAAAGGCGGCCGCGTTTCGATGGAGGCGAAACTCAAAAGGCGCAATGAGATTTGCGAGGTCAGTTTCATGTCAGTGCACCTTAAAGATCCCTAGGTGGTCGAAATTATTCCGGAGACCTCCACTCTCCGACCTCTTTCTCTCTCTCTTTCGCTGCCTCCTTCGTTCACTCCCTCCTCCATTGCTTTCCTTACGGCGCCGTTCGGGTATCCACCGGCATATGTGAGCCAATAGAAAGATTTACAATAGGGTCGAGGCGAATTGGGTGACCCTATCTGCATGCACTTAGCGTTAGGGGAGCGGGTTTACGTTTTCTGTCTGTAGACTGCGGTCGCGAATGGTCGCTTTGCGTTGCTTGGAGACAGCGCCATGACGGCAGGAACGAGAAGCTTTCAGAACAAATAGATTAGTATATATGCTGTATTTTTTCATTGCATAAATAAAAAAGACACACAAACTGTTGTAGTTACAAATTACTGCTTAGAAATTGTAAAAAATTATGCAAATATTTTTTATAATGCTGTGATGTTCAATCGGAGCCAAGACTATCCACACAGGAAGCTGCCGCAGCTGACAGCCGATTGCCTCCAGGAGCGTACCCACCTTTATTTTTGCGCGTAAGTTCTGCGCTCGCTCTGGCGCTAGCTGTGCAAGAAATGCTTTTCACATTTTTTTTATTGTCTTCCAAGTGTAGCGCCATCTGGCACACGCCATGGTAACTCTCGCTCATGTAATTATTTTCAGCTTTGTTTACGACCGCGCGAATAAAATATATTGAGTAAATAAGAAAAGAGTGCCAATTCTTTGTGACCCCTTTTTGGGACCAAAGTTGCAAGCCTGTTTGTGGAGATCACTAGTTCGAACCTCCCGCGCTTTCTGACGTCACTCGACGCGTATTCGCTAAGCCTAGTAGCTCTGGAAACACGGAAGCAATCTGAAAATTTGGCGTATTTTATCGTTAAAACTTTGTGGTTCAGGCAACTTCAGCCAAAAGCGAATGCCTCGTGCACCTTCAGTTTGCTGTGAGCGTGAGCCACCGAGGAGCGGCAACGATGAATCGTTGTTGAAGCGAGAGGCACCACTTGGACGGGCGCCACCACGTTGACCGAACGTAAAGCGGCGTTGGGGTGCACGCTATTAGCGCTCTTCGCATGCTCAACAGCGTACCGCTATTCCCCTGTGCCCCAAAGCGATAGGATGAACCTATATTAAACTCTTTATTAATTACTGCGCCGTTTTCTTTCCTCAAAAACTAATTATTTATTAATTTAAAAAGAACGATGAGGGCTTGAAAGTACACGAAACTGGCTTCTCGCGTAGCAGAACTCATGCAAAAGAGCTATTTCAAACTTGCAGATGCCACAGCTATGGTGTGCGCGGGTTCCCGGCAAGGAAGAAGCGATAGGAAGGCTGCGTAGTACTTTATTGGGCAACAGGTCGGATGCTTTCTCCGGCGCTGTTGTTGTTGCGACTGAGAGAAGGATGAAAAGAAAAAATGGTCTGGCTTAGCTTATGGTTAAGCCTAGGATGCGAAGCATAGTTTTGCGGTCTGGCGAGCCGCCCTCTCCCTGGCCGACATCTCGCTGCTCAACTGACTCAACGAGTGCGTCGCCTTTTGCGTGACGTCAGTATCTCCTAGCGGTAGGAGCGGGAGTTAGGCCGCCGGCGGAGGCTGCACGTCCGCAAGCGAGCGCACGAGGCCCCAGCTTTCACAGCTGTTGTGACGTCATATCACGTGGTGCGCCGATGAAGGTCAAGTAGTAGCTACGCGGCCGTGCGCGGCGCAGCAAGGAAGAGCTCGGTTGGTTGGTTGGTTTATGGGGTTTAACGTCCCAAAGCGACTAATTCTATGAGAGACGCCGTAGTGGAGGGCTCCGGAAATTTCGACCACCTGGGGTTCTTTAACGTGCACTGACATCGCACAGTACACGGGCCTCGAATTTCTCCTCCAAAGAAATTCAGCCGCCGCGGCCGGGATCGAACCCGCGTCTTTCGGGCCAGCAGCCGAGCACCATACGGTTGTGCGAGTAATATGCTTCGCATAAAAGTGCACGGGCCTGCGGACTGGCTCGAGCCGAGCACCCACCGCTGCCACGTGCAGATAGAGAGCTAAAAGCTGAGAGGAATGAGTGAAAGAGAGAGAACAGGCGCCCGTCGCAACCGCGTCCGCTGAAGCTAAGACGCTGGCTGAAACAACAGATACCCCAAACCCCTCTGGTGGCGCTTATGCAGGTGTTCGCTTTTTGTAGAGCCACTGCTGACATCACTTGGCGCGTCACTGCGGCGGCACGCAACACGCGTCGCACTGGCCCACACGGAACGCCAGCGCGCGTCGCACTCGGCACACCCAGAAAGCCGGCACGCGTGGCACTCGTCTCACTTAAAACGCCGGCTCGCGTCAACTTCCATCGTTCTCTATCCTTGTACGGTGCTACCCCGGCATCCGTGTAGTGCATCCTCATGGCTCGTGCTGGACGCCGAATACGTGGCCACGCCCCAACAGCGCTCCCGCTTGAATCCCCTTGCGCGCCGCTTTCGACTTCCTTATCAGGACTTCACCGCACCGACCACATGCCACATATGGCGAGCAACAGTTCAGTCACGCTCAGTTGCTCTCCGCGCGCGCGCAGCTAGACCACTGGAATAGACCACACGCTGTTTAAATGACTAAGGAGAGTCTGTAAAGCCCCGCAGCCTCGATTGCCGATACTTATGTTACTGAAATAATAAAAAGAAAAACAATGTGCGCCTTACCTATCAAAGCGATCCTCTTATCTGCTTTCTTGTTTCAGTGCAGCCTAGAAAGTATTGTTCCCGTCACATCTAAGCAAACATTGATCCCGGCTTCCAGGTCGGATGCAAAAACTAGCTGGGCATAGGGCAGCCCAAAGCTTCTGTTCACCTACGTACTGGATGGTTTCTAGTAGCCTGTCGCCGCCCAAGATAGCCGGACGGCAAGAACAGCGCCGTAAGAGTATAACCCAGCTCACCCTCTACTTTTACCTAGGCTTTTTTGTTCTCTTTAAGGTGACTCAACGGGCTATTGACAGCAACTTGGTGGTAGACCAGGTTCTATCTTTTGTCTCCGTCGTTGCATTCTTTGTTTCCTCTGCTATTATCTCTGTACTTTCCTCGCTTAGTTCTCTTTAAACTGTCTAATATTTCGCACATTCTGCCGTATACAGTTCATTTTTGTAATGTCTAGGGCAAGGGGAAACACCAACAGGCACGTTCTAGTCACCGCACTGAATGCTTAGGAACACGTAGCAAAGCAAAACCAAACACGAGAAATAGCCAATGAAGAAATAGTAGCCAAGCTTTATTCTCAGATAGTCAGTCACACGACCTAGGAGCCTTTCAAAAACGCGCAGAAAAGGTGTATGTGTATTGCACCTTATCCCTGCCAAATTCTTTCTGTGATCGCTGATGAAACATTGAAAGATCGGTAGTGCTGTGACACAAGGCTGAATCATTTGGGAAATCTGTGCAACAAAAATTCACAAAAAGATATTTTTTGTCTCTAGTGGTATAGGTGTGGGCCACATTCTACAAAGTCCTCCTCAGAATGCTTTTCACGCCATTGTGATTAGAGGTAACAGGGGCAGCTTGAAGCAACTTATCAAGTGCAGCGTAGTCGACGCCCACGGCCAAAGCCTAAGAGAGAGATGCGGGAGCGGACACATTCGTGCTCTTCATGCGAGTCAGGAGCTCTGGCGGCAATTACGCAACTGCGGTCTACTCCCATATCGTTCAACTTGTCCAGTTCCCGCTCCATCAGGTGGTTCCTGCTTTCGTTGGGGTCAGAGCCATCCACAGCAGCAGCCCTCGGAGCATTGAGAACGTTTCGTAGCATTATTACTTCGCGAGGACCATTCGCCTCAGTGGAGGGCTCTCGTGGCATAATCATGTGGGCGTTCACATGCTGTAGTGGTCGCATGGGTGCTCCGGTGCCTCGCGGAGCAAACGGCCTGAAGTCAGCGGTCAGCCGCTCACACTCTCCACTGTCATCCAAAGGGTCATCGCTGTCACCGTCGGCGTCTCTCTCACTCTCAACAGTCACATACTGAGCGTTGAGAGCCAGGAGTCCTTCGCGAAATACCTTGGGGTCAGTGGTCGGCTGACGTGGCATAGTCATGTGGTCGTCCATATGCTGTCGTGGCCGCATGGGTGCTCCGGTGCCTCGCGGTGGAATGGGCCTGAAGTCAGCGGTCAGCTGCTCACCCGCTCCATTGTGATCCAAAGGGTCATCGCTGTCATCGTCGGTGTCACTCTCATCCTCAACAGTCACATACTGAGCGTTGAGAGCCAGGAGCACTTCGCGAAATACCTTGGGGTCAGTGGTGGGCTGACGTGGCATAGTCATGTGGTCGTCCATATGCTGTCGTGGCCGCATGGGTGCTCCGGTGCCTCGCGGTGGAATGGGCCTGAAGTCAGCGGTCAGCTGCTCACCCGCTCCATTGTGATCCAAAGGGTCATCGCTGTCATCGTCGGTGTCACTGTCATCCTCAACAGTCACATACTGAGCGTTGAGAGCCAGGAGCACTTCGCGAAATACCTTGGGGTCAGTGGTGGGCTGACGTGGCATAGTCATGTGGTCGTCCATATGCTGTCGTGGCCGCATGGGTGCTCCGGTGCCTCGCGGTGGAATGGGCCTGAAGTCAGCGGTCAGCTGCTCACCCGCTCCATTGTGATCCAAAGGGTCATCGCTGTCATCGTCGGTGTCACTCTCATCCTCAACAGTCACATACTGAGCGTTGAGAGCCAGGAGCACTTCGCGAAATACCTTGGGGTCAGTGGTGGGCTGACGTGGCATAGTCATGTGGTCGTCCATATGCTGTCGTGGCCGCATGGGTGCTCTGGTGCCTCGCGGTGGAATGGGCCTGAAGTCAGCGGTCAGCTGCTCACCCGCTCCATTGTGATCCAAAGGGTCATCGCTGTCATCGTCGGTGTCACTCTCATCCTCAACAGTCACATACTGAGCGTTGAGAGCCAGGAGCACTTCGCGAAATACCTTGGGGTCAGTGGTGGGCTGACGTGGCATAGTCATGTGGTCGTCCATATGCTGTCGTGGCCGCATGGGTGCTCCGGTGCCTCGCGGTGGAATGGGCCTGAAGTCAGCGGTCAGCTGCTCACCCGCTCCATTGTGATCCAAAGGGCCATCGCTGTCATCGTCGGTGTCACTCTCATCCTCAACAGTCACATACTGAGCGTTGAGAGCCAGGAGCACTTCGCGAAATACCTTGGGGTCAGTGGTGGGCTGACGTGGCATAGTCATGTGGTCGTCCATATGCTGTCGTGGCCGCATGGGTGCTCTGGTGCCTCGCGGTGGAATGGGCCTGAAGTCAGCGGTCAGCTGCTCACCCGCTCCATTGTGATCCAAAGGGTCATCGCTGTCATCGTCGGTGTCACTCTCATCCTCAACAGTCACATACTGAGCGTTGAGAGCCAGGAGCACTTCGCGAAATACCTTGGGGTCAGTGGTGGGCTGACGTGGCGTAGTCATGTGGTCGTCCATATGCTGTCGTGGCCGCATGGGTGCTCCGGTGCCTCGCGGTGGAATGGGCCTGAAGTCAGCGGTCAGCTGCTCACCCGCTCCATTGTGATCCAAAGGGTCATCGCTGTCATCGTCGCTGTCACTCTCATCCTCAACAGCCACATACTGAGCGTTGAGAGCCAGGAGCACTTCGCGAAATACCTTGGGGTCAGTGGTGGGCTGACGTGGCATAGTCATGTGGGCGTCCATATGCTGTCGTGGCCGCATGGGTGCTCCGGTGCCTCGCGGTGGAAGGGGCCTGAAGTCAGCGGTCAACTGCTCACCCGCCACATTGTGATCCAAAGGGTCATCGCTGTCTTCGTCGGTGTCACTCTCATCCTCAACAGTCACATACTGAGCGTTGAGAGCCAGGAGCACTTCGCGAAATACCTTGGGGTCAGTGGTGGGCTGACGTGGCATAGTCATGTGGTCGTCCATATGCTGTCGTGGCCACATGGGTGCTCTGGTGCCTCGCGGTGGAATGGGCCTGAAGTCAGCGGTCAGCTGCTCACCCGGTCCATTGTGATCCAAAGGGTCATCGCTGTCATCGTCGGTGTCACTGTCATCCTCAACACTCACATACTGAGCGTTGAGAGCCAGGAGCACTTCGCGAAATACCTTGGGGTCAGTGGTGGGCTGACGTGGCATAGTCATGTGGTCGTCCATATGCTTCCGTGGCCGCATGGGTGCTCCGGTGCCTCGCGGTGGAAGGCGCCTGAAGTCAGCGGTCAACTGCTCATCCGCTCCATTGTGATCCAATGGGTCATCGCTGTCATCGTCGGTGTCACTCTCATCCTCAACAGTCACATACTGAGCGTTGAGAGCCAGGAGCACTTCGCGAAATACTTTGGGGTCAGTGGTGGGCTGACGTGGCATAGTCATGTGTGCGTCCATATGCTGTCGTGGCCGCATGGGTGCTCCGGTGCCTCGCGGTGAAAAGGGCCTGAAGTCAGCGGTCAGCTGCTCACCCGCTCCATTGTGATCCAAAGGGTCATCGCTGTCATCGTCGGTGTCACTCTCATCCTCAACAGTCACATACTGAGCGTTGAGAGCCAGGAGCACTTCGCGAAATACCTTGGGGTCAGTGGTGCGCTGTCGTGGCATAGTCATGTGGGCGTCCATATGCTGTCGTGGCCGCATGGGTGCTCCGGTGCCTCGCGGTGGAAGGGGCCTGAAGTCAGCGGTCAGCTGCTCACCCGCTCCATTGTGATCCAAAGGGTCATCGCTGTCATCGTCGGTGTCACTGTCATCCTCAACAGTCACATACTGAGCGTTGAGAGCCAGGAGCACTTCACGAAATACCTTGGGGTCAGTGGTGGGCTGACGTGGCATAGTCATGTGGTCGTCCATATACTGTCGTGGCCGCATGGGTGCTCCGGTGCCTCGCGATGGAAGGAGCCTGAAGTCAGCGATACTGTGCTCACCCGCTCCACTGTGACCCAAAGGGTCACCGCCATCACCGTCGGCATCACCTTCATTCTCAACAGTCACATATTGAGCACTGACAGCCAGGCGCACTTCGCGAATTACCTTGGGGTCAGTGGAGGGCTGACAGGGCGTAGTCATGTGGGCGTCCAAATGCCGTGGTGGCCGAATTGGTGCTCCGGTGCCACGCGGCGGAAAGGACCTGAAGACAGCTGTCAGCTGATCACGCGTTGCGCTGTAATCCAAAGGGTCATCGCTGTCATCGCTGGCGTCACACCCATCCTCAACCGTCACATACTGAGCGTTCAGGGCCAGGAGTACTTCGCGAAATACCTTGGGGTCAGTGGAGGGCTGACGTGGCGTAGTGCTGTGATCATCGATTTCTTGTAGTCCTCGCACGGGAGATCGTGCGCTTCGAGGTCGATAGTACCTAATGTCAGCGGTCAGCTGCTCAACCGGTCGATTGTGCTCCACCAGGTCATCACTTTCGTCGTCGGCGTCACTCTGATCCTCAACAGCTGCATATTCAGACTTGATAGCTTTCAGTTCCAGTAGTACTTTGCGGAGTACCTTGGAGTCTGTGGACGTCTCTCGTGGCATAATCATATGGGCGTCCATATCCTGTAGTAGGGGCATGGGTGTTCGTGGCCCGCGTGGTAGACGGGACCTAAATTCAGCGGCCAGCTGCTCACCCCCTCCGTTGTGGTCCGACGGGTAGTAAGTGCAATGCTCGGCGTCATGTTCTTCCCCAACAGCCGCATATTGAAACTTCGCAGTCCTTTGTGCCAGCTGTACTCCGTGAGGTACCTTTGGCTCAGTAGAGTGCTGTCGTGGCATATTCATGTCGGCGTCTATTTCCTGTGAAGGGCGCATGGCTTCCCCAGCAGCCGCATATTGAAACTTGGCAGTCCTTTGTGTCAGCTGTACTCCGTGCAGGAACTTTGGCTCAGTGGAGGGCTGTCTTGGCATATTCATACCGGCGTCCATTTCCTGTGAAGGGCGCATGGCTTCCCCAACAGCTGCGTATTGAAACTTGGCAGTCCTTTGTGTAAGCTGTACTCCGTGCACGAACTTTGGCTCAGTGGAGGGCTGTCGTGGTATATTCATGCCGGCGTCCATTTCCTGTGAAGGGCGCATGGCTTCTTCAACAGCCGCATATTGAAACTTGGCAGTCCTTTGTGTCAGCTGTACTCCGTGCAGGAACTTTGGCTCAGTGAAGGGCTGTCGTGGTATATTCATGTCGGCGTCCATTTCCTGTGAAGGGCGCATGGCTTCCCCAACAGTCGCATATTGAAACTTGGCAGTCCTTTGTGCCAGCTGTACTCCGTGCAGGAACTTTGGCTCAGTGAAGGGCTGTCGTGGTATATTCATGTCGGCGTCCATTTCCTGTGAAGGGCGCATGGCTTCCCCAACAGCCACATATTGAAACTTGGCAGTCCTTTGTGTCAGCTGTACTCCGTGCAGGAACTTTGGCTCAGTGGAGGGCTGTCTTGGCATATTCATACCGGCGTCCATTTCCTGTGAAGGGCGCATGGCTTCCCCAACAGCTGCGTATTGAAACTTGGCAGTCCTTTGTGTAAGCTGTACTCCGTGCACGAACTTTGGCTCAGTGAAGGGCTGTCGTGGTATATTCATGTCGGCGTCCATTTCCTGTGAAAGGCGCATGGCTTCCCCAACAGTCGCATATTGAAACTTGGCAGTCCTTTGTGCCAGCTGTACTCCGTGCAGGAACTTTGGCTCAGTGGAGGGCTGTCGTGGTATATTCATGCCGGCGTCCATTTCCTGTGAAGGGCACATGGCTTCCCCAACAGCCGCATACTGAAACTTGTCAGTCCTTTGTGCCTGCTGTACTCCGTGCACGAACTTGGGCTCAGTGGAGGGCTGTCGTGGTATATTCATGGCGTCCATTTCTTGTGAACGGCGCATGGCTTCCCCAACAGCCGCATATTGAAACTTGGCACACCTTTGGGCCAGCTGTACTCCTTGCAGCACCTTTGGCTCAGTGGAGGGCTGTCGTGGCATATTCATGTCGGCGTCCATTTCCTGCGATGAGCGCATGGCTCTCCGGGCTCCTCGCACTAACCGGGGCATTATGTCTGCGGTTTCCTGCTCATCTACCGCGTTCTGCACCCGTGCGTTCCTGCATCTCTTCTCGGTCTGCATATTTGCAAACACGGAAGGGACGCAGGGCCTCGTAACCTTTCGCCCTAGTGATCTCCGACCGCAGGCTTCCTGATTTCGAATTTCTTCGGCACGTACTTCTTGCTGCTGCGCTGTGTTGAATGATGGGGCCAAATTGGCGTCATGCGGTGGGTTGTCTCCCTGGTAAGCTGATAGGTCCATTTCGGCAGTGTTGTTCACAGGGGATTAAATAAGGTAGAGCAGATCATTTCAGGTCCCACACGCTCCACGGAAAGCAGACACGTCTCCAAGTGCTTCTAAGCATACACCTTTCTGCAACTGGTGATGTGAATAGCGTATCTAAGCTCCACTTTGTGCGATGGGCTTTAGGGGCAGCTCAGGATTAAAATTTGAAGGACGCTTAAGCTTTGTCTTTAAGAGTGGGGCATGACAGCGTTGTTGCAGCGTTGCCAGGGAGTCCAGGGAACGCCATCGCCCATTCCGCGCTATGCCTTGCCCGAAGTAAGGTTGGTTGGTTGGTTGCGACTGAGAGAAGGACGAAAAGGGAAAGTGCACAAGCCTGCCGACTGGCTCAACCACCACCATTTCCTCGTGTAAATAGAAGAGAGTTAGAAAGGCAAATCTGTTTTTGAGGAAAGGAAATCGCCAGTACGGCTGACATATCTCGGTGGACACCTGAAACTCGCCGTAAAGGAAGGGAGGAAGGTAGGAGTGAAGGAAGAAAGAGGTGCCGTAGTGGAGGTCTCCGGAATAATTCAACCACCTGGGGAAAGATAAGAGGTAAGGGAACGACGCCTATCTCTTATATCTCGGTGGACACCGGAACCGCTCCCTAAGGGAAGGAAAATGAATTGAAAATTGGTTTTAAGGAAACGACGCCTGTCTCTCATATCTTGGTGGACACGCGGTCTGCGCCATACACTGCTATCTAGATGGACATCCCAAACGCGCCGAGATGAAACGAAAATTCGGGGGACACTTTGGCTCTCTAAAGTGCTGCAAAACGAAAGCGTTTCGTGGCGCACTGCTTTTTTCTTTTTTAATTTTTTTCATATTTTATTTTAATTTTTGTATTTTCTTTATTCTTTGATTTCTTAATGAAACCGATGCATTCACTAGATGCGCCTTTATTCATGCTCAAACCCTGAGCCTTCGTGGCGGAAAGGATGTACAGCGCATCAGGAGAGGAAACCAGTCCGGTAAAAAGTCCAATTCTTTTTAAATGTCCGTAACCTGGAGCAATATTCGGCTAAAATGAATTCTGGGCGAAACAACAGGTTCAACGTTGCGGTCTTGCATGCGCGTTTTCTAAAGGCTATGAAGTCCAATCAGAAGAATCATATCATAGGGTTTCGAGTCAGGTTGGGAAACAACAAGGTAGCGCACACTGTAGGAATTTAGGAGAAAACTTTCTGCAGCGTCCTCTGCAACACATCCCCAAACAAAATAGCGTCTTTGCAGTCTATAAAACAATGTTCAATTGTTTCAGGCACACTGGCCTTTTAGTTCTAATCTGTTTACTATCATGCTTGTGCCACGTAGCGCCTACCTAGGTGCTTTGTAAATGTTTTTCTGTGTGTATACACACACACATATGTATATATATATATATCCTTTCTGTACAAAACCATGTAATAATTACCACGAAAGAAAAAAAATAGGAACCAGTAAATTCCTGGAGTCGCAACGCTGTTTGTGAGCGGATTCGAGGCATAATCTCATCTTGAGTTTAATGCTTGTTTTTTTTTGTTCATTTAACAATCATACAAAAATGAGAGCGAAATTTTGGAGCTTGGCATTGCGGGACTCAGTTTACATGCGTTTCAGAAAATTGCGAGGTAATGACAACGCTGATGGCCTCAGCCGAAGCTTTCCCGTGTAATGCCCTTTCCTGACTCCCCGGACGTTAATTCGCTAGGCAAATTTGTATTTTCTTTTTTTTTTGCTTTAGCGGGAATCATTTTTTGTCTGTTTTGTATGTGTGTTCAGCATCTCCACCTTCCCTTTGTGCTCTCACGGGAGGTGGCTTTCTGTGACATAAACCGTGCTACGGCACCCCCCCCCCCCCCAAAAAAATTTCTAGGAAATTTTTCCCTTTTGGCTAAACAAGCTCTGTGTATTCTGGTTTGGTCAAACTTGGAAACTTTCGGAGGAGGACGTAAATTTCACGCGACAGCTCATTTTCTCTAAAGAGACTTTGTTGACCGAAAACAGCTTGGCAGTTCTTAAAGTTGGTTTGGCACTTTCTGCTTGTTGGGCTTTGCACTTTGCTGGTTAGGATCGTTACAGCTGTCAACGAAGCAAGAAGAACCTTTGGGCCCAGCTGTGACCAAAAGCCGAACGGACACAACACCAGGTCTCTGCGCGCAGCAGCGTTGGCTGCAACCACTACGAGACCTCTTCGGGCGGCGGACGTGCTGTTGTGTTTCTACCCCCCCCCCCCCCCTAACTCTCTTTGTGTGTTCCCGTCACACCTGTCTCCACTTAGGCCATGCCCAGATGCAGTGCGTCGTTCTGCGAAAGTGGTCTTCAGGCACGCGCTCCCGTGCAACCTCATAACAGGTGGAAACGAACACGAGGGACGTATTCGACTCCTGGATTCCGGGTGCCATCACTTCTGCCTAACTGCCACGACGTGTTTTCCGCAGTTCCGCTTAAACGGCACCCGAGGCAGCAGTATTGACTCTGCGACTTTGTGTGTGTGCCTCTGTCAGCTTGACATGTCTCAACGCCAGCTGCTACCTGCGGAGACGAGCGTCTGCAAGCGCCTGCCATTCAACCGGTCCTCGCTCTTTTGTCAACCGCGGGGTGACGCCGCGGAAGGTGTTCGCCTTTGGGGCATTTCCTTCGAACAAGATATGAAATCCACCAGGCCGGAAACGACTAGAACATCAACACGCTATTTTGGACATTTCCAAGTATCCAGGGGCCTCAGCCGAGGAAGACGACGAAGCGGTGAACGACCTTGGAGCACCCGGACAAGTCCCTACGATTGGTTGAAAATTACCGACGATTACGTTACTTCCTAATGCGAAATTTGAGCGCAGCAAATAAGCTGTTTCACCTTTTCGATAGATTGAGGCAAAGAAATCGAGCAACACATGTATGCGCTATCACAGAATTTTTTTTTTAGCAGACGGAGGACTTCCATCGGTCGTCTCGCTCATGGCTCAGAAAGAACTGGCAGATAATTTCGCAGTGGCGAACGGCAGCGGCAATTTCGGCTCGGGCGGTGCACATATACAGATCCGCCGCCACCGATCTGGCTCTCTGATTGCCACCGCACAGGGGTTGCATTGGAGGAGGAGCGAAGAAAGGAATTAAGTTCGAGCCGGCGCTTTGACAACCGGAGACTCGCAAGAAGAGGGGGGAGGGGGGCGGCGTGTACACCCAGCGGCAAACGATGGGGGCAGAAGCGCGCGCAGCAAGCGGACAACACGATAAAGGGAGGAGGGAAGAGATAGCAGCGACTGACTGATGCCGCTGACGCCGATAGTGAGTCAACCCCAGCTGCGGATGAAAGGGGGGCGGAGCTGGTTACGAGGCCGACGCCGACGACAACGCCGACGACGACGCGAAACCCAGGAACGGACGCCAAAGAGCTGCGCTCTAAAAAGCCTTCGTGGCGGTGTGGTAGCGTCTCCACATCAAATGCCAAACGCCCTGGTTCAGTTCCCAGCCTCGACAGTTTTTATGTGAAAGAAATGCTACTCCCAAGAACGGCCTTTCGCGTAGCGGCGGCTACTTGGCACGTTCGACCTTTAGAATGGCCCCTGACGTCATATCATGCCTAGTTTGGTTTTGGTTGTATGGGGGTTTAACGTCCCAAAGCGACTAAGGCTATGAGAGACGCCGTAGTGGAGGGCTCCGGAAATTTCGACCACCTGGGGTTGTTTAACGTGCACTGACATCGCACAGTACACGGGCCTCTAAATTTCTCCTCCAAAGAAATTCAACCACCGCGGCCGGAATCGAACCGGCGTCTTTCGGGTCAGCAGCCGAGCACCATAACCACTGAGCCACCGGGGCGGCTTATCATGCCTAGTGACGCTATAGCGTGACGTCATACCAGGAGCGAGAGACGGGCTACCAACTCGGCTCGTCGGGTAATGGCGGCCGCTTGGCACGGCGCGCCGCGCTCTTCCCACTAGAGGCGCTGCATATGCAGTATAAAACACCTGCTTTCGCAACCTACCAGGCCTAACCAAAGCTAAGCCCCCGCCAATTTTCTATTGCGAAAGCAATACTACGCTCATGAACGGCCTTTCGCGTAGCGGCGGCCGGTAGCCACGTTTGATCTTTAGAATGACCTCTGACGTCATACCAGGATGAGAGATGGGCTACCAAGTCGAGTCGTCGCGCAGCGGCGGCTGGTAGCCACGCGTGACCTGTAGACGCCGCGCACTGCGTTTTTTCTTTAGACGCGGCGCGCCGCGTTCCTTCCGTTAGAGGCGCTGCGCTCGCTTTCGCAAGCTACCAGGCTTAACGAAGGCTAAGCCCCCACCAATTTTTTTTTTAAATAGTGACGCCAAAACGCGAACACGCTAACATTCCTTGTTCACGACAGTATGAGGCATTAAAGGCTTTCGCCTTAAAGTTGGTTTTAAGGAAAGGAAATGACGCCTGGGTTTCATATCTCAGTGGAAACCCGAAAGGAATGTACACCACAGTACGCTTCTAAAGCATCCTTCTAAAACAGCATTCTATTCATTAGACGCGCCTTTGTTCATTCGAAATCGTCGAGCTGGCGTGGGGGAGTGAGATACACGGTCAAAGGCCTTTGCGAGATCTAGCTGTTCTGTTCAGCTTGCTAGATCGGGCTAATGTGGGCTGTGTAATAACGGAGGGCGTACGAATGGCGTACGCGAACTGCACAACGCGCGTCATTGTTAATGGGGAGCTGACTGAAAGCCTTCACGTACGATCTTCTGTGAGGCAGGGATGTCCTTTGTCACCCCTCTCGTTCGCAATCTATCTTGAGCCCCTTTGTCTGGCTATACTCGTGGGCTATACTAAACTCTGAGTGTATAACTGGCTTCAGGTTACTGTCAGCGCATGTTAAAATCTTAGCTTATGCTGATGACATCGCCGTGTTCTGCTCAAGTAAACAGAGTATCTGTGAAGCCACGGCTGTTGTTGAGAAGTTTTGCAAATGCACCGGGGCGCAAATAAATTGGGAGAATAGTTATGGATTCTGGCATGGTGACTGGGAGGAAACGCCAGACTATTACTCCCAACTTTGGTGGGCCACAACTCCGACGACGTATCTTGGAGTACCGCTTAACTCTTATAGCAACCCCGAACCATACTGGAATGAGCAGGTGGCAATGGCAAAGGAAAACGCCATTGGGTGGCAGGGGCGACCACTATCAATGTTCTCGCGCGTCACTGTGTGTAACCTGTTCCTCATCTCCAAGATATGGTATGTCATGAATGTGTTGAGCGCCTCGCGGATCAATATTCAAAGGTTCCATTGGGTTTTTGCTGTATTATTTGGGCGTCGACATGGGAAAGAACTAGGCGAACAAACTTATTCTTTCCCGTGAAGAGAGGAGGTCTCGGTCTTGTTCATTTATTTGTACGACAAATCGTGTCCCGCTTTATGTTTCTTCGCGACCAGAACGATATTTTTCTTCGCACAGTTATGCAAGTTCGTTTATGTCGATTGCTACCAGGAGTTGTAGTATGCTCTGTTGAAAACATGCGTGGTACAGTGAGAGGTTAACTGCGTGAAGTTGTGCTTGCGTACAGAATGGTACAAGTGCGATTTTCAATGCAGTACCTTTCCAATGTCCCTAGAAAAAATCTGTATAAAGATTTAATTGAATCAATGCTCCCTGTACCCATTTACCGATTGTCAAACTGCGGAGGCCCAGGAGCAGATGTGCTCAAAAGGGTTAAAAGAATGCCAGTTTACCCATATTTGAGAACTTTCTTCTTCAAACTTCATACCGGAACTCTGTCGGTCAAAACATAGATGCATGATAAAGGACTCTTTGTCCCTTGGTCAACAGATTGTTTTCTATGTAAAAAACCTGAAACAATAGATCACGTGTTTTTAGAATGTTGGGATGCGGTTTTTTTTCTGGGATGTGCTTCAAAGAACCTTAAAGAAAGATTTACCGCTACACCCCCATGGCATCAGGTTTTTACCGGTAGGAAAACAGGACATCCCTTATGACACTATTATGCTTCTTGGCCTCCATAGTTTATGGAAAACAAGGACACAATTCAACAATGCAGTAGTAGTTGTGAGATCTCCCCGCGAGCATTTCATTGAAGGTGTCATACGTCTGAGGGAAGTGTATTAGGCACTGCCTGATCAGCCAACATGGTTAAATGTGTTGGATGACTTGGTTGAACTGAAAAAATTTTAACCTGCCGTGTCATTGCAAGTGTTGCTGACAAGTTTTACTTCTTTGTACCCGTTGTGAAAATGCAATAAAGAAAAAAAAGCTGGCGTGGGGGAGTGGTTAGCGTGCTAGTCTAGCACTCCGGAGGCCCTGGTTCGACTCCCCAACTCGACCAATTTCCTACTGGGTTTTACTTTTAATTATTTCATCTGGGATTTTTCGCTCACGTCCAACGCCGCTGACGCCGACGACGACACCGGCTTTTGTGTGGCACGGGGCCATTAACGCTGTCGCGTTAGTATCGCGTCGCTCCGTGTACGTTGCCATAGTCTTGTGGAGCAGCGGTGCCAGCAAGGAAATAAGAGCGTCCGTTGCGAACGCCACCAGTTCACAGAGGATGCAACGAGCCCCGCAGTCTCCTGTGCGCGTGCCTTGGCTCGCGTGGAGCGCTGCTTCTGGTAAATTGTTTTTTTTTCTTGGGGGGGGGGGGGGAGGAAATGGCATAGTATATGTCCCACATGTCTTGGTGGACACTTGAACCACGCCGTAAGGGAAGGGATAAAGGAGAGACTGAAAGAAGAAAGGAAGGTGGTGGTGGTGGTGGTGCTGGTGCTGGTGGTGGTGGTGAAAACATATGTAATCTAGAGAGAGCTGTTTAGAGTCGTGAACTGAAAAGTCACGCCCTTATAACCACTATATATATGCCTAGACAAGCACCCCATTGGCGGTTGCCTCAGCCGGGGCACGCTGCGTTAAGGCCATTTAGGCCTCGAGGGTGCAGCAGCTCGGCAGGGTCGCCTCGCAGTCCTCTTGGGCGGGGTTTGGGATAGGGTATAGGGATGGGTTCCGCTGGCAGGCCCACAATAAAGGCAAGAGGAGGTGTAGAAGAGCAAGTTGCTGGGCTAGTTGGTGCTGTTGCATCGTGGTGGAGCAGCGCAAAGGACGGGACACAAGACACAGCGGGACACAGCGCAAAGACGTACACAGCGCCTGTGTACGTCTTTCCTTGTTTCTTGTGTCCCGTCCTTTGCGCTGCTCCACCACGATGCAAGAGGAGGTGCCGTATTTGGGGGCTCCCGAATCATTTCGACCACCTGGGGATCTGAGGTGCGCAGACACAGGGCACGGATAAATTGTATATTGGTTTTTGAGGAAAGGAAATGGGCAGTATCTGTCTCACATATCGCGGCGGACACCTGAACCGCGCCGTAAGGAAAGGCAGCAAAGTGGGAGTGAAAGAAGAAAGAGAGAAAGGGGGGCCGTAGTGGAGGTCTCCGGAATAATTTCGACCATATGAGGATCTTTAACGTGCACTGACATCACACAGCACACGGGCGCCTTTTGCGTTCCGCCTCCATCGAAATGCGGCCGCCGCGGTCGGGTTCGAACCCGGGTACTCCGGCTCAGTAGCCTAGCGCCCTAATCAATGAGCCACCGCGGCGGGTGAGCGCACGGGTGCCTTTGGGTTTCGGGCTCGTGACATCCTGTGTGAACTGGGGGCGTTCGCACTATATCCACCCGCAAAGAAATTAAGGGACGACAAAAAAAACGTGGGTGGTGGGCTCTGAACAGCCGCACGTGTATTGTCCAGGACGTAAAAAAATCTAGCGAAAACACTTTGGAAATTCTGAAGTGTGCTTGGCGAAAGCCTCGTGGTCAACCCACCGCCGCTTTCCCGAATCGCTTGGCGCGTGGCGGGCTTCCCTCGTAAGCGGTTTTTATTGTCTTTGGTGACTGCGGTCTCTATTTTGATTGCAGTGTTTTAGAGCGAGCTCCTTGCCCGGCGCCCGTTTCGCGGCGCCACCGTCGCCGTTGTCCGGCGTTCATTGTGTTCATTGGCGTTGGCGTTGTTTTACACTCCGATCATTTTAAGGAAAGGAATCGCTCATCACTGGCTCCATGGGTCAGCGGACGCCTGAATCGCGCTTTTGCGTCTGTTGTAGCGGCTGCAAGAGCCGTTGCCTAGCAACCGTCGCGGTGGACACCGGAACCACACCGTTCAGGAAGGGAGGCAGTGGGAGTGAAAGAAAAAAGACAAAGAGGGACCGTAGTGAATAAATGAAAATTCTATTTGAGGAAAGGAAATTAAGCCGTAACTGTCTGGCATCTCTCGGTGGACACCCGTCATGCGTTTGCAGAGGAATGGAGGAAGTGGGAGTGAAAGAAGGAACAGAAAAATAGCCCGTAGTGAAGGAAATGAATTTGAGGAAAGGAAATTGTGGAGGAGGTTGTGCCACTGCGCGGAGGAGAGGCCACAGTTGGCGCGATTCCAGCGCAAGGACGGACGTCGCGAGCACGGACGGACACCGCGAAAATGGACGGACACCGCGAGCATGAGCCATTACAGGCTTTCGCCTTAAAAATTGCCGATGATGATGATGATGAAAAGCCTTTATTTATTAAAAGAGATGAAGCTCTTTTAAACAGCCCCACACTGGGTGGAGTCCTTATTCCGGGACTCCATTGTTCGAAGCTGCCAGCTTATCGCTCTTGATCAAAACCTTTTGGTCCTGAAGTTCAGAGCAGCCAAGCAGGGCCGCCTCCCATTCCTCTCTGGTAGGGAAGAAGTGGGAGAGAGAGCTGAGTTGCGCTGGCAAGCCCAAACCATGTGGTTGGTGTCAGCCACCTCCCCACAGTGTTTGCATCTGCCAGTGAACGCGAGATCCAAGTGTTTTAGTTCTGCCGGGCACAGCATTGTATTAGTGAATAATCGGAGCATAACGCGTTCGTTTGCTTTCCTCAGTCCCTTTGCAGGGGCTTGGTACACGCGGTGCCTATCCTTATAATAAGATGTTATATCTTTGAACGAGAGAAAAGAGCCACCTTCAGTTTTCAGGTGCTCAGGAGCCAATGGGAACGCCCGGTGAATGAGTGCTCGGGCCGCCGCGTCTGCAGCGTCGTTTCCTGCTAGGCCCTGATGGCCAAAATATGCAGCGGGGAGTAGGATCGGTATCTCGGCTGCAGTTCCGACAATATCGTTCCTTCTTAACGTAAAATTTGAGCGCAGCTCATCAGCTGATTCAGCTTTTCGATAGACTGAGGCAACGAATTCGAACAAGACATGTATGTACACTTACAGACAACTTGTTATTTCTCGCACATTCTCCTTCTTCAAGAAACACTACAGTAACAGTTCTTGATTGTCATGAAGGAAGCTTTTTGGTCGGAGAAATAGATGGATATATGCTCCACTTGCTGCACCAATGCCTGGTTCTCACAGACGAGGTCTATGCAGTATTTCGCGAGGTTGTGACAGCCGTGGGAGGCGTTACGAGTGAAAGGAACGGGATTTTGTTGGGGTTTAACATCCGGAAGCAACTGAGGCTATAAGGGACGCCGTAATGAAGGGCTCCGGAAATTTCGACCACCTGGAGTTCTTAACGTGCACGGACATCGCACAGCACATGGGCCTCTAGAATTTCGCCTTCATCGAAATTCGGCCGCCGCGACCGGGATCCAACCCGCGTCCTTTGGGTCAGCAGCCGAGCGCCGTAATCACTGAGCCACCGCGGCGAGGAACGGGTTGTTCTACCGCATCAGTAGTAAGAAATTCTCGTTTGTCTTTATATGTACATTAAAGTCCTCACCCGCCCTGCCACCCTGGAAGGTGGCAGTTAATGGTTGATAGCGAGAGTTCGCTCACCGTTGTCAGCGCTAGAGCATGCAGCCCACATCTCTCTCTCATCACCGCACGTACCTATAATCGCGATTCAGGCTTCCGCTGACCCAGCAAGCCAGTTATGCGCACTTCCTTTCCTCAAAAATGATCGGCGTGTAAACCGTTCGCCAGGCCAACGCCAACTCCAATGAACGCCGACGGCCTACGGCTACAGCGCCGCGTCTCTGGCACACCATTGTCAACGCCTGCCGCCCACATCTCTCTCTCGTCCCCCCCCCCCCCCCCCCCCGCGTTCCTATAAGCGCGATTCAGGCGTCCACTGACCCAGGGAGCTAGTTAAGCACACTCCATTCGTGTAGCAGCTTAAACCGCGACTAAGGTGTCCACTGCTGGTTACAGCGGACATCGGCGACGGCGACGCCGCGAAACGCAGAAACGGGCGCCAAAGAGCTTCGCTCTAAAAAATGAAAATTGGTTTTGGAGACGGGAAATAGCGCAGTAACTGTCTCGCATATCTCGGTGGCCACCCAAACTGCGTCGCGAGGGCAGAAATAGAGGAGGGAGTGAAAGAATAAAGGAAGAAAGAAGTGCCGTAGTGGAGGGTTCTGGAATAATTTCGATACCTGTGGGTCTTTAACGTGCGCTGACATCGCACAGCACACGGGCGCCTTTTCTGGACGTTTCATTCATTTCCTGCTGGGCGCGTACAGGTACAATTCTTGGCGCTGTTGTTCCAAGCGGGAACACATTTGAATTAGAGACGTTACTTTATGAACGACAACGCTGAAAGCTGTTCAGGCATGAACAAACAGTGTGATTGCTACAAATTATGCCGCTACGAACAAAATGTTGACTTGGATCTGGTACAGATTGCTTGTCAGTGTTTTCGATAAGTGAATGGTTCAAGATACGAAAGGGTATGGGAAGCCAGGGCCTTTCCCAGCTCTCCTGGTTTCAGTGACACGAGATTTGTTCGTGCTTTATTACGAAGAGTGCATTGACTGCTGTGATACGTTACCTCGCGCTGCTGCATTTTTTGGCGACCATTTTTTTTTGTACTGTAGCTGCTCGGGAGAAAACGAAGTTGTGGTGCAAGAGTAAAAATTGGAAGACTACGGTCTTTAGCTTCGTATACCCGGTGAAAATACTAACTGCTAAAAGTCACGGAACTATGATAACCTCTGAGAGGAGCGAACGCAGTTTTTTCTCACTTTTTCAGCTACTAGGGAAACCTCGAACCATAACATGTACGACATCTACAGTTCGAAGCCAGAAAGCGCTTGCCGTTCTGCTTGAGGCGGGCATTTGTAGTGTCCGCCAAGAGACACCGCAATTATGCAACCAGTGGCAACAGCGTTTTTACGAATCTATGACATTCTCTTAATTAATTAACGACAGCGTTATACCGAACGCGAGTCTATAAGAACTTGCTACGCACGCAGCGTGTGCCGACAACATGACATCGACAGTGTTCGACGGAGGACAACTACTTTCCACGTGGTTATAATCCGGGCCACAGCGGACGCGATTCGCTGGAGGCGGCCAGATGCGACAAGCAAAAGGCGCCCGTGTGCTCTGCGATTTGAGCGAACGTAAAGATACCCTGGTGGTTAAAATCATTCTATGACCTTCCACCACGGCACTTCTTCCTTTCAGTCATGGTCATCCCTTCCATCATGGAGCGCTTGACATGTCCATCGGTGAAACAGGATGAAGCAGGGACTGAAAGAAAGTGAAAAAGTGCCGTAGTGAATGGGCACGGAACCATTTTGGCTGCCTGGGTATATTGTATTCACGTGCGCTTCCCCAATGACGCGGTTGTCGCGTCGACCGAGCTTGCCGCGATGGCTCATGGGTGGGGCTCAAGGCTACTGATCCGGAGTACTCCCGTTATTATAATCATTAGAGTTTTCTTTACTAAAATCAAAAATTAGGCGTGGTTCAACTTTGAACCTGGTCAGAGCGCGAAAGCGATGGCGCATCGGCCAACTATACGCGGCTTGGCGTCCGTAACGATGAGTGCAGTCCGGGCACTGGATAAGCAGCGCGCCCACCCTGCCACCCGGGGCAGGTGGCAGTTATAGTTGATCGCGAGAGTTTGCTCACACAATGAATGCTGCGGCCTATATCTAACGTTGACAGCGCTAACGCATGCAGCCTGCATCCATCTCTCACCACCCCACGTACCACAAAGCGCCAGCTTGAGACAACATCAGCCTCCGGACCCGAAGGAGTCAAAAACAAGATGCTAAAAAACCTAGACCTTACATCAGTGAAGGCCCTATGTGACCTAATCAACAAGCATTGGCAAGAGGATGGAATCCCCCAGGTCTGCAACAGAATCATCGTTATACCTTAGCCAGGCAAGCAGCTAAAGTTGAAACCTTAGACCAATCCCTCTCACTTTTTTGTAGGGTAACACATGGAACATGCACTTCTAAACAGACTCCAAGGATACACAGAGGATAAGAACTTCCAACCCCCTCTATGCATGGCTTTAGAGCCCTCCTGTCCCCGCAGGACGTGAGCAAAGAAGTGATCCCCAAAAGCAAGAACACGGGGGCCATCTTTAGATTAGGCTTATACAAAGTCTTTGACAACGTGTCACATGAGATCATTCTCATTAACCTATGGAGTTTAAATCCAAGATCCAAAACCTTCCACTACATAAGATCGTTTCTGGATGAAAGGACGGCAGATATAGCGTTAGGCTGCACAATCTCGGATCCTATTCACATAGGGTGCGTGGGGACCCTTCAAGACTCGGTATTCTCGTCGTTCCTGTTTAAACTGGCTCTCATAGATTTACTGAAACAAGTCGAGGCCATCCTAAATCTCTGATATACTTTCTATGCCGTTGATGTAACCCTCTACGTCGCTAAAAGAAATCATGGGGAGATAGATGAAACCCTACAAAGGGCAGTCGATATCGTAGAAGCCTTCGCCAAACGGCAGGACTAGAATATTCTGATTCTATATCGGAGCTTCTCATTAAAGGGATATCCTGAGGGGACCAAATTTCAACCTCCCGCCAGCCAACATAAAGGTACAAGCGCAAGGCAAAGTCATTAGACAAGTAAGTTCTATTCGAATCTTTGGACTGATCATCTGAGAGAACCGCAAAAACACCGCAACCATCCAAAAGCTAAACGTCTCGGTACGCCAGACCTTTAAACTGATCTCACGCATAGCAAGCAGGAGAAGCCCTGTAGAAAAATAACCTATGGCCACCGGTGCAAGCCTTCGTCAAGAGTAGGACGACCTACGCCCTCCGCTGTCTCCAGTTATATAACGCCGAGAAACTAGAAACTGAATAACTCATCAGGCAGGCCTACAAGGCAGCCCTGGGTCTGCCCATCAACACCTCGTCCGACAAGCTACTGCCACTCGGCCTGCACAACAGGCCAGACGAGTTGACTGAGGACCATAGGAGAATGCAAGAGCTCAGGCTCGCTCGCGCCAGTGCGGGCAGAGACAGTGCGGGCAGAGAAGGCCCGGAATAATCGCGCAACCTCTCAAAGCGGACACCCGCCAAAACCCGTCTATCGTGAGTAAGGCAATCAAGGTAAAACAATTACCGAAAAACATGCACCCCGTCCACCACGAAGGAAGCCGCAAGGCCAGAGCACAAGCACTACCCAAGACTCTCGAGGGCCGACCAGACGTATACTATACGCGGCCGCTTACCCAACACCCGAGAAAGCGTACTATATAGCCGCGGTGACCGAGGAAGGCCAACTGTAGCAAACGCGACTGTACGCCCAAACTCTTGAGAAGTAGCCGAAGAAACGGCAATTGCCTTGGCGCGGACGGTTCTGCGAGCGAAAGTGATTGTCAGCGATTCAAAAACAGCCATCGAAAATTTTTTCAAGGGTAGAATATCTCACATCTTCTTTAGTATTCTCAAGAATTACCCGAAGAACAGGAAAAATTGTTTTATGATTTATGGGATTTTATCGTCCCAATGCGACTCAGGCTATAAACGACGCCTTAGTGAAGGGCTCCGGAGATTTCGACCACCTGGGGTTCTTTAACGTGGACTGACATCGCAGAGTACACGGGCCTCTAGAATTTCGCCTCCATCGAAATTCGACCGCCGTAGCCGGGATCGAGCCGGACAGGAAACACATGGAATGGGTCTGGGTACCGGCTCACTCGTCACACCCGGAGAATGAGGCAGCCCACGATGAAGATCGAGGATCTATCGGCCGAGCTGTGGATGATAACTCGGACGTCGGAATAGTAAGAGGCGGTCTAAATACATATCGAGAGAGTACGCAGCATTACAGGCTAGACTTCACTTCGTAACTGAACTCATGACCTTTGGGTTGGGAGTCGAATAAGCTGCCCATAAGTGTTAATTCTTCGTTATTTCGTGTCAGCATGCGGTTATAAATGTGAATATATCATTAAAATGAAATAAGATAACAAGGAGATAAAAGCATACGTAAAATAAATATCAAATGCACACAAACGCGCGCGCGCGCGCGCGCGCGCACGCACGCACGCACGCACGCACGCACGCACGCACGCACGCACGCACGCACGCACGCACGCACGCACGCACGCACGCACGCACGCACGCACGCACGCACGCACGCACGCACGCACTGGTGTGTGTGTGAATTTCTGCTGACTTTATCTTATATTGATCAATCAGCGGCCAAGAAATCCTTTTTGATATGTATATATATTTAAACAAAACAACGCCCGTGTCTGCGAAGCGATACGCAAATAGTGCCCCAGGCCGCTGAATGGACCCCTTAACAATGTTGCGCCATTGCTTAAGTGTTACCAAAAAGATTTTTTGCGGTGAAATTCTAAGTGAGAAGCAAGCTTTTCCCGCTGCTTCTAACTATAGGACTGCACATACCTACCTAAAAAGATTCATGCAGCGCAAATATTGTTCTTTCGGCGGGATTCCATACTTACAATCTCTATGCAATCTCAGAAGCGACGTTTGCTCCTCTTGTGTGTGCAACATTTTTCCAAGACAAAACTAAAGCGTACGATGCCAATTTAAGGTAGTTCAGCAAAACCTAGATGGGCTAGATGGTGCATATCTTTATTGGAACGAAATAATAGCGCAGAAAAAGACACTCACGAAGAGGCGCAGAAACAAAAGGACATGCGCTAACTCTCATCCGTCTTTATTTCTAGCAAGGCCAGAGCATATATAAGGAAGCCATGAAAACAAGATAAGCGCAGTACTACATAACAAAAAATGGCAAGCCATGAAAACAAAAAACAATCTGAAAATCTTTCAAGAAGCTTGATTTCTTCTTTGAAGAGCTGCACGAAGTATTGCAAAAGCAACTATCTCTCTTGCTCATAATGTGAAAAGCGTCTAACAGTTCACGTGCCGATCTATCGCGACCTCTGCCCGAGATTCTTGACGCATTCAACCGCGGCTCACGCGCTCTGCAGTTCGCGCAGTTTTCCGCAAAATTTCTGCCTCCATCCATTAGCAACCTCAAATCCTCCCCCGCAGGATCATTTACGCAGCGCCTAGTCTGGTCTATGTAGACCTCCTCGCACGTAAACGGAACTTGTTTCCTTTTTCTGTGCAATCTTCCTCTCTCGCGGAGGGTTTAGCTACGGCGTTCAGCAGGAGTGTCATGTACCAACAAGACGACGGTCGAGATTGGCTTCGTCATCACGCGCCCGACATTTTAAACCACGTCCGGGTCAACTGTCCGAGGAAAAAAAATAAACTCAGTACCATCCACTTTCTTTGCAGGGCGGCAACAGTCGTTCGCTCTGGTTGACATCAGGGCCAATGGTGCGTCGCCTGTATCACCTACCTGTCACCACTGCGCCAGAGGAAACAGCTTTGACCATGCGTCCCGTCTGCTTTGCTTGTAGGTCAAAGGGAGAGGAAGCCATTGCATGCTGGCAGCATCGACGCTGTGTCGAGTATCGTCTCCATGCGCTGTGTTTCGGCGAAGAGCGGTGGCCGCTCCGAGAAATGCCAGAGTAGAAGCTAGTGTATGCGTTCTAAGCTCGATTCTTGTAAACATGATTGTTGCTTTGTTTGCATAAGCTATCTAAACAAGCCAGATTAAAGAGAATTCGGCATAGATGCATCGGCGAGAGCGGGGCGCCGTGTCATCCGTGCTCTCTGCCCTTAACGTTTCAGCACGCTTCGTGCTTTCCTCAAGCAGACGCCTTCTTGTGAATCCATAAATTCTGATCGAACGGCGAGGCACGTGCTTTCACACACGGTTGAACTGATTAGTGCAGAAACAGTGGCTCTGTTGAGGTAATGTTTACGCACATCTTTGCTCTAGCTTGCCCTTCGCCACCACTGTAACACTTTTTGCATACCTCTTTCTTTCATGCTGCACTGAAGTGGGTTTTAGGCTAGCCTGTATAATCTGGCATTCATTCTTCCAATGACGTTTGTGCTGAGGCCCTAGGTACTTTAGAGCTCATAAAAAGCTATTTTTCGTACCGAAATTTTGCTGAATGCTTTAGGTGTGATTCCCGCCTACAGAAATTGGTATGAATCATTATATAATTTACAAAATTAGCTTATTGCCCGCCTATTCAAGAAACAACTGAAGATAAATAGTGGCCTCTATCTTTAAGTGGTCTTTTCAATGTATTCTTAAAATCACGTTCGTTCACAGCACATTATTGGCAACTACTTTCTCAGTATTTTAGTACGCCTCCATGAGTAAGTTTTATTTGTGAACCTGCACTTAAGTCTTTACTTGCCATATCCTTGAATTTACTCATTTACATGGGCTCAAAAAACGAGTAGCAATCACTTACTGATGCTAGGTAAAGGCAAAAACCTTTACCCAGTTCTTAATTCTAGCACGCACTATTTATGTGTCGATTGGGAATGCAAGGCTTTGTCGAAGATGAGATACATACGGATCGAGTACTGGCTCTAATAAAAACTGTTGGCTGTTAATATCTTACGTCATGAATATACCTGAAAGCAGCGCGAAGTATTTGCTTTTTAAAAAACGCTGGATAATTCATGTTAAGCAGTAACGATTGAAACCGCATTTCCGTCAAGGCGCATGTTAGGTCTCAAGAGCGAAGGTTCGTGAACCCTTTACTAAAAACCTGAATCAATGTTTAGTGAACGTTTAGATAAATACGTTAACAGCGCAGAAAAAAGATTATATATTGATTCATTTTTGTAAGGTGCACATGGTTAAATATGGAAGACCATTTAAGTCTGTGTAAAGCAACCCAAACCAATTTACACAAAATCAATATCATTCTGGCTTGCAGTCCACATTCGGGTTGACACTATTGACAAATACACCCAATCTTCCTTGTAGGTATAAGATGTCATCTGAAGCAAACTTCTAATGCAGTCAATAGGTGTTATTTTCTTTGAGTACTTCACAACGCTTTTATACAAAGTTCTAGGTCGAATCCGCAAGTCACGTCCTTAAGAACATCCATGTTTTTGTGCTTTAGAAGCGGATATATTCCAATACTTTATTTGAATAAATTTGAACGCTACAAAGCACACAAAATCGTAAATATTGCAAGCATTCATGTTTTCACTATCAAATATGTTTGAGGCAATATTTCTCCGTGTGCGATGCAGGGCACAAAACTCGATCTTTGTTTATGGCCATAAATAGAGACACATTTTTCATTTTGTGGAGGTAAGATTTTGGGCGAAATAAAGTAACACAACTGTTTCCAGAAAAGTCGATTTATTTTACTTTATAAAATCACTGCATTTGCGTGAGCCCCTGAGGGAAGTCCGCCTGTTCACTATAGTGAGGCCACGATATGGCGTAATTACGAATTAACGGAAGTTAGCCTGCCTAAAATAAGGTTTAACCTACAATTATTGACGCGACATAGGCTGTTGTCACCTTTCCATGCTTTGCTTTCACGTGACGCAAACAAAAAACCCGATACGTTTCATTTTAGAGCTCAGAAATCAAAAATACTCTGCCAGGTCGTGCGATCGAAGAACCTGTGTTTTGGCTGATTACGTTTAAAGCAACGCAAAAGCGCTGCAGATTTTTTTTCGAGTGAATACGATATACATGTCCACCTAGCGATACACGGGTGATGCTTTCGTAAACAAGACAGGGCACATTTTTTGCCGCAAGCGCGTTAGGGAAATGAAGCGCTACTCGCGCCAGTGGAAAAATTTCTTTTAATTTTTCTTTTGGCACGAGTAGCGCTATCAACGCTTAAGGCATGCTGCCCCGTTTGGTAAACAGCCAAGCAGATGCTGTCGTCTTTGAACGTCAAGACTCTCCCGTATTCTGCCTCAGGACGCGACGAAAAACTTTTGCTCCCATGAACCACATTCCGCGGAAAATTTCAGTTTTCTTTCTGCCTTTGCTCCAGTTATTTGTTAGTTTTTCCTTGCTACTCTAAAGTTTTACTTTTGGTTTTTTAATCGAGATCAAGACGTTGCAACACAAGTTGATGGACGTTAAAAAAGTGCCACTCGTTTTCTAAGGCTCTGTTTGTTTAATTTAGAAAAAAAAACTTTAAAAAAGAACTTCAACCTCCTGTTGTTTTTTTTGCTTTTGTACTTCAAGAAGTTATGATTTTGAGCTTCTTACTGCTTTCCGAAAAGGCCGGATAGGAACCCAACAGCAAGGACGTGTCTTTTTTGCGCTGCTGAAACAAAGCACTACTAATGAGAACATAATTTGCAACCGTCGGACGTTGATCTGTGGTGAGGGATGCCGATATTATGGTCAAAGTGAAGCATTGTTATGACGACAATTATCTCCATTTTCGTTCAAAGTTCGTTACCTGCATGCATACTAGTGCTCCAGGGAAAGGCCACTTTACAGGGACAGTATAAAAAGAGAAAGTAAGCCACGTGCTTTTGCCCTCCACAAAATAGTTTGGGGCTGACTGCTAGATGCCTAAGTTGTCCTGGGAGTATTGAGTATGATGGCACCCAACTTATCTGTCTTGAAAATCCACAAGTACTAACCTGAACCAACAAGGTGACATTGGTATCTTTTCTGAATTTTAATAGGCCAATTTTGGGAACTGTGTGAAGAAAAAGGTCTTAAGGAACGTCTATTGCAAACGATTGCGCGATGTTGGAAACTGAGCTGCACCAATCAGAAACAATTGTTGGGAAAGATCGGTCAGTTGTTAGCGCCTGTCCAGCACACGGCATAGGAATTTATGAGCACAAGCAATGAGTGTCTACTTTCCGGACTGTCGGTGCGTGGTAGGCACCGCTGACAACGCAGAAGATAAAGACCAAGAGGTGGATGCATCTCGCGCTTGCCAAGTGGTCTCAGATGGCTTAAGTCACCGTTTTAGTCTGAATTACCTCTTGCTGGTAACATCTTGGTAAAGAGTGCCGGGTATCCAGGTCCCCCGAAGTCGGATCACAAGCTACTTCGTCGGAGTTGTTACGTTGCTGGTCTACGGGCCGCCGCTTCCGTTTAGTAGTTCCGAAGAGCCTGTAACCTCCCTTTTGTAGGCTATTCACTACGACCCTACATTTGGACATCAGCGGTAGGCACGAATTCTCCACCACACCCAGGTGTGTTTCTATCGGCCAAAAATGGGGGCTACGACTGAGTGGTACGTCACCGGCTGCACTGAGCGTCAACGATACAAGCGACATACTAGCGTTAAATCTGGCCATCTTCACTCTGTGGCACCACCTGGAGCACCGTTTAAGCAAGAGCGCGTAAATCTCTTAAGGCCATTTCTGAAATTATCCTTCCCTTGCCCATTCTGCAGGCGTGCTGCCATTTTTACAACACCAGACCGAACGCATGGCGTAGTCCTTGGGAGACGAAAGCCACGCCTTGAAATTGACTCGGCAGCCGTGGAGCACTCTTGTTTTTTTTTTACCTCTCTTGCTATTTTCCAATTTTTCTTTTACCTTTTTTGCTTCCTGTGCAAACGAACTGGCACACTGCGTCGATGATAGGCGCTGAATTTAGATCTGTGGCAGGAGATTACCGAGCACTGGCTGTGCGATGTTGCTTCCTGCAGAGCCTTGTTTCCATTGACAGGTGGGGAGGGAGCACTGAATGGTGCGCCTCATTCCTCATATTTGTCGTATCAAACAAGAAAAACCGATGCGGAGAAGGGAACTGCCATTGACTTTTGTTGCGTTCGCAGCGTAAAAGGCTTTTCCGTGGCGAAATGCTGAAAGAAGCGCGCCAAAAGCACATGTAGAAAACGTGCAGATGTAGGTGATTGAAATAACGACATGGAGAAGTTCAGTATATGAAACGATGACGAGCTGCGAGTCACTCCTACTTTATAGCCCTCTTATGGTATAGGCACACTTTTCATATTAAAATTGAGAAAAACGATAACGAGGTTATAATATGCATAATAGAGCATGCGCTTATGAGCTGAGATAGCTTAAAAGCTGTCAACAGGTAACTAGGCATAGGGAGCTATAAGATGTACGCCCAAAGAGACGAGGGCAGTGTGATTACCAATTTGAATGAGGAAGTTAAAATAGCCGGTAAGATTTCTACAGATGTATAAAACTAATAACACAAGTGGCTGACCAATTCTGCAATCTGCAGTTTTTAAAAGTAGGCTTTTCAGTAAGAGGTTTGGTTTGGTTTATGGGGTTTAACGTCCCAAAGCGACTAAGGCTATGAGAGACGCCGTAGTGGAGGGCTCCGGAAATTTCGACCACCTGGGGTTCTTTAACGTGCACTGACATCGCACAGTACACGGGCCTCTAGAGTTTCTCCTCCAAAGAAATTCTAGCCGCCGCGGCCGGGATCGAACTCGCGTCTTTTGGGTCAGCAGCCGAGCACCATAACCGCTGAGCCACCGCGGCGGCGCTTTTCAGTAAGAAGAAGGCTTTTCAGACAAAGCATCGTCAGTGATGTAGTCCATCAGAATATACCCAACTATCAGACTGCTTAACTAATAATAAATGGTTAGCATTTTGACAACTACTGTTGTTGTTCTTAATTATTGAGAGGTGCGCGGATCGCCGTAATAATATACATATATGTTTTAAGAATTTCGACAACGCACTTACCCTCGGCCCTCCGGCCCAAAAATGTTTGCGTGCATCATGCCAAAATAGATGCATTTCGAGAAGTTTGCAGGCAAAGCAACACCTTTAGTGGACGTTAGTCATCAAATAGTCTAAATTTGTTTGGTCACAGCGCGGAACAAACTGTGTTTTCGAAATTCTTGCAACTGGTGTGGATGCTACTTACAGTGGGCTTAGACATTTTTTCCATTAAGTAAAGAGACTAACAATAATAGTTAAAAAAATAACGATTCAGCGTTACCTCTAATCTGATGTGCTACAACGTTAACACTGCCATGCTGAAAAATGCGCTCTTCAAACTCAAAGGCTATCTTTAAAAATTGCAGAACTACTTAGGGGATACACCCGCTATATAGTAGCCGAAATCATGAAGTCGATAAAGACGGAGGCAGAGTTGCAAACATACCGCCATTAACGGAATATGAACTAAAGAATGCCTAATGCAAAAGGTTCCCGGAAAGCAGCTGGTGACCACTAGGTAAGTACGTGCAGATTTGTTGAAGGACAGCGGGCGACTGCGCTACGATTGCGAGTTTACGATAGCCAGCGAAGCGGTGGAACTGGTGAGGGAATGCATATATTTAGGGCAGTTAGTGACCGCCAGCCCAGACAATGAGAGTGTGGTAACTAGGAGAATAAAAATGAATTGGAAGGGAATGAGGTCTTCAGTGGCACTTAATCTGCATCCCTTAAGAGGAAATAAATACGTCACGAGTCCAGACGTGGGCCCACATGCGTAGAGGAAACAAGAGCGCCGAATATAAACTGAGGAGACCTAAGCGAGCTATGGAAAGGAAAATAATAGACAACGTTAAGAGAAGGGAAGAGAGAATGGGACGAAGTGAACAAGGAATGAAAGGGAGCCTCAGTTCTGTAGCCAACGTTTCGACAAGAAGAGATCTTGCTCAGAGTGGTTCAGGGAATGAAAAGAAGTTCATAACATCATAGTCTAAATCATGAAGAGTCAATAGCCATGTGCTGAGCATGTGATGCCAAAGTGTGATGACCGATTGTTGTTAGGGTGGCGGACTGTATTGCAAGAGAAGGAAAGCTAGCAAGGGGTGCCGGAAATTCAGGCGGGCAGATTAGGTTAAGATACAGGGTCTCTTCTGAAAGTAGTAGGACTCATTTTTTTAATAAAATTTATTCAAGAGAATAGTACAAAGGATGAAGATTTTTCAAAGTAGCACCCTTCCGCACCTGCACGCTGCTGCCAATGAGTTTTCCAGTTTTCGTTCGCCTCCAGGAACGCTTTGACCGGAATACTGTTTAGCTCCCTCGTCACGTCCTGTTGAACCGCCCCTACCGATCCGTGATGTTTCCCCTTGAGCGTCGATTTTATTCTCGGGAATAGAAAAAAGTGTGGCGGGGCCAAGTGGGGGCAGTAGGGTGCCTAAGGCAGTGTTCATACTGGTTAACAGCGCAAAAAAGGCGGGACAACAACA
This sequence comes from Amblyomma mixtum, assembly GCF_055824585.1. Classification (NCBI taxonomy): domain Eukaryota; kingdom Metazoa; phylum Arthropoda; class Arachnida; order Ixodida; family Ixodidae; genus Amblyomma; species Amblyomma mixtum. The sequence goes on from NC_143012.1 coordinate 251,771,574, forward strand.
AGACAGCGCTTGTCTTGTTGTTGTCCCGCCTTTTTTGCGCTGTTCACCAGTATGAATGCATACCAACTCGCCCAGATCTCAGCCTTACTAAGGCAGTGTTGCCGCCTTGTGCTGGGCAAAAAATCGGGGTCCACATTCACATGATGAAGAAGATCCTGGCAGGTCGCTTTCCGGTTGGCCTTTTGCTCCTCTGACAACACTCCCGGCACCAACTTCGTGCGCACTTTCCTCATGGCTACGTTTTCTGTCACGATCTCAAAAACTTGGGTTCGAGGAATGCACAAGTCATCAACAATCATTCTGATACTCATACTACGATCACTGTTCAGTATATGTTTCACTCGCTAAACATTTTCGTTGGTCTTGCTGGTCGAAGGGCATCCGGAGCGGTCGACGTCTTTCACTCTTTCCTGACCTTCTCAGAACCGCTTGTGCCACACAAAGAACACCTGATGTACCTATGGCAGCATCACCGTAGGCCTCCTTAATCATGTCATGAGTCAATTTGCCCGTTTTACCAAGATTTGCACAAAATTTGATCGCGTATCGCTGATCCAGTAAACGCTCTATGATTCTGCGTGACGAGGCGTTTGGACAGGGGTCCACATTACAAGCGACCTGCTCTATTCAACGGCCGAGAGCCGACTGCCGATTTTCCACAGCATTCCCAATATCCCCCTTCAACGGTCCTGCACGCGCAGACCGCCTCTCGTCCGCCCGTTCACCCAGGACAGAACAGACAGAACAGAACAGAACAGACCCTGTATTTCCAGGGATAACTCGGCCGTAGCTTGCACATGTCACGGTCATATTCAAAGAATCGGAGAGACCTATTTCCTGCAGTGGGCGTAGTTAAGCTGACGATGGTAATGTGTACCTGTTGTGTGCATGTACTGCGGGTGTTGCACGTAACCTGAGCAAGGAAATAAAACGAGAGGGGAAACACGGCTTGGTGAAACCAACATCATTGTTTGCAGCCGTGCGGCGCTCCTGAAAATATTTTTGGCATTTGGATTAATTACGTTATTGCCGAACAGGAAATCTGCAAATTTTTAATTCACTTTCGGTCCTAGTGCGTTGCAATGAGTTGTAGAGTTGGTTCAGAAATAACCACAACTATCGTTATTGGCAACTGACCTGCTGGCCAGCCATTTTGTAGCATTTAAATGCAGCTCTATATATAGTTCAAAGAAAGACATCACAGCGCTGCTCCGCGACCATACTGGAGCACTCCCAACTGCGTTTTCAGCCAACTAGAACTGTGCGCATATTGTGCCAAAATGAGCGGCTACCGCTCAGTTCTACGGATTGCACAATAGCACAAGTAATGTAATGTAGCTCATTTTTGGTCGCCCGTGAAACGTTTTTCCTGCTGTCATTAAGCTACCGTTCGCAACCGTCCGCGCGAAGCACATGCAAGCAGTTTACCCCAAATAATGCAAAACATGCGCGAGAAGCTCACTTTAGACGTAAAATTTTATTTAGTACACGCAAAAAAAAAAAAGAATTCTAGTGCGTAGAAAGTGTATTTCAAAGTTAGCATTGAAGGCTTCAACACAATGTTCTACTACAATTCAGGAAGTGCCTTGTTATTAATGAATCTGCTTTACGAAGGCAAAAGTTTCTTGAACTTCGAGTGCTATTTCGATCACTCTAAAATGTTAGTTTTTTTCTGTGTTCTCAGTGAGATGTCTGCCCGGTAGTGTTTCAATAATGAGCGCAAAAAACATGGTCCTGCTAAACGCATGAAGGGTGATTAATTCCATCAGTGGGCGAGAACAGATATATAAAAAGAATTCTCTTTCTTCCTTATCACGAGAGCACAATCTGTTTGGGTAGACTGTTGAAGAACACAGAGACAACATGCAATGATAACAGCTTTTATCAGGTTTAATGCTCATCGATTAAATTTTGCAGGTAGGGACTTACTGCTTTTCAATGTCAATTAGGTTCATTTCACATATTGTACACCGTCGAAGCAGGCATCACCATTGGCAGCAGACTTTTATTTGCTTGGGCTTGAAATGATTTTATCCAAGAAGAGAAGACAAACTTGTCTATTCATTAGACAAAAATCAAAGAAACCTTTCCATAATACCGCAATGCTTAAAAAAGCATGTAAATGCCTTTTAACAGATACTTCCTCATGCCGCTCAAATATTTTTGGCATATAAGTCACACCTAAATACAAGTATCGCTTCATTGCCCACAAATATTGTTTTCGCTGCGAGATTCCAAGAACAGCAATACTAAAATAAGCAGCGAAGTCGGAAGTCTACTTTTGTGTTCTTTGCTTCGCTGCGAGGCTAGAAAAAGGCGGTACTGTGCAAAGAAATATTTCCATAAGCAAACGTATGCTCCATAAACTACTGATCTTGCTTTTATTCAGCAGTTGCTTTCCTTTTGAATTGCAAAGATCTTGCAGGCACACCGTAATATTTTGCTCACGTTTTGTGATGTTACTGAAATGGTGTGACAGTTAACCATAGTCGTGTTCGTTTACAGAGCGGCAACCCGTATATTTGAAAACGCTGGACAACAGCTCGACTAGCGACGCTCTGTCACACCAAGGACCTCGTTTCTGCTACGAAAAAGCGCCCTGATTGGTTCCACTAAACAGATAAATTAGAAAGAAACTAAACAAACACCGAAGGAAATAATTTTAAACTGTCAATACGGAGGCGCAATTCGCACTCGAAATGGGGCAGTCACCGACAACCACGAGAGTGCGATATGCCCCACACCCTGTTCTGGGAGCGCCGACTAGCTAACGATTCCTCATTGAGCGGCACGAGTATGCTTCCGCGCTTACACAAGCGACGAATTGGCAAGGCTTTGGCAATGTCGACCACGGCACAGGGAGGCCAGCGAAAGCGCTTGTAGTTCCACTCACTGGGTCGTGCCTGCACGCGCGATAAGGGCTAATGAACGGCTTCCGAGAGATCTCTGACTGTTCCCGCAAGACAGCTCCCTGGGAGCAGGTGCTGACATTAAACAGATTCAAGCCTCCTCTGGGACCAGAGAAAGCAACATGGGTGTCCGAAAGAAAGGAATCTGAATAAAAGTGGTGCAACACTTATATTCTTATTCCTATGTAGTTTTCCCATGCTTCATTAGATCAGCATAGATAAGCCCACTTTTTTACCCTCTATCAATGTTGCGCAACAATTACCGCGTCATATCCGGTATATTTCTCAACGACTTGTAATAAGGGTGTCATTACTCAACCTCATCCACGCAAGCGCAGTCATGCAGCTACAAAAGAAAGGCATACAGCTATCTCAGAAACTTCGTACTTAAAAAAAAATTCTTCTTGGTCCGGGGTTTAAACCCGAGACCACCGCTTCACCGGAGCAGTCGCTCTACCAACTAAGCTAACCGGGACGGCAACCTTATGGTAGGGCGAGAGCGAATTGATCAAAAACTAGAAGTGGGAACAGTGCTGGTTAAATGTTTAGGGAATCCGCCTAACGTGGAGTAGATTTGTAATAAAGGAGTAATCACTAATTTGCATCCACCCAACCAAAGCCGCACGGCTACAGACGAAAGCTATACATCTTTCTAAGAAGCTTCGCAGTTAAAGTTTCTTTAACAGTTCTTTATAGCTTTGACAGAAAAGCTTTCATTGCGCTATGGTTTTAACGGAATACAAAATTTCTTGTTTTTATCAATTATTACTAAAATAAATTCGCTTATTTCGAAAAACTGCTCCTACATTTATGCTTTACCGGCTCAATAAGGCAGATGCTTTCCGAACTAGGACTAAGAAAGAAAATCAGCACAACCGTATTAGGTTATTGCAAGGGAAAACCTGGACAAGACGTTCTATATAACCTTGAATTTTCTGTCTTGTTTCAGCCACATTTATAATGCTTTTCTGCATAGCTGTATGCCCAATGGTTAACCTAGGTTCAATGGTGCAAGCGCACGTTTCATGTATTTATGACACTTAAACTCACGCCCCTGACTTAAAGAGAAAATTAACTTCGGAAGGTTGTCTCTTTTTTGGAGAGCTGAGTAAGACGAAGTTATTTAAAGCACGTTGAGTAAGACAAGTGCACAAATAGAGCCGTACAACTGCGCTCGCAAACTGAAACGAGAGGTAATAATGAGAACAAAATGTTTATTCAATCCAGCCCCTGTGCAACCCCCCCCCCCCCCCCCCCCCCTTCCACACGGCGTGAAAAGCATATCAGTATCTAGTGCTTCATACGCCACAGGTTTGAATGCGGCAAAATCTCAAGAACTATTCCGGTCATTCTTGCTGAAAATGTCGTGAACAGATTGACTCTGATGAATAAATTATACCTATACAAGATAGCTAAATATTAGCACGGTGTGTAAGTTTAAAACAGTGTGGTTTGAAACAGTTCGAAACAATAGATCATATAAATCCATGGACGTATCACCCGAATTACCATTACGCTGCCATTAAGTAGGGCGTTCTTCCCAGTATCGTTCTTAGCCCACGTTCTCTTAGAAGTGGCTTTTCAGCTTTCTCTGTACCTTGGGTGGTACACTGCCTCTCTCGTAGCTTGCCGTTGGTCGTTAGTGACGAAAGTTAATTCGGAACTGTAAACCCGGGGACTGCACGACCAAAAGAGTGCAAACTTCATACGTTTAATTCTTCGACAAAATTCACAAGTCGCAAAAAAATTAAAACACCCTGAATATTTCCGATCTCTAAATACGTTTTTTTTATAAAACATTTTTTTTTTCTTTTCAGTGCGTTAATGGGGTTTCGATAAAACTGACGGGGCGAAAGAAACAAAATGCTTTCGAATGCAAGAAAGAATGAGCAGCAACTTCGGGTGGGCGCAATGGGTTAGCGCGAACCGAATATAAGTGGTTTTTCTTCTCGTTTTAGGAGAAAGTACCAGATCAGAAATATGACTCTGACCTGTAGTCACGACAACACCTTTCAGTTTAATGCGTGAGCGCGGTTTCCATTTCCACCATTTTGCTTCTGAGTTGATTTTTCGCGGCGCATGAGCTCTATCGCCAAAATGCCTGCAGGTTATTTTCTCAGCCGGGTTATTTAATCTCTTGCTGCTTTTCTATGTTCCTTTTCTATCTATATATTGTATAGGCTTTACTGAACACTTACTAATTTTTGGTGCGCAGAGCTGCTGTATGAAGATAAATATTTATTGGTGTTTACTGCTTCTCACTGTCAACGTTTTAAACAGAGGACGACTCAACTGAAACCGCTGCAGAAGTCACAACGAGAACGCGGTGTTGAAGCTATACAATCTAGAACGGGCACTTTAGCATCCTGGTAAGCTAAACGAGACTTTTGGGTCCAGGCAACATGAAAAAAAGTATACAGTGAGAGATCTTGACCCCTGCAAGCAATTCTGAATTGGTATTTATATATTGAGACGTGAAAAATTCTGATGATAGTGATCGCGACATAACGCATACCACTAAGTATATTTTGGTGTTCAAGGCTCATTCCTAGTACTCAATTCACTCAGTCACTCTCGATAACAGTTGGCGCCCAGTTTCCTCTCTTGCACCATGTTGCTGCTATACTTGCCTTTCTAGAAGGCTTGCGCATTGCTCGATAAAATGAAAATAGAAAGCATGGCATGAAGAAAGAAAAATTACAACTGATTTACTATGAAAATATTGGCATCCAGCTGCCACCATATTTAAGTGTTTTAGTTAAATTCTTAAGCAACAATAAGCGAAGCTATTGGATTGTTTAAAGTGTTACATAAGCTCAAACTTTAGCTGCACAATAGTTATGTTTCTTTCCGTGAAAGTTATCCGGCTACTAAACATATCGTTTTATCTCAATATAGCACCTTCTAGCCGCTTTCTATTCATGGCAGATTTGAATTACCAATTCAATTTTTTTGCATTTCTGCAGCTACGCGAGTAGCACACCGACAGCAGAAGGTGTCATACAGAGCTCAAAAACACGAAGTTCTTCCCGAGAATTATCAGAAAACGTATATAGAAATTAACACTAGGCTCTATAGCCTATATATTAGAAAACGTAGCGGTGAACACACGCTTAAAGAAACTAAGGCCGCAGACTGAATAGGCGATCACATCTGAGGGCACGCAAGTAATAAGTAAGCAAGACCAGCGGCCACTCTATTTCAAAGGAAAACTAAGATGAACCGGTTCGAAGCATGACTTAAAAAAAACTGGGGTACTCTTTGGCCGGAACATCCGCCAACTGACCTGAATAAGTCTTTTAAAGAATGGCGTTCAATGATTAACCTTATAATAAAATAGAGATATTTTAAAATTTTAAGGCTTAAATGAAATACGGTTGATACTAGGTGCGCACGATCCACGCAGGAGTAAAAAATATTATTAGGTACCTGTAACTATTGGCAGTAAGATGTTTTTGGAAAAATCTACCGTTTTAAGCACAGGCGTAAAGCTGAACAACAAGAATACAGAGATTCAAAGTGCAGCTAGTTTTACAGGCCCTGAGAGGTTTGCCGAGAATACCCAAAAGCGTTGAAAGGGTCCAAAGAATGAAAGGCGCTGTAGGACACAGCGAAAGAACCACTAGTGGCTTGACTTCACATGACATAATTGGCTGTAGGCGCTTGCATTTATTCAGCTCGGTTGTGGCACATCGGTATTTAAAAATTCCATTTCTTCAAAACTGCTCAAATGGTTCGGGGAATCCCTCAAGATGGAGTACATTTGTGCAAAGGGAGCAATTACTCAATGGCATCCACCCAAATCTAGAGCAAACCAAATATAGAATTGAACTTTGATTGAAGTCCACGGCATTTCCGCCGTGTTTCTCATTCCTCTCCTAATGTACATAATGTCCATAGCTATGAATGTGTTTTTCAATTTATTCCTTCGGCTCCCATATTATATCATGAAATTTTCAAGCAGAGTTGCCATTTTCCAGAAAAATTGATGACGATTGCGAACATAAGCCGAAACTCCGGTTGGGTGTGTTTTTACATGCCTTGATTTTTGTTGAACATTAAGTGATATAAACATATTCAATATACTTTGTTGTTGTTAATACGCGGATGGTGGTGAAATGACTACAGCATCAATTGCATTTACGGAGAGATTGGTTGGTTTGGTTTGGTTTTGTGGGGTTTAACGTCCCAAAGCGACTAAGGCTATGAGAGACGCCGTAGTGGAGGGCTCCGGAAATTTCGACCACCTGGGGTTGGAGAGATTGATTCTGCGCAAATGTTTAAAGCATGCAGGGACAGTCGAATTTCCACTTAACTACTCAACCCAATGTCACCACCAGGTGGAACACTGAAATTTTTGCAAGATATCAAGAAAGTAAGAAACGAATGTGCATAATGTTACCGAAAGCAAATAAACAATTTTAAATTCAGAATGTTCTTCGTAACACGCATTAAAAGATAGGCAGGCGACCGATCCCGCTGTTGGACAGTTATCTACCTTAATGTGAGTAAGTAGCCAAAAAGACAGAACACACGCACGTGAAATCATCCTTCAAGTAGGCAATCAAAGGTAATCCCAGATTTAACCCTTCTAACTTTAACATGGTCAAGCAAAAATCTTCTGGCGTAGGAACAGGGATTAAGGGATTCCGATATTTTTGTTTGAAAGAAAATATTTCGTGTTGGTCAAGCCAGGCGATTGAAATGAATTTAGTGATTTTCAACGCCGTACTCAATGGCATCCTCAACGCCGAATGCCTTCCACTAACCAATAATTTCTCTGACGACCGCGCCGTTCCGCACACCCCTGCTGATTTCGCCGATAATGGGCAAAATATTATGTGGACCTAATATTTTACAGTGATAGTTGTATGGCCAAATACTCTTGTGCACACACGTCAGGCGTTTATAGCAGATTATCATACCGGCCTTAGAGATAATAAGAGGAACAAAAAATGGGGGCCAAAACAAAAGGAACAAATGCCTTTGTGCGCAGCAGCAATATGTATATCAGGAATGCGCTGCAACTGGCCACGAAATTGGGGCCAGGGCACGAAAGTTCACGCCAAATGAACGGAAACGAGGTGTTTTCATATAATTGAACAAAACTTTCTCAGAGTTCTGAGTGGCAGTCGAACTAATGCCGGTGCGGAGACAGTAGCCTACTTGGCTGAGATCTTTGTCCTTGTGAGCGCATAAAGGCTTGTATAACCAGTACTTGAACACATGGAGCGAGTCCACCTACTCGGCCACAGTAGTGTTTCGACTGGTTTGTAGGTTTGATGATTGGAGGGCCAGCCAACGTCTCCTCAATCTCGAATGCGACCAGAGTTTGACGCCGGAGAAGAGAACTCTGCCACTGCTCACCAATATCAGAACTAGGAAACAGCACGCGATCGCGATATGGACGCAGAACGTGCATCTAATGCTGAGCAAAGGTCGCGAAGGCCGCAGTGAACAACTGGCCGAGGCTACTTCGTAGGGTGCAGCGGGCCTCATTGCGTGTCACAAACCCGATCCAAAGGGCAGGTTTTATGTTCCACAGTTTTCATGGAGGATCCTTTTACGGATGGCGTAAAGGGTGCCAATGTTAGTTTTATTTTTTTTTAATGAGACTATTCGCTGAGATTTCTCTTTCTGTTTAAGTGCTTCGTTTGCGGAGCGTTTGCCCTGCGCACAGATTTCTGCATTCGTCCGGTGGCTTCGCTCAATGAAGAACTCTATTCACGGGCAATGAAGAACTCCATTCACTCACCCAAAGCGGCAGCTGCCAAACATAAAAGTAGAAAAAAAAAACGCTGCTAGTACTTCGCTGGAAAGAAAGACAAAAAAATGTAAGAGTTTATGCTTTCCCGTTGTCTTTGGTCAATCTAATCCACAACAGAATGGCATCAACCTTTAGATTAAAACCTCATCGCACACAATAGAGAAATAATAGTCTACGTGTACTGATAGTGCTATCGCTTTGGTAGCACGAGGGCGGAGAATGTCTTATTTATAAGCGAAATAGCGCTGCCTTCGTGGAGCTGATTGCACTCTTCACCGTCCTTGATATGTTAAGTCAGACAACACGGCGGCCTGCTCAAAATACAAGCGAATACGCAAAAACACTTGCAGAATGGTAAATTCATATTAAAATGCCATTTAAGGAATTTGTTATTAATTTTTTGCTATTCCCCATTCAAAAATAACAAAACAAGAATAACAGAATTCGAGTCGCAGGAGTAGGCTGGCGAAACTTTCCGCACGCTTCTCAGACAACGCTTCAAATACGTGCGCGGAATGAGAAAACAATCTCAGAATATTCCATGCTGGCTTGAAAAATGGCCACCGGAGACATTAGTGCTCCGGGAAGCTGCTAACGCCCATCCGATTTCGTAGACCCCGAAAGAAAGTTTATGGAATTTACTGAAAGGCAGCATAGTGCGCTTTCAGTGCATAATGCTGTGAAATATGCTTCCACCGGACGCCTAGGCGCAGGTCGCTATGCATTCCTGCTCTCCATATATTCTCCTTTGGAGTTCACAATAAACAGATGGAAATTCATGCTTCTTTTCTTACAATGAGCTGTAATTAGAATATTTTATGCAAGGCGCTATAAAGTAAATTATGGCGCCATAAAGCCGCATGCTCTGCTTTCGCTGCCAGTAACCCAGCTTTAAGAGGCAAACGTTCCTTCGCACTAACTGCATGCTCCTTAATGATTGCCCGCGCATAAATGTGTTTTATGGCTAGAAGAAGGCTTCAGACTCCGCTTAGGGACGAGTAACCTCCTGGAGAGTTTTTTGGCCAAAAAGTGAAAAGAAAGATTTCAGGAGTAAATGACTGCGCCGTTGGAGTATTTAGAATGGCGAAATTATTGCACGCGTGGCTTTGAAAAATTTTAGCCTCTTCCGGGCAGATATTAGCTGTGCGATTGACAAGGCCCGCGTTTTGCATAGTATCGACGACGACACCTTACGCAATGCCCGGTCGTCATGCGCTCGCAGCGCTGTCGTGATAGTACAGTTTTCTCGGCGTCCCTGACCACAGGTTTCACCACTGCAGAAAAAGTTTAGCACATGGGTATGCGTGAGGTGCCCAACGTGATTGGATAGAGAAGGTCCGACCTTTTCGAACTGTGACCTACCCTGCGCATCCGACAGTAGTGCCCCGCGATTTCCCGACGTGCACTAACAATGCTGCCAGGTCCTTGTTCAATGTAGAAGCTCGCATGACGGCTGCTGTAGTAGCCCGAAAAGTCTTTTAGCTTCTTTTCAACGACTTTCTTAGTTTGACGTTTCGCCTCGGTAGGAATTGAGGACATAAAAACAGAACCCTGCTGCTGTTCTAGATTATTTTTTTTTTGAAGGTGCCTGCTTACGGCGTCTTCAGAGTCCCTTCTTTTGTCTATATTTATCGTAGAATGTTTCTCGTTATTGTGATTTTCTTGCGGCGCTTCTACAGGGTGCAGTTAGGGTGGGGAGGTGGGTCAAGGTGGTAGTGGAGGGAGGCTGGGCAGCCCCCTACATAAGAGGGTGGATGGCGAGGTGGCAGCTGGGTGGTACTTCTGGCAGCTGCGTCTCCCACTGCGTCTTTGAATTCGATTTTGGCGTCACTTATTCTTTCCGCTGCTCCAAAGATAGGTACAGGCCTAGTAGAAGGCGGTGGTAGGTGTGTGTGTTTGGGCGGCGGATTGCACCTTTAGAGGGGTAGTGTGAATTAGAGTAGTGTTCGGTGGGTGCGCACGCCCCAGCTAACGGGGTGCGGTGTGGAGGTGGATGACTGGTGGTGCCTCGGGGAGCCGGAATTTCTTTCTTTCTTTCTTTCTTTCTTTCTTTCTTTCTTTCTTTCTTTCTTTCTTTCTTTCTTTCTTTCTTTCTTTCTTTCTTTCTTTCTTTCTTTCTTTCTTTCTTTCTTTCTTTCTTCTTTCTTTCTTTCTTTCTTTCTTTCTTCCTTTCTTTCTTTCGTTCTTTCTTTCTTTCTTTCCTTCTTCATTTCCTTCTTTCTTTCTTTCTTTCTTTCTTCCTTTCTTTCGTTCCTTCTTTCTTTCTCTCTCTCTCTTTCTCTCTTTCTTTCTTCCTTTCTTTCTTTCTTTCTTTCTTTCTTTCTTTCTTTCTATGCCGCCGCGATGGTTGAGTGGTTATGGTGCTCGGCTGCAGACCCGAAAGACGCGGGTTCGATCCCGGCCGCGGCGGGTGAATTTCTTAGAAGGAGAAATTCTAGAGGCCCGTGTACTGTGCGATGTCAGTGCACGTTAAAGAACCCAGGTGGTCGAAATTTCCGGAGCCCTCCACTACGGCGTCTCTCATAGCCTTAGTCGCTTTGGGACGTTAAACCCTATAAACCAACCTTTCTTTCTTTCTTTCTTTCTTTCTTTTTCTTCTTTCTTTCTTTCTTTCTTTCTTTTCTTTCTTTCTTTCTTTCTTTCTTTCTTTCTTTCTTTCTTCTTTCTTTCTTCTTTCTTTCTTTCTTTCTTTCTTTCTTTCTTTCTTTCTTTCTTTCTTTCTTTCTTTCTTTCTTTCTTTCTTTCTTTCTTTCTTTCTTTCTTTCTTTCTTTCTTTCTTTCTTTATTTCTTTCTTCCTTTCTTTCTTTCTTTATCTCTTCTTTCTTTCCTTCTTTCTTTCTTTCTTTCTTTCTTTCTTCCTTTTCTTCTTTCTTTCTTTCTTTCTTTCGTTCTTTCTTCCTTCCATTCATTCTTTCTTTCTTTCTTTCTTTCTTTCTTGCCTTCTTTCCTTCTTTCTTTCTTCTATTGACGTCCATTTTTACATAATGGAGGAGGCCGAGATAAACGCTGCAACAGTGCAGCTTGAGACGCGCTCGACCCCCTTTACATGTGGCAGCGCGGAGAAGCACAACATACAAAAAGCAACATACACAGGTCACCTGTCCCGGAAAAACAGTCACCCAGATATACATAAAAGATAAGATGAAAAAGAACTGTTACAACACACTACATAATCGGTCAAAACCACATGAACTCAAGAAAGTCTTAAAATTTGAGGGGTTCGTATTTTCGATTATTTTCGATACTGATGATATTTTCTTAAGGAAATTTAATAGGCGCGGTAAAATTATTGTCAAGCACTTTGTTTACTATAAGTTGTCCTGTGTGTTATAACCTCCCACTTTTCTGAGGGACGTGTACTGTAAGCAGGTACGTTTAAACGTAAATTAGCGATGTCAAGCAACATATAATTATGTTTATTTATACAAAAATAGATATCGCGCAGGAGTCGATATGTGTAAATATCTAGAATTTTTTTTACGTTATATCTCTCGAGGAGGGTCACTATGTTATGTGTAGGATGCATTGGCAATAATGCGTACAGCCCTTTTCTGCACGGTAAAATATTGTTAAGATTTGATTGAGTTGTTGAACCCCATACCAAAAAGCCATAATTAATGTGCGATGAAAACAGCGCATTATAGAGCAGTAGTTTAACAGAAGTAGGAAATCTATATCTATTGTGATTTAACATAAGACTAAATCTGTGTGGTCGTCCCATTGTAAGTGGTTCGAGAAGGTTACACAGAAAAATGTATTAACGACCTCAATATGCACAGACTCGTACGTTATAATATGGTTCTCTGGTATTTCTCTACCCTAAGTACAAAAAATTATTTCTTTGGTTTTGTTGCAATTTACCTGCATACAGTTGTTTTTAGACCAAACAGAAAGCCTTTCAAGAAGTTAATTTGCCTTTCTAATTAAATCCGTGTAACTGGAGGACTACAGAAAAATAATAGTGTCATCAGCATACATTACAAATTTTGCTTCTTTGTAAATACATACCAAGTCATTAATATAAGGGTTGAAAAGTAACGGCCCGAGAATACTTCCCTGTGGTACACCTGAAATTATTTCCCTGGTTTGCGACCTGACTTCATTTACTGAGACAAACTGGTGCCTGCCTAATGGATAAGAGGATAGTAACGCAAGAGGTGTGCTCCTAACACCATACCATTCTAGTTTACTGAGCATGATACTGTGAATTATGCCAAAAGCCTGCGTGTAATCAGCAAATATACCAACAGTCAGCAATTTATTTTCTAAGTTTCTTAATAAGTACTCTTTCTCAGCTAAAAGTGCCAGTTCTGTTGACTTAATTTTCTGATAGCCATACTGGGCTTCAGTTATGAGCTCATGTTTGCTAACAAATGATAACATCCGAGTGAGGATAATTTTCTCTAGTCCCTTTGAAGAAACTGGGAAGATCGTTATTGGACAGCAGTTTTTGATATTCTGCCGGTCACCTTTCTTAAAAATGGCTGTTACTCTTGCAGTTTTCATTCTGTCGGGAAAAACACCACAAGATATGCACAAGTTGTAAACGTAGACCAAAATGGGAGCGTTTTTATTTACTGCATACTTAATAGGGCGCATTTGGAGGTCATCCACGTCGCAGCTACGCGAATTTTTAAAACTTAAGTGAACGGAATACACCTCAGCAATATCAGTTGGCGCGAAAAAAATTGAAGCGCTATTTTTCGGCACTGGGATATCATTGGCGAAGCTTGTATTTGAGACAGAGTCTTTCAATTTAAAGTATTGGTTAAACACATAGGCTAATTCTCTGTCTTTCACTAGGCGTCCGTTTATTAGAATTTCTCTCGGCGGGTCTCCCTTTTGTTTTCGTCCCATAAGGGCGTTTATCCTTTTCCACAGTTTATCACTTTGCCAAGTGCAAGACATGAACTCCCGAACGTAATAAGCGTTTCTTGCTTGTCTTAATTCTTTAGTTAATTTGAAAAGCTGAATAGAGACGCTGGTATTTTTGCATATAGGCAATAGGATTGCTCACACAGGAAAACTCAAAACCTTGTTCCAAGTATGTTTAAGTCACACCTGAACAGAAAATACAGCATCATCACGGCTTTAGACGTTGCGTGTATCTTTAAGGAACGTTTTTGGCTGAGCCGTGTGGAAAACTTTGTACTTAAAAATTATATGCTTCAGTGCCCAATTGGGGCGCAAGTTGGGAATTTTCGGCGATGTCAAAAGGAGCTCAAATGGGCTTAACTTGCTGCACTAGGGCGTGATCCTTTTCAATATCACTGCTGTTTGTTGATTTCATCAAGGCCTTGACTATGTATGCAAGCCAATTCTTGCTGAGGAGTGGGCTGCAGTTTTTAAATAACCTCTTCTCCCCTCCCTCCCCTCATGCCTAAAAAAATGAAAGAAAATAAAATGTGAAGCCTTCTCCTGAGAACTTTTGGGAAATGAGACCATGGAAGAGCGCAGCATATGCAGATATCTGCTTCGGTAACAGAAAGTCACGAGCTCCACTATTCAATGCTAAACATTCCTTTAACAAATGCTTCACTGAAGCTTCAACAAGTTTCTTGCTAAGTATATTACGTGTGGGAAAATATGACATCCATGACTTTGGCAATGTTTCTTAAAAAGTTATTATCGAAACCTTTGCTAGTAGAGCTTATGAAGATAAAATTACCATTTTGCACTCGAACAGACACTTGCGGCATTCAGAATAGTTTCTTTCTGATTTTATTGATCCCACAAATAGTGCTCACTAATAGAATACGCCCCTGAGCGCAAAGCGACGCCTACTTTTTACTTAAGAATCAATGCCCGGAGTCACACGAACATGCTGCAAAGAATGTGCAATATATTTGCAGATTTTCTTTTCAATGCGGCCATAAACGGTTCGTGAATTGCCCTCTTTTAAGTCTGACGACTGAAGACGCTGCAAATACTTAGTTAAAGCTTATTTCTTAAGCGCACACCCCTTTCGCGCCCATGTGTTTTGTGCCTGTGCATGTGCTAAACACTCTTTACTACTAAACCTTTCTTGCTAACAACTCCAGAGCTTAGCCATTAGTCATAATTCAGAAACTTTGAAGCACTTTAAAGACGGTCATCTAAGCTATTGGATTCGCTTATAAAGATAGCCTAGAAAGGTACAACAAATCCGAATAATGCGGGTGCCTTTCACGTGGAAACGCAAATTTGTTTCGAGTCCTGTTCCGATGAAACCAAAGCAGCTTTTGCCTCACCTTCGCAAAGCTTGGAGCTATATGTGTTAAAAATTAAAACTACAAAATTTACACACAACCTGAATCAATGTACTTTAGCCTCGAAATTTCACGCTGCGTAACTTGCCTAAACATAATCATATTGTTTAGGCCCTCCGCAGTGGCTCAGTGGTTATGGCGCTTGGCTGCTGACCCGAAAGCCGTGGGTTCGATCCTGGCCAACGCGGTCGAATTTCGATGGAGGAGAAAGTCTAGAGGCCCATGTTTTGTGCGATGTCAATGCACGTTCAAGATCCCCAGGAGGTCGAAATTTCCGGAGCCCTTCACTACGGCGTCCCTCATGACCTGAGTCACAATGAGACGTTAAACCCTCATAAGCCAAACCAAGCCAGATCGTTTCAATTCAGCGCATTTTACAAACGACTAGCGATAGAGTGATGCGTTATTATTGCACACTTGATGGTGGGTTTTAGGTTATGCGTCTCAGCCGCTTGGAAGAGATGAACCGAGTTTGCAAGCGTGCCGACAGAAAAACCTGACCGCTGCCAATTGAACGGCGGCGCTTCTGCGAAGTAACATGTGAACCCTGGCTTAATTACTCCGAAACGTCGTCTTTCGCTTCGCACGTTTCAATGACGTTGGAAAACAGTGGGATGCACATGGCAGAGAAATTACAAGCCACGGCCGCCCGGCATCTCGCCCGGCGAAGGAGATCACGCGCCGCGCCGACCATGCCAGAGAAGACACATGGACCAAATTTAGGCGAGGTTTTAATCCCGCGCGTCGAACGCACTCGCAGGCACACGGCTCTCCTGCTGCTTCTTCCCATAGAGTTTCTTACTATTACCTAGAGGGAAAGCTGGCGGCGCTGCCCTTCAGCCACCATGGACGCTCAAAGCATCATGGGGCGGTGAGCTACTTGTTGCGGGGCAGTCGTAGTTTTTCGGGAACACAGAGTGGCACTACTGAGATGTTTCATTCCGAAAACGCTGTTCGTGTGTGCGCAGACGACTTTCGCGCGAACGCAGTGTGCAAAAACCATAGTAGTAAAAATGCATAGACACACGACGCCAATAAAAGGTTGTACTTTTTCGAAATGCCATTAAAAAACTTCTTTAAGTATCTAAGCAACAACATTTTTTTTAAACATATTTACTTTTAAAAATGCGCTTGTTAATTACAAAATATTAGTTTTTATAGTGTTGATTACTTGACCAATAGGAGAGCGAGTCGTCTCTTATTTTGGGCAAACTTTACACTTAAATGATTTTCTGCTCGTTTGTTGCAATTATTAGACAAGATATTGAATGTTAGGACGTTTGTAGTTATCTAACAGCTTTATTTTTCCTATTATTTTTTGGCCAAATGTTGCAGTTCCGCAACAAGTACCTCACCGCCCCACGATGCTTTGAGCGCCCATGGTGGCTGAAGTGGTCACGAGGGGTCGCCATGCAAACTCCCATAGACGGGCTGCCAGCTTTCCCTCTAGGTAATAGTAAGAAACTCTATGGCTTCTTCCTACCAGGTATCAGAGTAGTCAGCTGGTGCGGTACCGAAATCTATTCATGGCAGTGTGGTCGACGTGCTTCTGTTGCGACAGTAAGTGCATGAGGCTCACACTAGAGCACCAGCATTTTGTCATTTGTCTGCGGTTCGTCGCCTGTTTAAATATGATCTTTGCACACAGAAGAGCTTGCCGTTTAGAGATTTGCACTACGAGTACACAAAGCTGTGGTGCTTAGCGCCTCCGGCATTTTGTGGATGAACTTTGGATGGCATTTTGTGGAAGTTTAAGTTTTCATGCCGCAGTGAGATGCTGCCCGCAATTAATCTGAAATTTTTTCTGCCTCCCCACAAAGAACACTGGTGGTCTAGTTTCATTTTTTCGGATTTATTTTAAGCTGGTTTCTCATCGAACTATCTCCTTACTTCGCAGTGGCGCTCACTGGTTTTTAGACGTACGCAAACGGAAGGCGTAGTAGGTAAACAAAAAAATTATTCATGATTGAGTGTGGTTAAGCCAAATGAGAACTAGCTGCGCTAGCACCCAGGATTTGACTTCGGTCAAGCAGGCTTCCGAAAAAGGTCCGCAAAACCTCACTAAACATCGCCTTACGAGTAAGACGCAATAAGCTGAATTGTTTAATGCTGATACTTGCGGAATTTGCCATTATGCACTGCAAATTCATAAATGGGTGCGAGTCTTCTTATCACTTCTTGCGCAGTCGTGCAGTGGTTCATCGAAGCGCCACTGCCCTGCGATGGCAGGCGCTGCCGCCATTGAGGCTTATGAGACCCAGATTACTCTTGGTTAACCCTTGTAACAACAAAGTTTTTCATTCATTAATTCATTCTTCAGGAGTAACCCCAAGGTCACAGAGAGAGGCCTCCAGCCGACAAAGATCGGCGAAATCTAAGATTAGGGGTTTTCGCTCTAACGCACTTTAAAAAAATGGCCACTTTGAAAATGATGCAAACAAAATTTCTTTTACGAAAGTGTGCACCAATGGAAGATTTCCTTCTTGGGTCAATCTAAATAAGCGGTACTCTTGCACTCTGGTCTGAATTCGTACGATAGGTTTAAAGGGTAAATAATGCAAAACCTGAAAGTGAGGCTACTGCCGCGACACATGCCGCCTGCCGCTGGAAATAAAAATGAAGGAAGAGGAAGCGAAGGGCGGTCGTAGCTCTGAATGGAGACTGATGACCAGGGTAGCACAGGCGAGTTACAGACCGGCCCCCAAGAATTAGACAGGGGACGCCTGAGAGGCTTTGTTTTTAACCGTTCCGGGAAGGGTTTTTTTTTTTTTTGGTTCAAAGAACAACTCTGTACAGGGCACGCTCAGCCATTGCCTTTACCTTCTGGATGGGTACTGGTCGGCGCTCTACAATCTCTTGCTTTTATTTGTGCCCTTTTTCCCTGGTAACGGAGTCTTCGACAATGGTCAGGGTCTAATATATTTTTAAGTGTGGAGCAAGACCTCCAACTTTTGAGAAATTTTGTATATGAGGGCGAGGAACTAACCTCAACCACCTGGGAATTTCCTGCGCACACTTATCTGTCCATATCCAGGCGCATTCGTTATTCATCCTTGGTTAAAATACTGCTGCCAAAGCCAAGAACTTCGCCAAGAACTTGAGTATTCTAGCAGAAGCCATACATTACGGGCTCTAGGGAAGCGCAAAGAAGAAATGAATGTGTGCAACGATTAAACTTAAAGGACACTTAGGGCCAGCGCGAAAGGTTATGTGGCAACGGCGGCCACCCTCAAGCATTCAGAAATGACATAGATTACAATGGTTGTCGTCATCGACTTTAATTTATGTTTTCCAAGTACGTTTTGCGAGTTCACCTCCAGAAGTACAAGAACAACAGTACTATTTACGTGGCGATGTACTTGCACATAAAATGACTAATATTGAATAAAATTTTTCATAACGAAAACAGCGCCGAAGTCGCTCCTGAAAAAAAAAAGCGGCAGAAGTCCTTCATTCGAAACAATATTAATTTGCCCCTGCCTGAAAAAGGAAAAAAATACTGATATTTTTTTTTACTCTGCTTAGAAGAGCAAAGTCTTAGGCGCCAACTTTGGGCTGCACCGCAGGAAGTGTCAAAATTTTGAGAATCACTTTGAATGGTTGTTTGCTCCATGCACTGTAGCGTGGTTGTTTGAGGTATAAGATGTGTTTCAATTTATTGTGTAAAATGTTTTGAGAATCTTTTCTACCGCCTGCAGATGTCATGTACCAGTCGAAGATCTACATAAATTCTTCATTACCTAAACTTGAATGATCAGTTTTTATATTTACAACTATAGGAGGCAACATTACATTAAAAAACTGAAAGCTGTCAACATCAGAGGTCACCCCAGTTTTTAAAGTTTCTGAGCTGCCAACGTGATGGGAATTATGGAACGTAAAATACACATTTTAAGGATCGTCGACCTTGCTTTCCTGCTGTGCCCATTTATAACATTGCGCTTTCGGCATATTAATGCAGCAAATTCAAACCTCATTTGTGTACTTTATGCTTTAGAAGCAGTTAAACCGATTTTCTCAACAATGCTAGTCACAACGATGCCATTTTATAATTGCGTAATGCAGAAGAGCCGACTAAACTGGCTTTCAAACTCGCTTTTTTGATGTTCGATTTTTATAATCAACTGCCGATTAACAAAAATAAAAAACAGCGCTCATCTGTGATGTTTCGCAACATGAGCTTGCCTCGTAAAATGAAAAAGGAAAAGTCTGATTAGTTAAATTCATTTTCTTATTGATTTTTTCATAGAGCTCTCTCGAGGACATAATGTCCGCAACGCTGTGGAATCCACCTATACAATCCGCACAGTCATAATATCTGTCATGGCTTGAAAAAGAGAAATCTGTATTGAGCAATTTGAAGCACCTAGTACATCTTTGTGTGTCATTGTTGGCACCAAGAAAGCGATTGGCGCCTCTTGTATTGACTATCTCACCAAGCGATGTATCCAAGCAGTTAGTTTTTGTTCAAAAAGTGAAGTCCGTGCTGATAGAAAAAACTAAGGAAGAATTATGGGCAAGAACAAAAATGTGCTCTCATTAGCAGAAGCGATAATTATCAGTCAAAATTCAAGAAAATATTTTTAACTTGTACTGTCTATGTTAAACTATCGACCGACATCTTTTTTTCCTACCGTTGGCAAGATAATACACCCCATCCAAAGAGCAGCGCACGTTCAACGCTTACTGCGCCGTTTTCTCTGCTGAGGTTTTGCAATCTCTTTATTACAAGCGCTGAAACAAGACATTGTTGAGAGCGCTGCCGTAACAACGGTGATTCCGATTACTGCTGCCCACTTCACAACAAATCACGGGCTGGTAAGAATGTTATAGGTCGTTGTAAATGCATGCTTCCAGATCAGCTGTTTCTCTACGCGCAAAGTTCTTTTGAAAGAGCTTCTTTGCCGAGAGCGTAAATGTGCACTTCACCAGATAACCCATACATCCCTCTGAATGTGGTTTCACTCCATTGAAGAAAAGTAGTAAGGAGAATGGGTACAGCAAAGTCGCGAATACTGCATTCTAGTCTCAGATCAAGAGCCGGCGGCGCATTTCGCGACAGAGAGCTTAATTCTAGTGCTGACAACTGTCCATGAATCGGCCGTTCAAAAACTCGTGTTCCTGCCGAAGCCGGAGCGTTGATAGACAAAGCGCTTAGTGCTCCTTGCTCTCTTACGTGCTCGCGTCATCTACTACCGAACGGGAAACAGTAAGGCATCGGAAGGAGGCGCACCGTTAACAAAAAAAAAAGGTGATGCAGACTTCCGGTCAAATCCGACTATTTCACCGAAGAGATCCGGGCACCTCAATGAAATGACATTGGCTCAGCGACTGCTCGAAATCATTATTAGAACCAGCGATCCGCGATGCTGATGTGGTGTTGGAATAACCTTGGTCCTAAAAGAGCAGAAAAATTGATCAGGAAGGGCGATGGCTCTGCGTTTGGAATTCAGCGTCAACAACGTTAGGGAGAAGACGGGGTACCGGATACGTCGGTCATAGAGCCTCAGTCACACACAAACACAAAGAATGCCATGGTGAATAAAACAATAGGCAAGCTACATTGCCTAGCAGAAAACTAGACCGAAACTCACTGCCGCTGGGCTCGTGCTAATGCATGCAGATGTGCAATACCTAAGCAGCACCCTACCCTGCTTTTGTGTCTCCTAGGAATAAACCCACCAGACAGATCAGTGCTTCTGTCGCGGACTGGGGACAAGACAAGCTGGCCGCGAGGAAGGAGAATTACACGATTGGCTTAGTTTGGTATCTACTAAGATGAATGCACTCCACGTTAGGGCTCCGGTTAGCCGACACCCAGTAAGAGCGGCGCTTACAGAACATCACCTAGAGCCAGACAGTACCTGCGGAAGAGACAATCCTAACACAGGAATAAAAAGATAATTTTTCAAAAAACTCTAGAAGAATAAGCTGGAAAGAAGCATTTATATGAAGTAGACCATGTCCACCATTCTAGAACAAAACTTTGGAAACTTAGAAAATTGTAAGATACTGCAGTATCTTACAATTTGCTAAGTTTCCAAAGTTTTGTCCTAGAATGGTGGACATGGTCTACTTCATCTAAATGCTTCTTTCCAGCTTATTCTTCTAGAGTTGTTTGAAAAATTATCTGTTTACTTCTGTGTTAGGATTGTCTCTATTGAACGCAATGGTCCATTCATCTTGATATGTACCAAAATATTTCTTATAAAGCGCTTTCATCGATTGCATTCAAAAGTTAAGACTGCATAGAAAACCAATGGGGAACGCTTTTGACCTAGCAAGAAAGTTAATAGAAAAAAATTCTCCACTGCCGTCGGGTGATGTGAGCATATATTGATTGTTATAGTGAAATCTTACATTATATGGAAGAATTGCGTGGTCTCAAAATTTATAGGCGAATGGTCAAACGACTAGGCCACCGCTGCGTTTTTTTTTTTGTAAATGCTTTTGTTCAAAATTAAGGTGCATGCATAAAACAGCCCAAACAAAGGCTGTAGTCTTGATGTCAGTATAAGTGTACTCTTGAATTGTACAGGCCCGGCCATAAGTAAATGAAGCACGCTATTGCGTTTGAAGTGAAATCACGCTTTCTCCATTGGTAATGAAGAAGCGTTGTTTGTCTACAAGAAAGCCCACCAACCTCTGCTATCAGCATGCGCGCACCACTGCTGGAAATTTCAATTAGGTGACGCGTGAAAAATATTCGAAGTCAGTTGCGTGCTCCGTTTACTTTTTTCCGCGCTTGTATATATTGTATAACTTATGTATAACAGCTTTTGTATTGTTTGGCTTCTATATTTCTAAATTTCTGGAAGAAATTCCTTCTTGTATGACTGTGCAAATGGTCTCATTTTTGGTTTGCTTTCGTTTTCTTCCTCTTTTCTATTCTGTCATTGTCCTCCTTCCTTTCCGCCCTTCAAAATCCATTCCGAAGGAATTGGAAGTTTGCCGAATAAAAATAAAAATAATAGCAAATTCATAGAAGCCGCGGTTAGATAAGTTGGCGCGGTATTCCCATAAATGCGCCAGGACACTGACCACTCTGTAGTCGCACACGCCTCGCCTCTAGCAACCTGTGGGTCATGGTCTGACGATGTCGTGTGCTTAGAGTGGCATCTTTTGATGCCTCTTACTGAAGTTTTTCTTTCATATGCCCGAACCAACATGCGAGACTATTATCAGCTAAAGTGAAACACGGACTACAACGGTGGCCGTTAGCGGCCGCATTGAAGGCCGCACGAACGTCCTCCCTTAGCCTACCTTGAATACTCGTTCAACACAACTGACTCAGACGTCTAATCTTATGCGGAGCCATCCTGTTATTGCAATCTTGGCTGAAAATGAAGCAACAGCTAGCTAGAAGACACCACCTTCGCTCTGGAATCGGGATTTTCTCGAGTACGTTTATTTAGAGCTTGCCTAAGTTCTGCATTCCGTTGCGCATATTTCGAAGCATGGGCGAGAGAAAAAAAGAGACTATGCGTTTTTAATTTGTTTTTGGTATAATTATTTGTCTTCTGTAATAGGCCTCATTGCGCTTTTGCAGTGCCGCGCTTCATTAGACATATTCTAGGAAGGGTGGCAACGAAAAACAAATGACAGAGTTTTAAAGCAGTAAAGCCGAGTAGATGTGCATCGATCGCGTGTTACCACAAAGCCACATGCTTCCCATAACGTGGTTTTCGGCAGCGTCCTCCTTACTTTCGGAGTTTTTTAAGACCGCCTTAGGGAAGGGGTTGTTGATGCATCGCACAGTCTACTTGTACACGGGACGTTATCATTCCATGGTGAGGAGCAGAGAACTTCGAACCTGCACGTCGCGGTTCGCTATTAGTATGCTATTAGTACGCGAACTGCTATTAGTATGCGCTCGTAGTGCACAGATGACAGGACACTTAAGCACGTAGATTATACCCATCTCCAGTGGCTGCTCTTGCTCGAGAAGAGCATTCTCACCGCAGGGAGGGAAGGCAGCGCACCCTGTTCTGCACGGTCGCCAAACACGAAAAAGATCTTCGTATTTTATTTTCGAAATTTAAGGTCGACCTCAGCAAGCCACTCGCCGAGCAAGTCGCCTGTAATACCAATGCGCCCTGTAGCATTATGCATAGTGGCAAGCTCGTCCAATAAAAAACAAAAGTTGCTCACCATTCCGGTACTTGTGTTGGGCATGTTGAGTAGAAGGTCATACCTTCAAACATAGCACCTTGTGAGTCTCCATAATGAAAAACGGTGACCAACGGCAGCTGCCATTCATACTCGGGCATAAACAACCGCTACCTCGAAGCTTACTGCACCAGCGCATCGCACTGCCTTTCAAGGCGTGAGTTTTTGGCGGCCGCATCTGGTGGAAAGATTTGTCAGCAGTCCATGTGACCAGTATCTTTTATTTCTTTTTAATTATTATTTTTTCGCTTGTTTGCGTCAGCGTGTTATTTCCTTTGGAAGGAGAGGAGGTGACACGGAAGCTAGGAGGAGCTCCCCTTTCCTGCAAGAACTGGGGTTGTGGACTGCGGAGGCGAATTTATAGCGCCTCCTAATTCTCTGTAACCGAGTTAATCAGCAGTAAATGTTCGTTGTATCCGAGACGCGATTCAATTGCCCTGAGAAATATTTTGCCGACAGCACCGCCCTCGTTTGTACTAAGCGAAAGTGCTTTATGATCTCGGACGTTATAAGTGGGCTGTACTGTATATATGTTTTTAATGTGTGATTACTAGTGAACTTTCTGTTGACATTTAGTTCAAGACGAGGCCCTTTGAACTACAAAAAGAAAACTTTTGCTGAATAGAGATATTGGATGAGGCTGGGTAACGAGCTGTCATGCAATCACCAAAAATACAACGAAAGAGTGATCGTTAGCATGAAAGCAGGATATGATTCTTAAACATATATATCTTAATTAAATCTCTTTAAAATAAAAAAATCAGATGGGCATTGCATTCGCATAGTTAGTGATGCTACTGCATGCGAGACTAGTGCGATCAAGGAAAAAGTGATCAGAAGAGTCTTCAGTGCCTTCTTTCTACTAAAGCTGTTTTTTTTTCTGCAGGATATTTATGTTTATTTGTGCACTCTAAATTTTTTCGTAGTTTTGCGCTGTTTGAACAACGACAAATTAGGCCATACGTACAGCTAATCCCCATAACATATACCATAACTTTCATGTTTTTTTTACCTATTTCCAGTATTTGAAGCAGAGTAAATTGAGAAAGGGCAGAACCAATCTTAGCGCACTATTCTGGCGCGAAATCCTGGATCAGTGTAACGCAATATGCATTTTACTACGCGAATTTGTAATCTCATGGACGTCTGGCACTCAAACATTTTCGGCTGCTAAATTAAGTGAGAAGCAAGTAAAATAAATTAAGGGGCCACCTTAACAGTACCACAGCAATAACCTATTAAAGGCACAAAGGAAGTGAGGTGAAAAAACGCAATTAGGGCGATGCCGCGAAATTATAGGTTATAAAGGAGAATGGGAAAGCCTCAGACACAGTTTGAGTTCACTCCAAAGACAAAGCCATTTGCGCAGTCTCCGAGATAAAGTAACCCAGCAATGTGAGCAGTAAGCGCAAACACTTACCCGTACTTCGCATTGTTCCATGGCGTTTCTGTTAAAACGTAAAGCGAACATTTGCGACCGGCTTGTGACACCTAAGCTTCCTTAGCAACGTAGACTCTGCGTTAGCAATGCTGAATTTGTCTTGGAAAGCGTGCTTCACCACGTATAGAGTTTTGCTTAGGAGGAGCCCACTTTCTGACCATGGTGGCTCTCGTCAAGGCGGTTTCTTGCTTGTAGAGATGCACGCATTTATTTGCGTGCTTGTGCACGTCTGCGTATGCATATGCGTGCGCGGATGTACATGCGTGTGTAAGCAAGGGAGTGCGAAGCGCCGGTGCTGCATTCTTTTAATCGTCATAATTGATATTCACATCAGCGCATTCGGCCAGATTTGCTGCTAGCTGTGCAGTGGGCAGGGTAACAAGTGGCGATCGCCGAGTGCTGGTAATGTTGAAGAAAAATAGCATGAAAGTGAGCAGTCTACGAGGTGGGCATAAGCCCTGAAAGTGGGCATACTGCGGCTAATTTGTAGTTTGGTTGGCGTGGAAGAGGCCCAAATGTCGGTACAAATACCGGCAGAGACGAAATGCCAGAAAGCAGAAAGGCACAAGAAAGAAACGACTAATGCGCACACCATTACTTATATCACACTACTCTTTAAAGATAGTTTGCTTGTTCCCATTGCTTGGTACATTGACGCTCTACCAACTAGGATGCTCCTCAATTTTCGTCCAAGTGTTTGGCTTTTCGGCTGCGATTTATTGTTCGATAGAACATATCTTTGTTGTGTTACCTTGTTCCTACAAAGCAGAGGAGTGTAGTAAAATAACGAACTCGTTATGACATGCATCACAAGCGAAAGAAGCGAACAGTCATCAAAAGTAAAGTAATAGTAGGGGAATGGAGGCTTTTATATCGTTAGTTCATTGTTTCTTTTTAATTTCTGGAATTTGTGGTTTTTGTAACCGTTTTCAATGATTAGTACAAAATTGCTTACAGGATATCATAATTTTAAGTCACTTGGTGAAATCATTACCTACAGTTTATTTTTCTGTTTAATGTTATAGCATATCTGGCGTGTACATTGCATTATTTATCTTGTCTATTGTGTATGTTGTAGCTTTGCTTTGTTTCGCGTTATATCGCCCGTTCAAGTGTTTTTCTTCAATTATGTGCACAAAAGTAGCCGGCGCTATAATCAGGCACCAACATCTCTTCTTATGTTCGTGTCTTTAAAAAAATACCTTTACAATGCCTTATCTTGCTTACCTGTTCCTGTCTTGCTTGTTTATTTGCTCTCCATTAAGAGTCACGACGATTGCTTCATGGGAGACAAAGAAAGAATGACGCACGTGTACAGCAGTATATGCGCTAATATATCTTTTTCTCGCCTCTTTTACCATCCTACCATAGGTTACTGCTCCTGCCCTTACATTACGATTTTAGAGCGCTATACAGTATATAAGAATGCATAGTATAAAGCTTCTGCTCATAGTAAAGTGATATCTT
Source organism: Amblyomma mixtum (assembly GCF_055824585.1). Taxonomy (NCBI): domain Eukaryota; kingdom Metazoa; phylum Arthropoda; class Arachnida; order Ixodida; family Ixodidae; genus Amblyomma; species Amblyomma mixtum. Next base: position 251,797,576 of record NC_143012.1, read on the forward strand.
CCCCCTGCCCAACGCAAGAAAAGCTATGACACGCACTGACTCATCTGATGACAAAGCTAAGCCATCGCCCTTGCGGAAGAAATCTTGCCTCTGGCCGGTGCTCTCTACATTTACCGAGGCTCGGTGACCCACGCTACTAGGCAGCAGAGCATCACACCAACAGTGGTGTCATCACTTTCATTTTTTTTTTTGCAGCATAATGTTCCTTTCTGATGCACGCGGTCAGCACCGGTGTCCAACAGGAGTGTCCCGCATCAAGAACCTGACCGTCGAGATTGGATTTATCCGCGTCCAACATTCTCGACAAAACATTTTCAAAATTGCAAAACTTTCAGACTCTGTTAGGGAAGTGTTGTAGGTAATGACCATTCTTCTGATATGTAGGAAAAGGTTTCTTTTATAGCGTTTCCATCAATCGCATTGAATAGCTATGACTGACTTAGAAAACCATTGGGGAACGCTTTTGATGATAGCAAAACCGTTAATAGAAGAAAATACAAGACTGCCGTCGGGTGATCTGCGCCTATAATGAATGTTATAGTGAAAGCTTACATTATATGAATACATTGCGTTCATAAACGGTTTCTCGCTCAACAATGCTTTCGGCGAGGATTGCTGGGCATAATTACGGATGCGACGTTTTCAATCACTCTGTGGTTGTTGACTGAAGAAAACTTCTACGGAACAGAGTTTTGAACGGAAGATTTCAGCAAACAACGTGGCGCAGTAACTGTCTATATTCTCGTTGCACACCTTGACTGAAGTATGAGGAGAGGGAAAAAAAGAGAATGACAGAAGAAAGAGGGAAGGAGGTGCCGTAGTGGAAAGCTGCGAAGTAATTTCGACCGCATTGTTGCATGCCAACAGAGGTGCTGCACAAAGAAGTCAGATTCGTGTTTCGTTTTTACTGTTTTGTTCTTGTTTTTACGAATGGATGTTCCAAAAAAACAACTATTCATTCCTATGGCTGTACGTCGGTCAGTGTCTTAACATTACAAGGCGACAACAATACTGAAACGAGGCACACCGCTGATTGTAACTGGTTGTATTGACGCAACCAGCAGAGATATAGGCTACAAGAGACGTCGCAGTAACATAACCACATATTCACTTAAAGATGTGGTTGGTGTTGTGCTTATGGAGTATGGTACATACCCACGAGGGGATTAGCCACACGTGTAAGCGTCTAAAAAAGGTTATAGACTGTGTGATACAAAGAAAAAAAAGAGATCATAATAGGAAAGGCAAGATCAATTATTGGTTTCGCTGTTAATTTCTTCCTTCTCTCCTATTCCTTTATATCGCGGGCTCTTTTAGAGAGAGTGAAAACTCAGCTATGCAGTGTACTTCATTTGCAACATTTTTCCGCAACTGCACTACTGCGCTGTGTGATATGGTGCAAGTAAACCCTGGAGCTTAGAAAAATTATATGTTGTTTTAAACGAGAAACAAATATTGCAGCACTGTCGTCGAATGCTGAGGATTCTTTAATTCTAACAGCGTGTTTTCTCGGCACCCACAAAAAGAAAAAGGCAATCGGCGCTGGCAGAAAAGGGAGAAAAGGAACAAGTCCTGAAATGTGGCGCATGGATTTTTTTTTTTTATGCTGCCACTCAAGGCGGGCCAACTGTATACCATTATACCTGCACCAGCGGAGAAAACACGGAAAGAAGAAAAAAAAACCAAAATGAAGGCCCTGCACCTCGAGGGTAAAATAAGGACGATTACAAACACGAGGCGCCACGGCTACACACAGAATTCAAGGAAAGATAGAATGGCACAACACACTAAAAAGATAAATGAAAGAACACAATTTCAAATATAACTGGCTTCGCAGGAGACATCGGTTCTGAGTTATGCAAATAAACTCATCGACCTTCCCGTTTCGCCGGTCTCGTGCCATTCGGTCTTTACCCTTGCCTGCTATTCACGAAAGCAACCCAACTTGTTTATTTTATTTTTGCCCGCTTCGTACGTGGCAACTGCTGTCGTGCTCGTTCATCGAACTGTTTACGGTTCGCGCACATCGCTGTTCTCACTCAGGAACTGGTTTTAGATTATCTGTGTTCTTTCAACTCGGGCTGCTAGTTTTCTCAGAATTAAAATGTGTGGGAGGAACACATATAAAAGAAGAAAGAAGGACAAGTACAAATCTTCCCCTTTTCTACTTCTCACCTGCATTTTTTCTACTACATAAATTCTCGTTTTCTCGTAATCCTAGAGTCGCTGAAAGAACGCTAGCTTGCCACTCAGCAGACTTGGAATGGCGCTTTTGTCAAGGTTGTGCTCTGCCATTATCCTAGAGTTTTTTATTATGTTTTTCGGCCTACCTTTGGCGTCGCTTCCAGGGCACTTAGAGGAAGCTTGTACTTGTCAGCGTCGTTTGCCTTTCCTCTACAAAGCATCTCTTGAAAAGAAGAACCACCGGAAGGCCAAAGCCTGTCGTTTACGATTCCCGTCTATACATGCTCGAGCTTCGTGTTGTGAAACTGGCGCCTGCCTGAATACCAAAAGGAGCACTCAGCGCAGACTTTTTGGAGCCTAATACTTCGCCTATATTTGATACTGGCAGACTAGAGTTGTTACCAAGCGTATATTGTTTTTTTACCTTTAAGCTATTGTCTACTAGCCGATGACAACCGTAAAACTCCATTCAACTGGCGCCGAGCCCAGTTGCGCTGAGAGCTGAATTCACTGTTAGGCACCCAGGATCCTAACCCAACCTACATTTTCCTACCTAGCGCATCGGGCGCTCGCAGCCTCCGACCTTTCGACACGTGGCACTAGCTTCTTATTCCCAAAGGAAACAAAAAGGTTCACTCGAGCACGGAGCGCGTGGCGATAGGGACTGAATTTTGACGCAGGGTGTCAGCAGCGGGCAAGGCCCGTCGGATGCGGGATGTTGCTTCCGTTTAGGTTTCATTCCATAGACGGTGCAGAGGCAGCAAGGCGGCAGCTGAATGGAGCGGCCTACATTCGTTGCCTTGAAGAGGAAGAAACGGTGCGTGAAGAGGTCGCGCATTTCAACTCCTCTTTATCTCTGGTGAAAAGAGAAAAAGAGCCTTTTACCAAGAACACGTGGAGAAAGAACGATAGTGGAAGAGATTGCAAGAAGAAGTGCATAAAAACGAATATTACCTAAAGCCGTACAGAGCAGGGATTCACTAAAATTATAATCGTGTTGCGGTTCGGAAGTCGTTTTGATATTTTCGGTACGACAAGCTAAACTATCGTGAATGTTTTTCATCCTACAAAGCGACTTTGACGATGTGTTTTCGTTACTCGCGGTATACCTCTTCTTGCGCATTAACTAAATATATTCTACGTAATTTCCATTTCACATTGCATCTGGGTCACGCTGCTGCCAAAGAGTAGTTCGTCCAGAGGAGAGTCTTTTTGTTTTTACCCTGTGTGAAGCACCACCCCTAAAAGAAAAACCTTAAACCCCATACGAAGTACACTGCGCTGAACGGGCGGCCTTTTGAGAATGCCAATTTTTATTTCTGTCTCTCTTTTTTCCCCTACTTCGTAAACTAGTTACCGAGGGCTTTGGCTTGATGCACTGTACGTCGTTCACACATGGTTTCCCGAGAAAGGTATAAGCCTCGAAAAAATTCAGAAAACATTCATAACCATTTGCGTGATGGCAATTCAAGTAGTGTAATATATGAACCAGAAACTGCAAAAAGATCCTAATTTTAGGCGCGTATTTTCATTAAAGAGACTGCCAAGAGCAGTTCCTTGTCTAGAAAGCTAGGAAAGCTATCGGCAATTCTACATTTATTTCTCTTTGGGGTAGCTCGGAAAGACAGCATGCTTGACAGATCTCGTTGACACTAGTTGGTAAAGTGGCAGAGCTTGACAACTCTGCTTTTTATACATCTGTATTTTTCAGCGTAATCATGACGCGCTTTAAAACCCCGTTGCTATTTCTTTGTCGACCAAACGTAACCCTGTAGGGCTTAGACTGTGAACACAAAATCTCTCACACTATTAGTAGCAAGACAATTTCTATCAGTCCCGAATACTGCTTCTTAAAGTCCACACATAAACTTGTGCAGATAGCTCCAAGAAATTTTGAGTACGATTTCCTTTTATTAGACTTCTCCCACAATTACCGAAGTTCTCCTCATTGGTGCCAAAGTTCTATTGTGTTATATTTCAACTAATTCAGCAGATGCCAAGGGAAATCGAACTTGCCTATATGCTAGAAACAAGAATGAACGCTGTATTGCCCTTAAATGTAAAAACCATAGAAAACGGCATTTAGAGACTGCGGCGTATTTTTTTGGAGATGTTATGTCTTGCTGCTTGTTCCTGAATGCAAGTACCGTATGTTCCCCTGCGAAAACGTGATTCCGCTGTGATATTTCAATAATTTGAGTAGTTAACAAATAAATCATGTTAGCGGCCGCCGCGGTGGCTCAGTAGTTAAGGCGCTCGGCTGCTGACCCTAAAGACGCGGATTCGATCCCAGCCGCGGCGGTTGAATTTCTTTGGAGGAGAAATTCAAGAGGCCCGTGTACTGAGCGATGTCAGTGCACGTTAAAGAACCCCAGGTGGTCAAAATTTCCGGAGCCCTCCACTACGGCGTCTCTCAAAGCCTTAGTCGCTTTGGGACGTTAAACCCCATAAACCAAACCAAATCATGCGAGCAAACTGCATCGCACTTCGGTTATGAATAAAGCTTTAAAGCACGGCGTGTGTGTAAATAAGGGTGCGAGATCAAAGAAATCCGAAAACTAGAATATGCCATTTTAAGCCACATAAACCACCGATTCTGACCTTTTCAGCGCACTTTCTAACTTCACCTTGCAGGCTGCGTCCGCCAGATTGGCTTGGCGTCCGCCAAGTTGGCGCAGCCGTGTCCGTCTACAATACATCCACCCATATGTTTGAGCACGTGGCACAGCGGCTCGATTACACGCTCTGAGCGATAGGGAAGCCTTCCTTTCTGCAACAATTGGTAACCGTGACAGATTCCTTGGAAATCAAAGAATTAAGAGAACTGCTAGAGGGAATACTTTTACGCTGCTAATACGGAACAGCGGCTTGGTTGCAAAATGGGGCAATGACCAACACCGACGAGACAGGGGCATGTCGCACAGCTCGTTCGTGTAGTGGCGACCAGCTAACGATTTCCGATCGACCGGCAGAGTGTCCCTCGGCGCTGCCTCGCGGGGCGACACGGCGGGGCTTTGGCGCCGACGACCAGCACACGGGGAGACGAAGCACCTCTTGTAGCCATCCCTAGCCCGCCGCAGGCACAGATCACCGTAGTCGTACCTGCACCCACGATAAGCCCTAATGGACTGCCTCTGAGGGGTCACAGAGATTTAAGGCAAGAGAGCGCACTGCAAAAAGGCGCCGTCTTTCGGCAGAGCCATGCTCCTTCTATAACCAGGATGACTAACTTCTGCTTTAAAAAAAACGATGACCTCGTTATATATATACAACTGCGATCAAGTTTGGGAAATTGTGCTCGCATAGTTGTTCTGGGAAACATTAATTAACCTAAATAAATAGAGCAAAGAGCTCTTCTATTATATCAACGTTGCACGTCAAGTTGCGTTAAGAGCATGTCACTATGCGAAGCACTAGACCAGGCGTGTTGCATTATATCAAATTTCCAAAAACTAGTTTGGCCTTTTGCTGCAAATAATGCCATAAATCTACACATGCACTTTGTGAAGTGGATTTTTTTTAATGGTACAAGGGTAAAAAGTAAAGGAAACCTAAGCTTCACCAGTTCCGGATCAGGTCTGCCGCGTTAAGTGATTTTCAAAAGCGGTAATGGCTCAACTTGCAGCATACAGCCAGTGCAAGAAAGCGCTATTCTAATTTTCGTTTTGAGCATCCGTTTTCTTAGAAACTGCTTTCCAGAACGCCTTGGGTGGAGCCGCTGCATTCCCTCTACTGCGTAATTGATGTGGGTCATTCGTGACGAAGGCTAATTTGCAGAAAAAAGCTCGGCGACTACGCCTTCTATGGACAGCCCATATAATAGAGCAACTTCTCCGAAGTATGAAGTACACACAAAATGAGGAATTATAAATATTTCATACGTCTCAGAATTCAGTACTTTTTATTAGGAAGCACCTTTGCACTTTATTTTATGACAATTTATTTTTGAATTTTTAATGTTACGAATAAACAGAAAAAATTAAACACGGAAAGAGCGACGTTTTGGTTATCCCCGATTCTTTTTATGAGCGTGCGCCAATTTCGAAAAACCCACCTGATGTCACGCAGACCGCATATAAGGGGCGCTTTTTATTTCTCAAATGCCAGAAGTCGCGTACCCGCGTACTCGTACCCGCAGTCGCGTTAAATTGCGTTTAGGTAATCTGCGAGGCTTTCTTCTCATTTATGATTCCTCTTGACGCTTTTCCTTTTCTCAGTATCTATGCTCCGAGATGAAAATTCCCCAATCGTTTACCTGTCATAAGCGTATCTGCCTCGATGTTATGCCCTTCGACCACTTAACCAATTACCTCACGGTTGCCTAGAGATTCGTTTTGATCACCCGCTATTATCCTCCCTAAGCACGGATTTCAATTGTCGGTAAAGGGAATATTGCTTCGCTTGGTGCATGATAGCCTTAGTCTCTTAGTGCCGTAAAACGCAACAAACAAACATGCGTATGTTGCAAAAATATTGTGCAGTTAAACACCCATAAATTATTTGTCTGAAGTTTTCTGTTCCACCGCAAAACCTGCGAGTGAGCTTTCTGCTAAGACGCGAGCTGCAGCAAGGGATGAACCCATATGCGATGGGCGGGAATGGTGTACACAGATAGAATAGAGACAGGTGACCATTGTGGCAGAACGGCATAGTTAGAAGGCTCCACGGAAACCCTTCAATGAAGGCGAGTAAAAGGGTGCATATGCTTTCTTTTGCTCTAGACACAAATCTGCGAACGCCTTAAAGCAGCGCAGGTTAAACCCTGACCCTAAGCTTTCAGCTCGCGCCAGGCCACCGCACTAAGCTTTTAGGGCCCTAGCACTAGAAACCCCGCTCACCAATTTCATAGTTTGAGTCGTTCCGGATCTTTGTGCACATCGTGGCAGGCGGTAAATTAATCAAATCATTGATCGTGAGAGGTTGCTTGGTAACAGCAACCTGGGTGCCACAAGCCCCACCACTTGCAGCACCTGCCATGGCAGCAGCGCATACCTGAACCGAATACATGAGAATTAATGAAGACCACCGGACATTGGGCACTATAATTGGATGTTGACAGTTGATGCGCTCATGATTTGTGAGCCAAGCATAATCCATTAGTGTAAGAGTGCGGGCTAGTTGGTGATCCATAACATATAACTAACAGCGCAAAAAAAGCGAGACACACGACGAAGAACGGGGACACACAAGCGCTTGTGTGTCCCCGTTCTTCGTCGTGTGTCTTGCTTTTTTGCGCTAGTAGTTATGTGTTAAACATAATCCGTTTCTCTCACACTTTCTTGCGACTTGTCCCAGGGGCGTTGAATCGACCTAGCTGGCGACGAGCAACTAATGATTGCATCACATCCTTAGGTCGTCTAGAACCGGCGGCCGCCATGGCCTTTATTAAAATATTAACTTATGCACAAATAAACACAAAATCGACTTGGCATTACGCCGAAATAGCACCGAAAGTGACGCTAAATATTCTTCGGAATGTTCTGAATCCCGGCGCGAAGCTAAAGTTAAAACCCGTGTTACTGCAAAGAGGCGCAATAAACATGCGTGCTTCACGGCGTGGCAACATCCCGGCAAACTTTAAACATGTCACCTTGTCGGCAGAAACAAAGGAAAGTTGGACAGAAAGTGAAAAACGAGGCACAGTGAAAGCTTAGCGCAAAAACTTTGGGACCTGTCCCAGAGAACACAACTGCGCCCTTGTTAGGTGATCGTCCGTCCGCAACCGACCTAAACTAGGTTGTCGGCTGCAGCGGCAGCAGCTTCCTGCAATGTGCGGGGTAAGCCACATTTCGCTTATGCATGCGGGAAAGCTTAGTCACCGACATCCCCCGAGGGACATGCCTCGCCGAGTGGCGCTACATGGCATAACCTCGTTAGCGGGATCCTCCATTTGCAGGGAAATCGGGGCCGCGCTGTCACCCAGCGTAGCTCAACAGAGCGCAAACAGATGTGCACAAACTCATATGCCGTCAGAGAGAACAAAAAGGGGAGAGAGAGGGACACGAATGGTAAACAAGGCGATGTTGCTGCCACATTTAAAGTTTGCTCGCCGTTTGCGGTTAGCGCAGCTCAATTTGCGCCATCCATACGAGGCACACGCTTCTATTTCATTTTTTTTGCCTTTCTCACAGCCGTATTTTACTCCTGTAATCCCTATGCCTAGTCACTTATGGCTCATTTTTGGGCAGAAACGCCGCATCGGGCTTATTTCGGTCGCATTCGCGCTCTTTAAGCCGTTCAGGCGGAGCCTCCACATTTGTGCACGCGAAACAAATACTATCAAATCATCGTGCAGTTGGTGTAATGTGCACAAATGTGAACGCTCTAAAAAACGGTTCAAGTGTGCAAAATGAACAATATGACCTTTTCAAGCCTCAAGTGCGAAAGCATTGCAAATTATTGTTGTCAGTGTACCTAGGCTTTTGATGGTACCGCTAGTACTGCTGTGGTCAATGCGCATATTCCTTTGCTCCTTTAGATTGTTTTAAATGGGTGGATTTGTTCGCACAATGATATATGCCGAGATTAATTATAAAGAACCAGTATAATTGAATTTTTTTAAGTTATAAAGATGAAACACGCAATATATGCGACCCCAGTTTATACATCGACAGGCATATGGCTTGCATTCGTAGGAGAGCGCGTCAGCCGTCCGAGCGCGAAAACGAAATGCCTCTCAGAGCGCGCGGTGCATGACACAACGAAACTGTCTTACATTCTTCAGAATGCACTGCAAATGCCTGCCGGCAATTATTGTAAGGAACTGGCAGCTACCGAGAGTAAAAGTGAGCAAAATATATACTTAATAGAAAAATGGCTGAGGCTTAACTTGGTTCAGCCTGGAGAATGCGAAGCATCATCGTGTCGCGTAATTTGGAGGCGCACAACTACAGCGACGGCGCGAGGTGGGCCCCCGTTTCTCCACTGCCGTGACGTCATCGTGTCACGTGGTGTGCATCATCGTGTCACGTGATTTGGAGGCGCACAACCACAGCGACGGCGCGATGTGGGCCCCCGTTTCTCCACTGTCGTGACGTCATCGTGTCACGTGGTGTGACGTCATCACTTTTCCCACTATGACTTTTATTTATTTCCATGCATCATATGAGCATACCTTACAGCAAGTGCATTTTAAACATCACCTGCATTGAAGCGCCAGGCGCCCGAGCGTCAATGAGGCGTGAGCGGATGCTCACAGAAGTGAATTTCACGTTGAAACGCTACGCTGTCAAGATTAAGTGGTGCACGACGACGATAAGAGGCATTTTACTAAGCGCTCACGTTTCATAATTTTTAACGGGGCCTATTGTAGCCAAGCAGGGAATAAGGTAAAGACCTTTGATATCAGCGCTTGCGTAAAGCAGGAGACCAGTCAGGCCACCCGCTTGGTTTTGGCAACTGGCGTTGCGCCAGCATTGGCCTGGCTTCTCGAAGCACGAAAAGGAATGGTGATAGGTTTGGACAGATAATAGGGCTTCGATGCGCCGGAAATAATCGCAAACAGCTGTAGCGAAGCAGGCTTGAGCTGGTTAATAAGACACACCTGAAAAAAGGTGGTTAATGTGCTTCGGAGTTTTCATGCAACCGATTCTTTTTTAATAGAGGCGTTATGTTTAATATGCGTGGTAATAAAGAAAGCCGCTACTTGCTATTTCGCTGGAGACAGCAAAGTAGACAATATCTGCTTTCATTCCAGGACTTCTTGGAGCGTTTTAGGTATCTATTGATTCTCCGCGTTATGTTGAATGTTCTGAATATGAGTTTCGAAGCTGAAAAAAAAAAAGGTTTTTGAGGAAAGGGTACTGACGCAGCACCTGCCTCACATCTATGTGGACACCTGAACCACGCCGTAAGGGAAGGGAGGAAGGTGGGAGTGAAAGAAGAAAGAAAGAAATAAAGAGGTGCTGTAGTGGAGGCTTCCGGAATAATTTCGATCACCTGGAGATCTTTGACGTGCACTGACGGGCGCCGTTTGCGTTGCGCCTCCATCGAAACGCGCCCACCGCCGTCGGATTCGAACCCGGGTACTCCGGCTCAGCAGCCGAGCGCCCTTACTTCTGAGCCACCGCAGCGTGTTCACAAATGGCCAGCGCACCGAACTGAGACATCATTAGTGAGTGTACAAAAGGCTTCAAGGCACATGAGGTATTATTTGATAACAGATTTTACCTGATCGAAGAAATGATGTCTGTTGGTTGTGTACGGCTCTTGAGGCACTGCACAACTAATTGCGCTTGTTTATAGGCCGTTTATAGCTACGAGGGTGAATGGGGCAATTAAGGTGCACCATTCAGAGAAACCATTTAGCTCGCTGTGAACATTATCAGCTGCCGTCTGCAACGTGTGGAAAGTTAACGATACCGTGCTTTTTAGACTATGTATGCCTTGAAGTCTGAGGCGCCCGAGCCTTTACGCCTGTGGCAGCCAACATCCTCTGAAGACCAAGTGAACGCGATGTCGACGTGACCTCAATAATAAACTCACGCGCTCTGGTCAAGTTTCGTTTCTTTCGATAAGGCGGCAGTGTAGGCAATCAGAAAAACGTGGAAGCATTGAGATCTGCGCTGGCGTTTAGCAGGAGTGGAGTGAGGCCGAAGACGCGGTTTTCGCGGCTTCCATAGTACCAGCAAGAGTGCTGCTCCTCATTGCGCAATAGCGCACACGAGGGATGAGATGAAATATTCCGCGTGTTCCAGCGAAAACGTTCCAATATTTTCAAAAAAAGGCTTTTTTGGATAACAACATGGCTTTTGCAGCATGATATTGCCACTGTTGGCGGAAACCAGAAAACTGGTTAACCGTCTTGAGCAGTTTGTTCGTTAACTAATTTTTAATAATTAACTAGTAGAGTTAGGTGCCGACTTGTAACTATAGATTTGTAGGCAGTCGTCAGTAATAGCCATATCAGGTTTTAAAATTTCGAAAACGCGATTAACCTCGCCGCCGTGGATCCAAAAATTTGGCTGCATCGTGCGAAAAGACGTACGCTTTCGAAAGCATGCGTTTAAAGCAACCTGTCCAGTGCTCGTAACTAGTGGAAAAAGCCTAATTTTGTCGAGCCACAGCGCACAGGGTAATCGCGTACTCAAAATTCTAAAAAATGCTATGGCTATTACTAGCGACCGCTTACAAATTTCTGTTGGCAACTAGGCGAATAAATCTACTAAATAAAATCTTAATTTTTTAAATTTAGTTAACCAGCTTACTACTTAAGACGATTCAATGGTCTTCTGGTGTCCGCCAAAACTGGTAATATTATGCCACAAAAGCCATATTTTTACCCCAAAAAAGATTAATTTTGAAAAGTTTTCAGAGTGTCCGCAGAAACACCCGGTGTATTACGTTCAGCGTATCTTATCTATCATTAAGAAAATTGTGGAAATAGGAATCGGCTGGTGCCGCGGTTTGTACAGTGGGAGTTACATGAAACGATGTGAAACAGGCAGACGGATGGAATGAGCAGATCTCAGTGCGCTTGACAGAGAAGTCTATAGAAAATGAGCTATGCAGGCTTCACCAACGAAACAGCTTTTATTGTCACACATAACCTAAAAGATACTTGCTGTACTACGCTGCCTTCGTAAAATAGGTCTTGTCTCATGCCTCGCATAGTCTAATGTTTCACGGCATGAAAACGCCGCTATATGTTATCTTCGTTTTAAGAGAAAAACGTAAGAAAAAAATACTTTGAAGGTGAGTTTCCTAACTTTCAGCTGGGCTTTAGCTCTCTTGTGTGATTTTTTCTTCTGTGTGAGAAGCCAAAAAGCTGTAGTCGTGAAAAGTTCCCGAAGGCATCAGCTCGTTTGCTAACTTAAAAAGCAAAGAGTACACTACAAATAGAACGCTCTATCCATGCGTATTATCTATCTTTGTCTTTGTGATTTCTAAAGTTTTTATAATCAAATAGTTGCTGCTGTAGAAGCCTTTCCGCCTTGATATGAAAGCAAATGTATCTAATTTTCGTCAGTAAGTTCTGAAAGAAAAGGACACTTGATGTGTTCATCTTCTAACGGCAGTGCAATACGAAGTTCATTAGTACGTAACTGATAAACTTGTAGAGTGGCTCTCTGTATTGTAGCTTGATGCAGTCTAAAATGATTCCATATACTTTTTTCTTTTACTCTCAATCTGCTATTAATCCAAACTCCATGTTGGAGTGGGCTCGGGCGGGTTTTCAACTGATCTGCATCCGGGAACACCTAAGGAGAAACAATAAATTCATGATAGCAGATTATGCACGCGTGTTGATGAGAGCGAGAACTGGGGCAGAGCGCTTGCCTTAGAAACACTGAGCTGCCCATTTCTATGACGGCACGTAAAACGTCAGGTAAAATGACGTCAAGTAAAACGTAGGCTGTACACGAATGTGAAGCTCACCTTCCACCACCGCTTCCTTCTCATGACTGACACAACAATTTTCCCTTCATCACCAACTCCTATGTTCGGGAAGAGCTCGAGAGGAGCATTGCTTGGGCAGAGCAGCCTGTACCTCAAAATCCCCACCACTCATTACTTCTGGCAAAGACATCGTCAGCTTCGAATGATATTAGATTGCGAACACATATTTGAATTTATTTTCTCAGGGCGTGCAACAGCTCCTTTTTCTCCCGTCTCTATTGGTATTCGAAGTTTATGTAGGTTACGTGAACGGCCCGTCAAATCTGGGCGTTTTACAACGGCCGGATTTGCCCACATGGAAGCTTGTTATAAAAAAAAAGGATTCCACATAAAACAGACGATTTTTGATATACAAACTCCTGTTTGTCGTTCTGACTATACCTCTGGTGATCCATAGCCTTAAAAAAATTTGATGTTTGGAATTGGTCACCCTCTGTTCAAGAACATATCACGTGCCGAATACGAACGCTCAGTAATTTTAATGTACATCTTCCTGCAGGGCCAAATAAGTATAAACCGAGTCTTGATCTCCGCCTATTGGACGTAAAAACACTAGTCTGAATTATTTGCAGAAGAATTTTCTCACGACTGAAAGGACATCAGCTCAAGGGTTTCTAAATTGATCACCATGTGCACCATAATGTTCTGAACGTAGGAAACAGCGCAGTGTTTTGTGGAAGCATACATGGTGAGCGATTTTTTTAGGCTTGATGCTTGCGGAGGCCCTTTCTTAAACTGACCAGCTTAAATCCGCCTATACAGTTCATTTACAAACTCAAGGCTCAGATTGTGGCAGCCAGCTCGTAATGCCATAAGTTTAATAGTAGCTTTGATATCTGTATCAAAATAGAATATATTGACCCCGAGAATTTAAGTACTACTTTATTATTTACCTAAGTACTGATATCGTCATCGCTAGAATGCAAATAAATAATGTATTGATATATTTTTGTTTACTCACAACCACATCTATAATAAACCTGGGTAGGAATACTTGCAAAATAGAAAATATTTTAATTTCTCATTTATTCAACATTCCCGGGTGGATTTTACTATACATAATTGGTAGTGGTTACATACGGGTACTGGCGCTTGGTGCAACGCTGACTTCCGAAATCAGGAAGAGCATGAAGAGCCAGCTAAGCCGGTGGAACTACTGCTTCCTGTTTGCAAGACGCTTTTCCTCTTTGTCGTTATTTAGATGTTATTTTACGTTAGTAGTAATTTTACTCGCCAAATGGATGTGTCATGTCAATGTCGCTGGCAACATTTTAGGAATACCAGGTAAAAAAAAAAAAACATTTACACCACAGCCTTTCGAAGCGCATCTAATGTTTTCATGCTTGGCAGTTAAGAAGCTATCCTATCAAGTAAGCTTACGAATCAGGGTCCTGTAAGGTTAGTGATCAGTTTTCACTACATGAGAGACAACGTGCAAGATTCTTGCACATGAATCAAGGTCTATATACTATCCTGTAAGGTTAGTGATCAGTTTCCACTACATGAGAGACAACGTGCAAGATTCTTGCACATGAATCAAGGTCTATATACTATCTTTATTCTCCGCCCTTCCTCCGTTTTGTCACTGACGATCACATATCAGATAAATCGCTTTTTGGGGCCCCATACGTAGCAATCCGTGCTAGAGTTAGGCTTGTAACCGGCTTATCGCGCAACGAGGTGTTACTCCCAATGGCGCAACGCCCGCTGCGAAGACCATACGTGCTCGGAATCTTCTGTCTGGTTTACGCAAGCATTCGCCTGAGTGGCGTATGTTTCTTAAAATTTATTGCGACGGGTGCACTTTGGAAATAACGAAAGCCCAACCGGGCGCGAAATTTTATCAGCGTCACGGGCTATTTGATACTGAGAGCACGGTTTCAACGCCCTGTTTACTTCTGCCGAAGCGAATTTCTGCTCATCCGAGAGTTGAGGCTCAGGCGACGGGCACTTGAACGCAGCCCTGGTTAAGCATATGAGGATATAAGTATATAAGGTTAAAGATATAAGTACCGGGCCACTCAGAAATGATTTATGCTGACATTTTTCATACTGTTCTGTTAAAGCGAAATCATTACACGTCCTATTAGGAGAAAAGCCGGCGTGTGCGTGTATGATTGTGTGTGTACTCGCAAAGTTATTCATTTATTTGAACCTCACAAGACATTGCATCAGAGGTGGGCACTTTTAAGCGGTTATCAATGACAGTTGCGTGGTAATCATGCAGATGATTTGGCTTCCTCTATGGTACGGTAAATCCCAGCGATGGCAAGAAAAATAGGGTGACGCCATCGGGCAGCCGTATAGCGCCCGCTCCAATCCGAGCACTGCCACTCAGAGGATCTAATAATTGTTTTTTGTCTATATATACTGCATACCTTCCGACCTCCATGTGGCGCCAGTCTTCACGACATCCGTACCAAAATTGTACGAAAGTGTTCTGGGTGGTGTCATACGATGTCTCCTGATATATAGATTCCATACTTTGGGCTAGCCTACAACGATTTGAAAGGACGACATATGCATCTTCGAATGCATGCCTCCGAACTTTCGTATTAATTTTGTGATTCAACCGGTCGTCGTACAGTGTTCCGGATGGTGTCATACACACGTGTGTTTGTGTGTGCGCGTACCAAACAACCAAATGTTCCGGACGATGCCATATGCACGTGTGTTTGTATGTGCGCGTCCCAAAGTACTAAATGTTCTGGATGGTGTCATACGCACGTGTGTTTGTGTGTGGGCGTCCCAAACAACCAAATGTTCTGGATGGTGTCATACGCACGTGCGTTTTTGAGGGCGTCCCAAACAACCAAATGTTCCGGATGGTGTCATACGCACGTGCGTTTTTGAGGGCGTCCCAAACAACCAACCACAATTCTATGTCTTGCGTCCATGACATGCAAACTCGGCCAATCTCATCGCCTTGCACCGAGAGGGCGCGAAGATTTGTGATGTGGTGCACAACCGATGCGCTGACACAAACTCGTCGAATATAATTTTAATGCATGTACAGACATTGCGCGTTACCAATGCACCCAGAGACAGCAATGCTTTTGCATTCCCACACTTAAGCACTCATAAGTGTCCCTGCCATGTAGGCTGTAGGCGGATGCTAAAACAACTAGGCCACCGCTGTGTAACCGCAAATTTCATGTTAACTTGAAATATGGCGTCTGAACGCTCTAGTTTCGTGAGTTCCTCCTCTCTTCATCTGTCCGGAAGCCTCGAATGCCTGCGCGTGCGTGAGCGCACCGTTTTGCTGTTTTCCGCGACAGAACAACTCTGGATTCCCAACTCATGAAGGCGCATTCTAGTGAGGTTAAGTCACTTAGTTCCATTCCCGGTGAAACGAACAACGGAGAATGGTTGGTAAGTGCCCGTTCCCGCATTTGTAAATGAGAAGTGTTTTTCTCGGAAAGCCTTGAAAGTTTATGCTGCTCCGACGAATAACCCGACGCATGTCGATCGTGTGCAGTTTCTCGGTCAAGAACAGCACATTGTGTAGACATCGAGTAGACATCCTGAAGTTGTTGTGTTCTACTGACATTGCTCCCAGATTTTCTAACACAGTCCGTGTTTTCTCGGATTTAGCGACAGATACGCTGTCCTGGTGCCATGCCTTCCATTAAGGCGCTTTAGTACTAAGATAACACAGCCAAACTATTATCGCATATCACCGCGCCGAATAACACGAGTGTTGACTACCTCAGCTTACAGGAGTAAAGTGTTGGGCGTGAACTTTGGATTGCGCCGCAAGGATTTGCTCGATTTTCGCTTTTTGATTTTTGGCAGTGTGGTTGCTGGGCGCGCGCGCATCTCTCTGTGTGTGTGTGTGTGTCTGTGTGTGTGTGTGTGTGTGTGTGTGTGCGTGCGTGCGCGTGTGCGTGTGTGCGCGTGTGCGCGTGCGCGCGTGTGTGCGTGTGTGCGTGTGTGTGCGTGTGTGTGTGTGTGTGTGTGTGTGTGTGTGTGTGTGTGTGTGTGTGTGTGTGTGCGTGCGTGTGTGCGCGTGTGCGCGCGTGCGTGCGTGCGTGTGTGTGTGTGTGTGTGTGTGTGTGAGAGAGAGAGAGAGCCATCAAGATTGCGCCGGGCAGCGCTTGCAGTGGCGATTGTATCAAGCGACGTATCGATCAGTTGTTCATTTTTATATTAGGCTAGGTAAGGAGACGACAAAAAGAAAAAAACAACATGGTAATGATGCGCAACAAGAAAAGTCATGTTTTCACTATAAAATTCACGTAAGCATTAAGCGTCAAACTCCGCTCGAAGCTCTCAAACTGCTATCTTACCGCAACGAGAAGGTTCCGAAAAATTTGTCAGAGAGCTAAGCGCCAAGAGCAGAAATAAACGGGTCAAGAAAAAAAAAAACCTCAAGCAATTTTGGTCTTAGAGCAAGGAGTCTGAGTAAGAGGGAAGCCGGAAACCAAACAGGGGAAGTAGAAAGTGCTCTCCCGCATGAACCTTAATGGGGCTGTCGTGACTTCGAGTCGAGACTGTATTTCTCTTCGTGCAGTTTCACAGTAAAAAAGAAGATGCAAAACCCGTCTCCTTAAACTCGGTCCGCGCGAACTCCGCTCTGTTTTCCAAGTTTATTGCTCACTCAAAGAAAGAAGAAACAGAACGAGAGCGCAAATTCTAATTTCAGTACTACCTTTTTGTTTGTCTCATTTCGTGCGTTTATTCAAAACACCCAAAACATGAAGGAAAAGCGGATGCAAACAAAAAGCACGAAATTAATTTTTTATTAACTTGATGGTTGCTCAGAAGTACGAATTATTGAGGTCATTTAGCTTTTTGTTTCTATTTGAGGACTTTCAAGAGATGAAACTCGACCACACGTTGGCTGTCTCGGTGGTGCAGTCGCAGGATTTTCGCTCGCACATTTACCTCTTTCACGAACGGGCTATGGTAGATTACGAGATAGGCAATGCCGCGCGCACGCGCCAGAGAACGCCGAAAAGCAGCTCTGGCAAGAGGTGAGGATGAGACTCAGAAAAAAAGCGTTGCTGGAATGACAGCTTGCTGTAAGTTTAGGCGTGACATTCTAGGGTTTTTTTCATCTAGCAGACTATCGCCTGAGCTGCTTGAAACCGGGCTTCTTCTTCGTCCCTATCATTGCTTAGGTGTAATTTTTTCAGCACAGTGAACAGGTGTGTTTAGGGCTTTTTTAAAAGTACAGGCAGACGTAATTAAGCAGATTCTGAGACTCTGGGAACTGGGTGGTTTATAGCTATGTACACACTTTAGCTCTTTACGTTGTGTCGGCCGCAGCGGCTCATGATTGCAAAACTCTTTGTTGTCATTATTTTCGTCTGGAACAATGGCCAAAAGAACGACATAAAACAGCCACACAGGGGAATCAGCACTCACTGCGCCCCACTGTGGAGAAGATGGGTATCGATTTGGTTCCCCGCCGCAACTTGCTAAGAAAGAGAGGCAAGCATGGATGCCTCTGGAAACTTTTTGACACTATAAAGAACCACTGTGACCTTACACAAATCCCTGGTCCGCACCACTCAATGCTTTGTAGCAGAATTGTAGCATTGTAGCATTGCAACTTTAAATACGTTAAAAGTAATTATTATGCGATATGTTCACTTTCCGACATATTTTACCTAAACTTAGTACTCCTAGAAAAAATTCGGGATTACTAGAGCCGTTCTTCGATCACGTTTTTTCTAACTTGTGACGTAAAGAGTACGGCTGTACTAAACATATATTAAGCTGCAAACCAAAAGCCTTAAAAAGAGCATAGAGGAAAATTGTATCCAGTTTTATATTCTAGTAAGAAGTGATCGTGTTTTATGGCTTTGTTAACATTGCTTTGGCTGCAAAAGTTGGGAATTTGTTCATGAGAAATTAGCTGTTCAAGGCGAAATCTTTTTTTTTGTCGCCGCACGATAGAAATTTGGGCCGTTGATAATAATCAATGCTACTGTATGCTCCGATATCTCTGAGTGTGGGTGTATGGGGATGTTTTAGCTACAGACAATCGCGTTCATAGAAAAGCGATGAACTGTCCGAATCTTAGTTGTGGAAATGTTCTGTGGAGTTGTATTTTGTTTTCGCCTTTTCTACCTTAAAAAAAGCTCCATTTACACTAAAAAAGACCTCTTTTTGACGGCAACGCTATATTAAATTTACAAGAGTCAAATTCTCATAATTCTCGACAACAACCAAGGTCTCAGTTTCGCTATTTTTGAATTAAGAATAAATAATATGGTAAATTGAGAGTATCACCAAGGAGCTGCTTTACTGGGGTCGACGATGTTTCCCTTTGCTCCGTTTGGTTTACGGTAAACCAGTCGATGAGGACGGATTTTTGTTTTCTGTACCTCCGTAGGACAAAAATCGGCAGTAATAACTCAGTTTCAGAAATAATCACATTTCAAAAGTCGGAGCTCTGGCAACTACTAATTATTTGTTGAAGGTTTTAAAATAACTTTTGGTTTATACTACCTTCCGTATTTTGCTCCTTTTACAGGTAATCGATATTAAAATTGGGGCCGCCCTTCAGTGCAATGGCCGATAACGCTCATTGAACTTCAGGTTCAATTCATAAAGCTAATGAAAAGGCTTATCAAGTGCCCATTAGTACTCCAGGAAAAATTGAGTAAAAGTATAAACGCTTCACCGTCTTTGGAAGGTTTCCCTTGTCCTGACGGAGAATATAGTTTACCTTGTCAACTAGGGGGACCAATATGCTTTCCGGCAGCCCATCCTCCCAGGGCGCCGCTTACCGGGAATGGTAAGAGATCCTCGGTAGGCTGTTTGTTAGATCTTATCGCGTGTCGAGGTACGGACAAATTACGGGGAAAGCTGGCTACAAATGCTCCACCCAGTTTCCACGTGTCCGGTTTGCTGGTCGCCAAGGCCTCGCTGATGTGGCGTGCGTGTAAGCGCGGAGGCAGACTCGGGCCGCTCCATCGGAAATCGTTAGCTGGTCGGTGCTCTCCGAACAGGGTGTGCGGCATGTCGCAGCCTCGTCTACGCCGGTCATTGCCCCATTTTGCAACCAAGCTGGGGCTCCGTATTTACAGCTTGCGAATTTATTTTAACAACGTTTCACACATTCCGTGCTATTTTAGAATTCGCTTCACCGAGCCACTGCGCAACAATTGCAAATGTATGATGGGGAATATTATGCAAAAGCCCAACAAACAGCTAAATAATGTCATCCGGTGCAATTACATACTCAAATTCTAAAGTGTAAATAATGACACCGGCGCAGTTACATCTCCTGGCGAAATGGCACAATGTTCGAACGCTGCGTCTGCTGCATTCTTGCAAGACGAAAGAACAAAGTGCGAAAGAACGCACATGTTCACTTCTGCATTTTATTTCTTGTTATGCATTACATGCCGTGGCCATGCCCAGTTCCTTTTGATTTCGACTAAGATACCATATAGCGTTGTGAAGAAAAAAAATCTTCACAATGTACTACACTTTAACAACGCGACTGGAGCGTAGTCAAGTTTTAAGCGATATATTACCTGCATATGCTATATTTAGTATAGTATACTATATCATATACTTAGGGCAGGTAGTGAGCGCAGATCCGGACCGCGAGAATGAGATCAGTAGAATAAAAATGTGGTGGAGCGCAGTTGGCAGGTGTATCTTGCCAGTAATCACCTACGCGGCAGGAACGTTGAAGCTAACGAAAAGGCGTCAGTTTAAACTGAGGACAGCGCTGTCAGCCACGGAAAGAATTATGTAGTGTGCAACGCTGATACAGCAGGACAGAATAAATGAATGGCGTTGCAGCGACAACAGCAAAAGAAAAGCACAACACATGCGCTCCCTTCTGTTTAATAGACTCCTTTCCACATATGTCTCGTTTCCGTTTTTAGATGTGTCGTTCTTTCCTTACACCGTTGCTGTTGCGCCGCCTTTCATTTCATTGTGCACCAGTTCGCCCCTTACGCTGTTATTCTGAAGGAAGAGAGAAGAATGGATCAGGTAGCAGAAGCTACTTATCGATATCATATCTGAAACCAAGAAGAAGAAATAGGCACGGGCAGGTCACGTATTAGGAAGGCCAGATAGATGTTGGTCGTTAAGGGTAACAAACTGGATTTAAAGAATGCAAGCGTAGCAGATGGCAGCAGAAAGGTAAGTGGACGGATTACTGTGATGTTAGAGACAGCAAGATGGCTGCAGCTTGCAAAGGACCGAGGAAATTGGAGGGGTATGGGAGATACCTTTGCTTCCAGTGGGCGTAGTCAGGCTGAGGTCAACGATTGTGATTGTTAGCACTACAAATAGGTGAAATGAGTAAAGAAACTTTCTCTTGAAGCTACACATTTGGGCGGAAATCTGTCATGATATTTTCCTTCGCTTTTTTATGACATCAGATCTGTGGTCCAACCTCGACTCCACTACACTTTTTTTTACCAATTCTTTGCTATGTAATGCTTCAGATACTGATCCTCTATACACCTCTCTTCTTGCAATCACCCGCATTTCCATGCTTTCTGAGCTTAGAGTTCTTATTCGCCACCTCACTATGGTAAAATGCCGTTTTTCTGCTACCTCTCAGCCTTTCTTTACGTTCCAAATTACGGATGTAGGCAATGCATCAACCCATCAAGCTGATTTCTTGCCGCCTCCCCACATTCTATGGAATCAAACGTATAAAGGAAGCAGCATCGCGCATCCTTTAGGCGCTGATCTGTGTTGCCTCCCTCATCGAAATTCAGCGCCTATCGCCTAGCTCACTGTGCGAGTTGGACATCTGTTTTCACAGGCGATATGGATGTTTGCGTGTCGGGAGCTCGGCAGCAGCTGGCATATGTGCGCCTAGTTAGGAAATTGTGCCTCAGCCTAGTATGGGGGCTCTTGGCAGTGAGTTCAGCTGCGAATACTACTTGACTTGGCGCCAATCTAATAGAACTTTACTTAGGTGTTCGAGTTGCCTAATTTTGGCGAAAAGAGCTTAAAAAAAGCAGACATCTGCAATTGCGGGCTGTCATGTGTATTTAAAGGCTAGAATTCTGTCTGCCAGAAACAGTAGTGCTACTCATTGCTTTAAAAGTTACAGCACGCCTACAGGATGCCCACGTGAAAAACGCAGCCGCCAGCACCGTGACCAAGCCTTGGCGCCTAAGAACAAGTGGCATTGTATTTGGTAGACTGTCTACTCCCAGGGGCTGATCTTATGAAACCAAGGTAAAGAAGTAATGCAAACCGAATTCATAGGACAATCGCCATAAAGCGCACGAGCCAAATACAAAAGCCGGAACAACTTCCAGTTCCTCATCGACAATAACAAGTTTATCCGCTTCATGCAACCATAAAATCTTTACTACGTCTCTCGTCCTCAGAATCTTTACAATGCTGCTTACTTCAAGCCTGCAGCGCTATTTCAGCGTCAGAGGAGTTATTAGTGAGCAAAAATCTATGAAGTCGGATAAAGCAGGCAAGCAAGAAACTGAAAATGTTACTGTCGACATTACTACTTTCATTCTTTTATGTATTTGTGTCGCACCTCGCACTGCTGAGAAAAAGAAGAGTCAAAGTTGGAAGAGCGCCTATAATTTAAAAATGAGTTTCCGACAGCAAAGAGTGCTCTAGGAGAACAGGAATCAGCTCCATGAAGGTAGGCGACTAGACATACCACGTGCGAAGCGGGCATAATGAAAACAAGCAAGATTGTTGTGGTGTTTGTATTACCAGTTGCTGGGAAACGGGGAACAAACACGGGGCGAACGAAACTAGAATGCCCGTGAGTTTATTTGCATAACTCAAAAGCGACGGCACCTCTGATGCTGGAAGGCTGCGCAGCCGTGTTTTTACTTGTTTATCCTTGGTGTTGGACTGTGACTATGCTGTTTTATATTTTCTTTATGTCTCTTGTTTTTCTGCGGCTTGTTGTGCTTGCACTCTTATCTATTTTCTTTTTCTTAACACGGTAAGGTCCTTCTGCTGTTTTTTTTTTTATGCCGCAGCATTTTCTCCCTTCCAGCTGCCGACATCGAATAAAGTATGCGGAGCGCCATGGCGGATTCTAAACAAGAAGAAGAAGAATGTTTATTGAATCAAAACTGGCTTTACTTCTTCTTTTTGCTTATTTTTCTCTTCCCCAGCGTTCATTTTATTTTCGTCCATGAAAAAATTAATCTGCAAAACTGTCTATGTATAACAAATCTGGGCCGACCCCTTTGTGTAGGCCTATGCCATTGTATGTGGATAACAACAACAACAACATAAACCATACAGAAGGAGGTCCCAAACATCCTATAAATGAATTTATTTTATACAATATCCCAAAACAGCCCAAAATAGCAAATAGGATAGTAAAGTTTCACAGGTTGTTCTTCTTCTTCTTCGCACCAGAGGTGCCCCGCCAGAGACGGTTGGTTTCAACTCGAAGACTGAAGCGGGATCTTCGCACCAGGGGTGCCCGTCAGAGACGGTCTTATGTGCAGTTGAGACGCAGGGGTAAGGCGAACACTTCAAATTTATGTACAGTATTTACAATAGATACAAGTTCAGGCACTAGAGACAAATTAAAACAGCAAAGGACAAACAACAAAAAGGTGGAACTGGCTAATACTAGGGGAGGCCCCTACTCGGCGTTGCCGAAGATGCGCTGCATCTCACCTTAGCCCAGAACCCCGCTTCCAGCTCCGGGGCCCGGTTTTAAAGACCTAAAGGCCCGGCCCACATTTGGTGGCTTCCAATCATGTTACGATGTTCACATGATTGGTTTATCGAGAGCCTGGCCAGCCCTCCAGCTTCCGTAGGGCAAGACGCCCTTTCCACAAACACAAACGCACGGTCGTGCCAGTACGTGCAGAGAACATTCCCTCCACCACAAAATAAAAATAAAACAAACACAAATACACATCCGTGCCAGCACGTGTGCGAATCGGTACCGCGGGTGGGGGGACACCCGTATACTTGCCGGCGCGTTCGCGAGCGGCCGCGTTCCAAGAAAGGAGACGCTTCGCTTTGAGCACCCCCAGCCGCGTTCCGATGACCCCGCGTATACTAACGATCCCTTACACGCCCTTCCCAAGATTCTACAAAGGGCTCAAATGCCACTTTTAAAATTAAACAAAGAAGGGATCGGTACGGGTCACAAAACTACCCTGTGGGTGACATGCCGCAGCTACACCAGCACTGGCACCAACAAAACCAAAAACAAAAAAAAATGCAAAATGCACAAACAACATAAGCAAATTCCACAAATACACACGGTGGCATGCCTGCCGTGCGCCGTAACACGGCGTCCAAATTGGTGGGTTGCACCCAGTTCACCACCTCCAAGTAGACACCCTCGTCCTGCTCGCGAACGAGCACACACACACAGACACTCGCAACTTGAGCGTTCAGTAGCACTCGCACGACGTCCGTAAGTGGCCACGTGAGCCTCCTTAGTCGCACCGAGCGCCCTTGTGTGCGTTCGAGCCACTACGCGTCTCAACACAATTAACGCCTAACTGCCACTCGGCTCATTAGGCTGGTGCCACAGCGGGGCAAGAATTCAAAAATTGCTGCCCTCCAGGATCGAAAACAACGTCCTGATCCTCGATGGGTCCAAATCTCTGACCACACGACGCACCTGAGGGCCTGCTCTCTCTGGCGCGCCGGTACCAACTGCGTGCTGCGTAAGGAGCATAGCCCTTGCCCCGTCTAACCATACCAATGCGGCCGGTCCCGCTACGCTTGATCTGGCGACCTGCACCACGGAACGCAATGTTCCACGTACCGACTTTCAACATGAAAGCAGCGCACCTGCCTCCTGGCACTTCGCCTCGCTTAAAGCCATTTGCCTCGTTCCTGCTCGGGCAAACACTGACGTTGCCGTTCTCTGCTTGATAGGCATTTGCCGGCTTCGTGGCATCGTCTAACTCCGAGGCTCCATGAGCTCCCTCGCAGTCACTTGACCCGAGCTTGCCTTGCGGCAAGTCGCCACTCATTTCCGGGTCCTCAAATAACCTGGCCAGACACACACCGGGTGCGTTCAACTGCGTGGCGCTCTGCCCGGTCTGCCCAGCAGGCCCACCTCCGCTCTCTGCCTCGGATGTAGGGCTGTTGTCACCAGGAACGCAACGGGGCACTTCATGCCCTATGGCCGACACAGTGTCTGTTTGCAGCAACGCCAGATTTTCACCGGTTACTAGCTCCGTGCCGGAGGTCACAATCTTAGTCATAGAGCCTGCAGGAATTAGATCACTCTCCTGCTTGGTTTCGGACAATTTGGTCTCGACTAGCCCTAGACCATCAGAATTGGGCTGCTCTTTTTCTTTGCTAGCCGCCCGCAGTGGCGAAGCTGTGATCCCTTCAGAAATCTCGTTTTCGCTCTCTGCGTCATTTCCCAACAAAGAGGCGTCCGCGCATATCGGCTGATTACCTACAGCGACCTGGCTGCTCTTTCCTCTACCTGTGCTTGAGCAGCATAAGTCTTTGTCTTCCAGCACAGGCGGTCTCACCTCTCGGGACTCGGAGCAGTTCTCCCCGGCTGATTCACTGGCTCTTCTGCTCTCCTTGATCTTAGAGATCTCGAGCTCTACCTGCTGGCGTCTTGCTTCTATAACCTTCAAGACATACTTTACATCCTGAGGTTCTTCCTCGCGAAGCACCGCCTTTCTGCCATTTACTTTCAAGAGTTGAGCCTGAAGGTCCGCTAAGCGCGCCTTCGCTAACTCAACCTGGTACCTCACATCGAGTGAGGGCCGGCATGGATAGCACTCCATACCGCCGTCTGTACTCCTCAACTGTCCTACCGGCTCGAACACATGCACAGGGACGCTAACAATGCGACGAAGGAAACTCACAGTTTCGATGCGTCGATCCGCATTGCGAGCTCCTTGGCGTCGCAGTCCACCGCCACTTCCACCGGACGCTACGATGAGCTGTCGCACGCCGCTGGTCCTGTGCACGTTGTCCTTTTGCTGCTTAATGTCTCGAGTGCCTAAACTTGTATATTCAATGTAAATAGCTGTATATAAATCTTCAAGTATTTGCCTTACCCCTGCGTCTCAGCTCATCGTGAAACCGTCTCTGACGGGGCACCCCTGGTGCAGAGATCAAGCTTCAGTCTTCTAGTTAAAACAACCGCCTTTGGCGGGGCACCCCTGGTGCAAGGAGAGTAGAAGAACCTGAAAATTTACTAGGATATTGAAAAATAATATTGGAACAGCAAACGCTGTAAAAAGACAAGAACCGCGAACACAATACGGCAAATGAAGAAAAAGAGAAGGCAGAATAACTTAAAGATTTCATACGAGGATGCTGCTATTAGAATAAAAAAAATACAAGAAAAGTCGTGCAATTTTATAACGCTTCCCGACAAATGTGAAATACTCAGGTGCGAAATATGAGAAAACTGGTATAGAGAGTGAAAAATTTGTTTGGTAGTTTAGTCCCACTACAGAGATACTACGGAAACGAAATGGAAGAGTGATGGGGCTTGTTTCACGTGAGAAGACAGCTTATTTCAAATTCGTAAAGGTTGAAAAAACCACTGTGCTTCCTATAGTTCATTCCAAGGGTTGCTAGTAGAAAATTACTATTCCTGGCAAATATTGTTTGGTTAGTATTGATGAGGGTCTCCCTGTTATTTACATATGAGGGTACAGTTACGGGGCTGCAGCTTGTTGTGCGGGCGGATGAAATCATGATTTTTTTTTTCGCGATAATATTTCGGCAGCTGGCACCGGACAGGAATAAATGTAGTGATGTTGGAGAGGAATTTGTACTCTAGTGGGCGCAGCTAGCCTGAAAATGATGGCGACATGCTCCGGTCGCTGTCAGGAATATATCCTACATTGTGAACCATATGAAAAAAGGGAGCCCCAACAATTATGCGAGCTAATAACACGGGGCTACGGCTAAAAACGAGGATGTTAATCGTGAAAAATTCAGTCCGAATATTACGCCACGTGCTAAAAATATGTCGCAAGGCATTCCTGCAGCGGGAACTACATTGTAAGAAAAGACTAAAGAATCAGAACGGAGAATAAGAGTATTAAAAATGATGTGAGCTTGGCTTTCGGTAGTATTTTTTTTTATTCGCTTACACTCACCACTGCTAGACAAGAAATTCGAGCGCTAGGCCACACATGTTTGAGAAAATGAGTGGCAGTAAATGTGTTCGAGCATGGGACCGCAGAACGCTTCATTTGGCCGGGGTGTATGCATTTATTCCTCAGCAATCTGTCGCCTCCTTTGGCCGTTGGTATTTAGTACACCAGATTTTCAGGCTTTGTAAATACATTTGTTGGGTCTTTTACTCTTTTCTTGGTTCAAATTTGGTTATTTCTCATGTCTTCTTTATTCGTTTAGGTCCTGAAAGTCAATTCCCGTACATTTTTCCCCATATTCATGAGAAACAACAGCAACAAGCACAGACAGTTGTTTACCTTGAAAGCACAGAAAATAATTTGGTTAGGAGCGGTGCGTAGGCGGGTCTTTGTGCTGTGAAAAGTATTGAAGAGGTTTTTGTTTTGTTGTGCTGAGTGAAGGGCTATCAGTTGATTTTTTCCCTTTTCCTCACTTCCAAGCATGTGCTTCCTCGCGATTACTGTAAAAAGCAAAACAGCTGCTGCTGCTTCCGAAAAAATTAGCTCTGTGAAACTAATATTTAAAGAAGCTCTAACAACTCGGTGCAGTCGAGTCCGATTGGCCACCACATTGCGCCTGCTACATTCAAAAGCCGTCGCCAACCAAATAATTCATAGAGCAGGTGACTTTTTGGCATGTTTTGACGCTTCACGAATACCAGGTGGAGCATTTTTCACTACGAAAAAAGATAACAAAGTGAATGCATTTATATCTCTTGAAGACAAAAAAAAGTAGTACGGTCGAAAAATCGCGCCCATCGACCGGCGCATTGACATCGCAGAAAAAAGGCGCTTTTTGACACAAAACACCGTCAATTTGTCATGGAGGCAGGACGGGTAGGTTGGCGCCTTACGAAACGAACGATACCATGTTTCGAGTTCCGCTGCTGTAACCCTCACGCTATCCCCACATTGGGTCCGCTATCCAACAGATTACCTTTAAGCGATAACATATTCAGTAATATTCTAAATTGATCAACACCACAAAATAAATAAATAAATTTAAAAAAAAATTCCCCTGTGCCTTTTGGTTTCTGTGGCTGTTGGCTTCTGTCAACAGATGTCTAGTCATTCGTCAGCACCCCATTCATGCTCTTCTCGGGTGGTTGAAATCGTTTGGCGTGAGATGAGCGCGAAGGAAAACACTCTCTTCCTTTGACAACGCTCTTGCGTGCATGCTATGGGTGTCATGGCACGTCGCACCAAGTTTTTTGGGGACTTTTCATTGGAGGCGGTGTAGTGACAGCTATAATGAAGGGGCGCCACGACGTCCTGGCACCGCTGTGACCACCGGACGAAAGCGTCGAGAACGCAGCATTTATGATTGAATGAGTTGAAAGACGTCGAAGCGGCATTGAGCCATCCAGTTCTATGCGTTCTAGTTCTGGTTTCCTATGCGTTTCTCGTAGCCCCTTGCTTTTTTTTCTGTCCTCATTCTGGTGCTTCGCGAAACTTTCAGGCTGTGTGGCTCGCTGCCTGGTGCGACGGCAGAAGGACGCGCAAGTACACCCAAACTATTTATTCGTTGTTCTTCTGTTACTTTCACACTACTTGTGCAGGCTGGGTTTCATGAATGCTTAACAGTGTGACTGCACCCCTTCTAGTAACTTACTCTCTCTCGTCCCTGGGAAATAGAAAAGGCCTTGACACAAGCGGCAAGAAGAGGGCATAGAAAGAACACAATAATAAAATAAGAAGTAAGTTAATACAAAAAAGGCTTTAAGAAAGGTGTTATCGGGAGAAAGACTGCTCGGTGCTGGTCGCATCAAGTCCATGAATGGCCTCCACGCAAAAGAACGCCTCTGTTCTCGCTCCCTCTGGAGCCTACCCTCTTTCATGACAACTATAAGACGGGCGCTAGGGACGTGATAATCAATTCTTCTTGCTGTGTCTTTTAAGTGCATTAAGACGTATGGCTATAACAGCCCCACAAAAATAGGGAAAACGTAGTGGCACAGACTGTTAGTCACATAAGTTTACTTGATACATGTTTCAATCTGCGATGACCTCGATGCGCCAAATGTATATCCAAAACCAATTCAACAATTTATCGTCTTCTTTCGATAAAGAAAATGTAAAGCGAGGTATTTTAAGTCAACAGAACGCAAGAATAAGAGCAAGCTATGTTCACGGCAGCAGCGCTAAGTCATTTAAGAAGAAAAAAAGCTGTTTGGATGCGTAAGCCATGACCAGAGGTTAAGCAGAGGTCGCCACAGTTGCGCTTCCTTTCTTCCATGTCCTGTGGAGCAAGATCATGGCTAAGAAATGAAACCTTAACGACAAGTACGAAAAGACAGAAGGCAGATAGACGTTGATCTAGCCCACATGGACAGTCACTAGAGGGAGAGGGAACATAAATAGAAGTTTTTCAGCCTTCAAAAGCTTAAGAGCATGGAGGAAAAAGGCCCGCTTGGGGTCCGGTTGTGCGGACGATATTCGCGCTTTTCACAAAGGAAGAAACAGATTATGAAGGACTCGTGAAGATAATGTTACCACGCACTGTTTAAGTTGACTGAAAAGCGAACTCGACGCCTGCCGTTGGGAGCTCCATCTGAGGGCATTTTTTGGTAGTCTGAAGTCGCACGGGCCTCATGTGCTCCAGGAACAGTAGATCAGGGAGTTGTTGAAAAATTTTCGGCTTTTATTAATGTCATTTTTCTTTCAGACTAGCACGCCCTTTTAAGGAATGCCAGAACTATGTCGTAATGTGTACCATTGATTGAAAAAAATACTTGCGCCAAGCAGGTGTTTTTTAATGGTTCCGGGCGGAGTTTAACCACCTTGATTTTTGAGGGCCCATCAGTAACAGATTAACAGCGCTGTATCTGTTTGATGGGGTGTTGGGAGTGGCTTTAATGATAACAAAAATCTTATTATGATAGATGTCAGCCGAAGAAACTCATGCATGTTTCCACGGCATCTTATGTCGGCGCCGGGGAGAAAATACACGCTAAAGTGCAAATATATTGAAAGCACGAAAACGAGAGAATGGCGTACAGCAAAAGAGGATAGCGGAGACAGAGGAGGCTATATTCAACGGTGTACAACAAAAAACGCCTCCGTGACAACACGCAAACAAAAGACACACACACGCAAGTACTTCGAGCTAAACGCACGTAACTTCTTGTTCACAAGTCTCGGTTCAGATTTCCCAGCTGTGCTAAGTAAACATTTTAAAATTTATATGCAAATTACCCTTTGAAGCCAAACGCTTATGGGGCCCCATCACTGCGTGTAAGCGCCAGTTTGCTCTTTCACTGTTGTGGCGGTGGGGAATATGACTGCACCGTTTAAAAATGCTGGCCTCTTACCTTAATCTTCTTTTTTTAATCTGAAGGCAATAATTGCCTGCCACTTACCTCAATACTTACCTTAATAATACTTACCACCGTGCGTATTCCATTACTTACGTCAGTAAGTACTTACCGCTTACCTCGATACTTCTCAGTACTTAGCCGCCGTAGTGGCTCAGTTGTTATGGTGCTCGGCTGCTGTAGAGAAAGACGGTGGCTCGATCCCGGCCGCGGCGTTCTCATTTCGGTACAGGGGAAACACTTGAGGCCCCCTGTACTGTGCATAGTCAGTAGACGTTACACAACACAGGTGATCCAAATTTTCTTCAAGTCACCCTTGCGGCGTCCCTCATTCGCTGGGTTACTTTGTGACGTCAAATGTCCAAAAACAAAGAAACAAACAAAGGTCAATGAATGGTGAACTAAAAATAGCGTAGCGTTGCTTTAGTACCAAACGCTACATGCAATGCACAAAGCACCTCAGACTATCCGCGCAAGCACGGAAGTGATGAAACCACATACACGTTTATAGAAAACGTGAGGCTCCCGACAGGAAAAGGTAAATGTGGAAGAGACCTAACTAGAAGAATGCAACCGCTCCCCAGTCTGAAGGCATGAGCAGCCAAGAGAGATCTCGGAGGTATGGCCGCTTCGAAGATACCGAGACTGGAAGGCCATAAGTCGATAGTGTGATCACGAGAAAAGCCGGATCGAGATGAAAAATTGAATGAAGACGACTGAAAACTATAATTAAAAAAACGAAATCCTTACAACGCTTCCCGGTGAAAGCGGGTCAGTCCGTGATGGGTATGGGAAGCCAGCACCTAGGGCGTTTGAGATTACAGCCTCTCGACTTGACGTGAGACACGATGACACGTGCCATAGGAGCTGTGTGGCTCTTCTTTGCGAAAGGAGCTACAGGCCCATTGCCGGCACATTACTGCGAAGAGAGGGAAGAAAAAAAATGAATGGTTTCACATTCTCAAGAAAGCAAGAGACATATGAATAGATATTTCCCGAGAGAGGGTCAGCAATCACCATGGCCAGTGCAAAGAACAGCGGGCTTTGTACACAAATAGGTAAAAAAATACCAGTGAAAGAAAACTTTCAGTAGTAAATGAAATCCAGGGTTCGACGGAAACCCGTCTGGTTGGGCAAATTCATGGCGGGAAATAACAAGCGCCGACCAATCGTTAAACAAAAACAAAAAGAGACATTTCGGCTCCGCTGCGGGAGCCTTGTTCACAATGAAATGGAGAATGAAGTGAGGGTTCATTTTAAATGCTTCATGGTGCAACGTAAGCAGCGCGCGTGTAGATCGGGGGTAGATTTCCTTCGTTACGGTTTAGCGTCTGTGACATGGTTTGGATATGAATGGATTCCAGGGAAAGCCTTGTCGTCTTTTTCTTTCCTTTTCCAGTTATCCTCGCGCTGTTCCAGTCGATGGCATGACCCGTGGAAACAGCATGTTCTGCTAGTACGCTTTTCGCCACGTGCCGCTTGTTGACATCATTGTTGAGCTGCTGCAATCGTTTGCGGAAGTCACCCGTTTCACCTATGTACGCTTGGTCACAGCCAGCGCAAGGGATCCTGTAGACAACGCCAGGGAACTTGTCTTTTTCCAGTAGTTGTTGTCCCGTGTTCATCGAATGTAGTAACTGACAACAGTGATTTCATTG
Organism: Amblyomma mixtum; assembly: GCF_055824585.1. Lineage (NCBI taxonomy): Eukaryota > Metazoa > Arthropoda > Arachnida > Ixodida > Ixodidae > Amblyomma > Amblyomma mixtum. The sequence continues at coordinate 251,829,202 of NC_143012.1, forward strand.
GGGCATGCACTAAACGCGTTGTTCTCAAACTTCTAACCCGACATGTTGGAAGGAATGTGGGCATTATGGTGTCAATGCGCTTTATATGTGTCTAGTATAACAATGAATAAGAATGATATGTACTTTTCAAAAAAACAAACGAAAATGTAGCTGGCCGTGTGCAGAGAAGTAAACGTGTGATGTAAAATCAGTAGCATGTCGGCCTGATCGGCTTCTTTGCTACAGCTGACTCCGAAGCAGGAGCAGTAGAGCTGAAAAAAGATTAGTAAAAATTCTTGACAGGATTTCGCTTGCTAACTTTCTCGTGCCGTTACTTGTAATGGCGCCAAACGAATGGAAATAATTATCTACAAACATAGATATTATAAAATATGAGTGTCGCATCAGTTGGTTTGAGAACGTAAGTAAACAGTAAATCTGAGGGCGGTAATAAAAGTGATTTCCTCTTTTGCTTAGCACTTCAATGAAATGAGTACATGCGAGAGTCTGTACATAAAATATGCGGATCACAAAGTCCATGTTCAAAGATAAGTTATATAAGCAGCTGAGCCTTCACAGCCTTCTTAGATTTTCTGGGGTTACCTCGAATTTTGAGAGGGTATTGGTGCACTGCTCTTCCGCAAAACAAAACCTTGGGCTGAGTTAAAAAAGAGAAACTGCGCTTTATAAAAGCCTTTCAACCAGGCGCCATCACGCAGTGTTCTCTGAGTACAAGAAAATTCTGTAAAAGCGTTGCGTGAAAGCATTTTTGAGAAGAGGTTGAAAATGCTGTCGAGTTTGTTGCGTTCACATTTTTTTTATGATTGCAATCAATTCATTGCAGTTGTGCAGTCTGCAGTGAAATTATGACAAGTTGTGCTTACCACGGGATACATTTTCGATTGATTGCTGTTTACTTTAACAGTGTTGTTTAGAGTAGATCCAGGCATGCTCAACCGCGAATGACTGGTACGCGGGCTCTCAACAGAGGAGGTAAAGCAGAATGAGTGACATTCGGAAAAGAAGACAAAATGAAAGGAAACAACAAAGAATAAGCAGGAAGTCAATGAGCAAAAAGCCTGAACAGTGTGCGTGCATGTAACACATTCTTATTGGCCTTGTACTTTTTTTTGCCTTCTCTTTGTTTCCTTATTTTCATCAGCGTCGCTTAAACAAGCAAAAGTTGAAAGCTAAATGTCGACTACGAACGCTTCTTTTTTATATCGCATTCGCGCTACAATGCAGCAATAAAAGTATTCTGCCGCCTTTGGCCCTAAAGCCAAGCGCGTGCGCCACGCTTCACCCAAGGGGCAAAGCCACATCTTGAGTGTGCACCACTTCACACCGTTTGCCCTGTCGAGCGTGGAACCAAAAGGGAAGCCCTCCAGGGCTGTGAAAAAGAGTTTGCCAGCGCCCCCTTTAGGGTTCTTTCGGGGCCTTAAAGCGGCACTCCAGTACCGGCCAAGTCATTTGTCTCCATTCTTGCCGTACGCGCTTGTTTCGGCGGTCGCCGCAAGTTTTTCTTTCCCCAGGAAAAACTTGTCGTACAAGTGGTTTTCTTGTTACATCTACAACAATTTCTTTTTCTTACTGTCTTTCTCGCCTGCTCAGGTAGAAGTGTGGATGAGGTGAGTGCTAGCTTTGTTGCCCTGCGAGAAGGTCATTGCGCGCACAACAATTTGTCGCCAGAAATACAGCCCTCTCATTTCTTGCTCTCGTGAGTCGCATTACCTTCATTTTTACATATATTTTATTCGTCCGTTGTTCTGAAAAACTGTGTTGGGCCTAGTATGAAGAAGCAGACGTAAGATCAAAATATTTGTTTATTAAAAACAAATTTTATTGTTTTGATGGCATGTTCGCCATCAAAAAGCAAAAAAATTTTCGTACAGATAAATACAAAAATCCGCCACTGAGTTGCACATATGCGATGAGAGAACTCTCGGCCATATTTTTTGCTGTGGCGTCGGCAAGGCAGAGATAAAGCAATACACAGTGATCAAATTACGGTAACGTGAGCCTCAAGTACACAAACATAATGCCAGATACGTAAGCGGCGTTTTAACCATTTCTCGTCTACCTGCCAGACAAGTTTTTCTTTTAGAAAACTACAATTTAATGTCCCGTGGGCGTAATCAAACGCCCTCATATTCACCAAACGCTCGAAGGAATTGCTTGCCCTGGCCAGTATATGTACACTGTCTGTGTACTGTTTGTTCGCCATCAATGTGCCATCGTTAAAAGAACTTTTTTGTTGGGCTAGATGGTGCATGTTGTAAGAGAAGAACTGTAGCGCAACCAAGACGTACACAAGAGAGGACCACACAGGACTAGCGCTAGTCCTGTGTGGTCCTCTCTTGTGTACGTCTTGTTTGCGCTATAGTTCTTTTCTTACAATGTGTCATCTGTGTACCGTCCGCATATCGTATGTGTGCCATTCAGGCATACCGTATTTGTTCTTATTGTGCAGCTATTCCTATAGAAAAGGATGAATTCGAAGCGGTGAGCAACGATTGTATGTTATAGGTATCTTTACAGGGCCACGTGCTCTTAATTCACTTCTATATTTGGCACCGGTGGCGGTGTTGGCGCAACTGTCATGAAACTTGCCACATGACATAGCACGCTGATTGGCCTACATGGTATATCGATATGCGAGGCGGCATTCAATGCGCACCACTGAGCATGTCATTGGTGTGTCCAGCGTGGCGAGGGACGAAAGAAGACGAGAGCAGGGCTCTGAAGCTTAACAACGTTAAATTGGACACACACGACACCTTACTGTAGCATCTCTGATTGTTTCCGAACTTACATGGAAAAAGCAGGACCTTTAGGTTATTAAGCTATCCGGTGAGCTCTGGATCTAGACTGAAAACACGTCGCCCGCCAAAACATTCCTTGCGTGCCAAGAAGCCAGCAGCAAAGCGACTTAAGTAAAACGACTAATCGGTCAGATTTCAGAAGTAGAATCAAAGCGATTTCGATGTCTATACCGTGCAGTTCAAACCACGAAAAATCGGTAGAATTGACTCAAACGCGAGGACTCAGCATTTCGAATCTCCGAGGCAAGAGCGAGGGGTCGGACTCTGCAAGACAAGGTAGCGACCGAGAGATGGACCACCAAGAAGGCACTCGTAAACCGCTTCTGGGAACTCGTTCGGATACAGCTGCTCGGTATGTGGTCAGTTGAGGTTGAAGGGTGATCGCTTTGTTGTGGCTGTTCCTTAGCAGAATATATCCCATCGAAGTTTCCCGACAGCAACCACACAGTGTTCCGGCTAAGCTAAAGCTGGACCACTTGAACTGCAACCATCGTAAGCTTTCGTCGAGGTTTTTTACTCCGTAAGAGTACTACTACACCTTCGGCGCCCACCTTTGCACGTTTTCTCTTTGTATGTTTTCCACTAATTTGGATTTTGTGTTGGTCTTTGTTAACTCACGTATTCATGTGTATTGTGGCGAACTTTTTGCCAGTGTGTGACCCCATCTACGTACATACTTAACTCCCTACAATAATGCCTTCTGGCGATGTAGGTACTGTGAATAAATAAAACTGCATGTACCTGTAATACACATTTTCTTTGGCGCAGAAAATGCAGCATGTGCCCTTCGCGTTTCGGTGCGTAAGTAGCATTGTAGACCATTTATTTTCTGTATAAAGCGCAGACTTACCTTCCTTTTCCTCTTGGAACTGTTAACTTGCAACTTATGGCGTGGTAAACAATGGCAACGAAAAAAAAACTTACGAAATGCGGAAAATGTCACAAGAATTCTTTTTCACACCCCATCTGTACACACGAACGCACACACGCGCACTCACGCACTCGTACTGGCACGCACACATGCACGCACGCGCGCGCGCAGAAGCACAAACGGGTGCACAACAAAGCGGGCACGCGTGACGTTATTCTGGCAGTGTTCCAAAAAGAAATCACTGTCTCAGTCCACGCAATCGGAAATCCCTCCGTCCCGTCCTGTATGGTACTGGTTGTGCTGCTCGTCGCTAGCACCTCTGTTAGCATCTTGTCTTTCAGCCGCGCTCATTTCAAATCTGCGCCAGAGCGCATGCCGCCTTCCTAAGGGAACAATGAAAAACGGCAAATATTTTAACCTCCTCCATTCTGTTCCGGTGTTCAAAGCCATGGATGTAAGCCACGCGCCATTTTATTCAGCCGACGCCATCCTGGTTCACTGTCACTCTTCGAATCTTATCTACTCACCAGCCGCACAGCGCGTCCGCTTCACACTGATACCTTGACTTTCCGCGTCCAAAATTCGGCACCTATTGACTGACTGGACTCGCCTGCCCAGCTTGTTCATGCTGATGTGAGGAGAGGCACAAAACATGTAGGAATGGTGGTAGGTATGCTGGTTCATGGAGGGGAGAAGTAAGCTGTGTCCAGACCTAAAGGAGTGCTGTTACAAGGAGCAACATCAACGCCAAAATTGAAAGCAGTCATTGCTTGCTAAGGAGCACTTCCGTATAATGCGTGGGCATTGTGGCGAAACGTTAGACTAACGCTTATCAGAAGCCTTAATTAAATTGAAGTCCTATATAAAATTAACATAATATAACAGCTGTGGCGAATAGTATTCCTTCATCTCTATATTTATATTGTGTTCCCATGGTTGCGCGTTCTCGCATTATAATAGGAAACTTCCCATGAAAAATGTTTCTTCACCTTTACTGCAGTTTGCACAGCAAGCCTGCTAGTACATTTTAACTATACATTTAAGACTTTTTAAGACTGAGGAAAGAATAAATCATTGGCAGGTATTTAGTTTAACTATTTAACTATGTAATGTTAGTTGAGGTCGCAATAAATAAGAGACTTCAACATATGTCAACTGCTCTGCTAAAGGTTAGTGTAATTACATATATCATGCGCAAACCCATTCTTTGTCTAATGTAAGAAAATTGGGGGGCGCTTAAGCTTCGTCTTCAAGAGCAGAACGCGATTGCGTTATCGGGTGCCGTTTTCACTGCCTAATCAGTTACATAATGTCTAATCACCACACTCATAATTACTCATGTACGCACAGTACATATATTTGAGGCACTTCACTAGGGCCACCTAGGTGGCTCTGTGATTATGGCGCTCGTCTCATTCCCCGAAAGACGCGGATTTGATCACGGCCGCAGCGGTCGAATTTCTCGAGACCCCGTGTACTGTGCGGTGTCAGTACATGTTAAAGAAGCCCAGGTGGTCAAAATTTACGCAGCCCTTCACTACGGCTCCCTTCATAGCCTGAGTCGCTTTGTGACGCTAAACCCTCGTAAACCAAAGCAAACTTCACTAGGTCAAATACCACGACGTATTCAACAGTTCCACCATGGAAGCTTCATTCCCTATAGGTAGCGTGCCAGTCTCGCAACCAAATTTTCTGCGTTCGAATCCCATCATAACACAATATCTCTTCAGCTCAATTTATTCCTTGCCTCCTACGAGACGTTTCACCCACGGTTAACGCTGGCGACCACCGCCGACAAAGGCGTTTTTTTGCGAGACGGAATCCTTGTGTTATTCCTTAAAATCAAGAACGCGGAGAGAGTTAAAGCAGAAATGAACATGGTATATAAAATTAATGAGGGCATGCTCTTGTGTAAGCTTGGAGTTATGTTGTAAATAATTCTCCCCACAGTTCTTACAAGAGATAACTCAAGATCTATCGAAGCGGTTCACGGGAACAAACTTTTATTGAGTTCATACAATGTTAGCAAACAAAGTTGACTGGTTGTAACACTAGCAACGAGAAATATACGTAGCACTGTGATGTCAAATTATCGAGTTGGAGACCATTCGGTGCAGAAAATCTTATTCCGTGCATAACTTCCATGCTGTATTCTCAGCTCATCATGTGCGGGCGTAACGGTAGCATTTTTATATGTTCGCCAATATCCCGAATTATGTAAAAATAAAATAATACAACTCTCGTGCAAAACACTCGGAGACACCTAACAAAATGAAATGCTCTACCGAACCTTCATTAATCAATTTCGGAAAAATTCAGCTTCATAACGACGAAAACAAACAAAATAATACAATACGGTAGAACACAATACAACTTCATTGTGCTTAAGGAAGAGGTAGTATCACAGTCCGCGGAAGCTTCGAGCGCTTGGTGGTGGAGCACGGACGTTTCTGTGTATAAGAATGGAGAACTGCGACTAGCAGCAACGTATTCTTCATAACGAAAACGAAAATCGCGACCATCAGTTCTGCGCCAAATATAAAAGAATATAATACATGCTTCAGCAACGACGAAGAACCGGTGCTAAATAAGCGTTGCAGGCAGGCAACCTGTTCAGTATTGTAAGTATCGTTGCTATGTGTGCTCTGACTACCAAGGCTAGTCATTTTTATTTTTTTGAAAGCCACGTTGAGACGAGACTCGTGCCACGAGGCCAGGAAGCAACTCACCTACCAGGAGAAAAAAGGCGCTCATGCATCATTTTTAACAACGCCATCAACTCGCACGTAACCAGTCGGCTTCCAGTGCTCGACTTTGCAATGCCAAGTGAAACGGAAACTTCGAGCTCGTTACAATACACGCGATCCATACGAACTTGAAATGCATGGAAATCAAGAAATGACAAAGTATAAAAAGCGAGGTAAGAACACGCCTGAGCAAACCAGGTGATGATAACCTTCCAGTATCGCGTCTTAAGCAGCTGAAAGCGGCTCCGCGTCGCGACTCTAGCGCTGAGCGTGCTTTTTCGTCGATATTGACAGCGGCTGCTGCTGCGCGCTTGAAGAGCACGCCATTATACTTGCGTAAATGCGTCCGCGCCTCGAGCTGGTTGTACCTCCGAGCTTGGTGCTCTATTAGGAAAAGCAACAGCCTTGAAACGAATAACGTACATAGTCACCTTTAAGAAAAATGTCGTGTTCTTAAAGCGCGGGCTGTGTCGCGTAAATATGTAAGCCTCCGCACAAATCAGTTCCGGAGAAGACAGAAATGGTTTAATCTTCTCCTTTACGTTGCCGTTCTCTGGCTGGTCAGTTTCGGGACTTCTTTTCTTTTGTTTCGACCAGGCGGTTTTTGCAGATATCGAGGAAATAACTTATAACAGCAAGCAGAAAACGAAGAAAGGTGCACATAGAATAGCATTCGAAGGCGAATTCGCGTCTCACGCGAAGTAATTTCCAAGCGTTCGAAGCTTCATATTCAGGCACAAACAAGCTGATTTTATTGCAAATAAGTGAATAATTTAACAATACAGAACATTTAATCCAGAAACAAAATATTTCTACGTAAAAAAAAAGGACCCGGAGCAAAAATCAAAAAACAGGTTGGTGTTTCAGTGGACGTGGTGGCACTCTGCTCAGAATACGCGACGAACAAAGTGTGATGCATTAAAGCTTTACAGTCTCTGAGATTAGGTGACAGAGCTGTTGTAAACAGCCAAGAGAGCAAAGAAAAAAATGAAGAGACCAGCCACAAGTGTAGCCATTTTCATATGGTGAAGAAGAAGAAGAAGAAGTGTAGCCCTTATTTGTCCTCAACACCCACACATACAAAAGCGTACATTAGAGTTCTTACATTGACCCTGTTAGATATGAAATGGTTATTGGATGGCAGCTAGCTAACGGCTCATCGACGTGCTGTTTCCATTCTGAGAGGCTCATTTGTAAAACACTCACGAGATATTATTGTAGCAGGCAGCACAGAAAGAAAGAAGGCGGACTCTAAAGGGAATTGAAAACAAACCTAAAGGGAAGAGAACTTTAAAAAAACTTGGAGTTAAAATCTTCCTCGGCAAAACAGCTATTACTATCATACCTTTCTTCAACCTTCTGTGGTACTGACTTCTGCTTTGAAACTAGTCGTAAGGCCATTTTAAGCAGCAGCTCTGACAGTGCCCACCGCAGTCATCAATAACCACCTCAAGGCAAAAAACAATGCCTTTTCAATCAAGACTTTACTGCGAGAGGCAAGTCGCTGTATTTCTTAGTATGCGCAGCGCGTGTGCACAACATTTTTATATTTTAGGCCCTATTTAGTCATGTTTTACAACGTTTTACGTTTCCACATGGAAAGACAAAAGAGCATTGAAGTAACCGGTCAAATTGTTCTTCATTTGTCGGCGCGCTTAGTGCGGAAAAAGTATGAAGTTTATTCAAATGAGGGCCAAAACTGAATATTTTGAAAAAAGAGATTGCACGTGGATACACAGATTCTCCATGATAGAGTACCTTCATCGAAGGATTATTCTCCATTGCGACAGTTTTGTCGATGCCCGTACAACCCGCCATGGAAGCTAATGGGCAATAATTGCAGTAACACGATCACGTTTACGGGTTTAACGTACGCAGGCGATTTTTGCCTCCATTTAAAGTTCTACCAAGACTAGAAACTTTCATCCACCAGTTAAGGCTTCGCGTCGCATGAAATCGACGCACTTTGACAAGACTAGCTGAAAAAACTTTCCTCGCCTTTTTTTTCGCTTACATCTGAAACAACATTTGCAGCTTCTACTGCGCTCCCCACCCCCCATATGCAGATTAGAAAATAGGGCGTCAAGCCACTGTCAACCAACACGACTCTTGACCATTTTACAGATGAACTAACTAGGAAGCCCAGGCGGAAAGCAGTCCACAGCGAACGCTCAACTACAGGCTTTGTCTGACAAGAAGCCTTGGTGCCTGTCTCTCTGGCATATCGGGAGCAGCACTAACACAAGACGGAGCGAGAACACAACAGGCTGTTAGAGCTGTTCCCAATATAATCGTCAACCAACGAGCCCCACTTTCCACTCTTCTTTCTGGCATATTTGTCTGGATTGCACGAGCGCACGTTTTTCAGTCTTACTCGCATCGTGTGAGAACGACCTGGATGCCACGCTGTGAGCTATTTATGTTTCAAGGCGCTGGGGGTAATGCGAGCGAAATATTGTGCCTTCGAGGGTGAGCTTAAGCATTATGCATTGAACACCGTGTCTGTAGCTCACTTTATTTCCTCGCCATCGCTTCCTGACATCATTTTGTTTACTTTTCTTTTCATTCCTGCTAGTAATTTCTGACCGCGAAGCAGGGGATCAATGGCATGTACCTCCACCCGACCTCTTCATCCGTTCAGGTGCTGAAGTTTCCGCTACTCCTCTCTGATTTGAGGAAATAGTGCACTTGAGTTGTTATGAACGTCACACCTTTTGTTCCCTGTACAAGTAACGGAGGCATTTTCACGCGGTAGTGTAAAAGACCTCTTTGTACAGAAAATCCGGTGTCAGTGTTGTGGGCGTCGGGCCTGCAGTCAGAAAATCACGAGCATGACTGTGGAAAATATTGTCCAAAGAACAACTTAGGAGGCACGTGGGCTTCCTAGATCACGTGACATTGCGGCGCCATCGCAACCTGCTCACCGGATAGTCAGAAAACTGCGCACTTTGCAGGTGGCAGTTAAATTAATGATTGGTCAAGCGACAAGAGCAACCTAGGCCGCATATGGCCCATCGCAGGCCAGTGGCGCATCGCTTAATGGCTACATCACTGCACCAGGAGCGGAAGGAGGACTACCAAGGATGCATGAATGTAAAGTAGAGAATGACGTTCCGCATATATCGCAAATAATTAAGCTATTGCGTCATACCCTTAAGGTGGCGGTTAAGTGTTTCCTCTAATATTAGCTCTCAGTTTTAAGGCCGTTGGGATTCCTGCCAACGCAAATGCTTCCATTAAGTCACCATTTACAGCTTAGCTTTTTCGGTGTATTTGGAGCGTTTCCACGCTGTTATCGAACTCTCCACAGTTAAAAATAGTTTGTCCTGTTCACACATACAACGGAGCTAGTTGGAAACTTTCAGTGGCGCGCTGTGTAGACGTGTTATTATCAAGCATTAATCTCGTTATACTTAACTTAAATATCTTAGAGCATGATCTAACATCAAATATAGCAAAGAATACTTCACACTCTTTTCACAAGGAAATTGGTTTCATGGCCCTAGTGATAATCTTTTTCACCAGTACGGCAATACTTTAATTGTTACCACAGGGATCTAATATGTTCGATGTGCAAATATGCAACAAACTGCCCAAAATCGAGTACGTCCAAAACTCATTTGAAATGACCAGATCGCAGCGGCATCTGACATCTAAGCAGAGCCCCCTTGTTGATAAAAAAGCACCAACGATATATTTCAATGGTGAGAATGATTCAGTACGTTTTTGAGTAATGTCTCCTAATCGTGTTTCTCAACGTTGCATGCGAAAGTGGTACCGGATGCAACAATGCCTGATAACACTTCGGGACTCTTTTACTAGTTTCCATCCGCGAGCAGAAGATTACTCCCAAGGATGACGTTCACGTACAAAACACTGTTTTCGCAAAGTTTTTCCTTCCTCTTAACGCACTTGTAGCACAGTGCCATACTGACAATTCTAAGAGCGAAGTGCGTTTGTAGTTTCTTTCTCACCGTAATGTTGTTTTCCTGAAATGCAAACAGGGTACATTCAGGCTCACGAGCTGAATGGACTTAGATGAATAATTCACCGAAACCCTTAGGCGAAGTCTTTTTTTCCAGCCGGACTGTCTGCTCGAAACTTTGAACGCCCAAGGCGTTGTTCATAGTTTTCATTTGGCTTCACTTTCATCAGACTTGAAGACACACACGAGATTCCGTTCGCATTCACTGATGCATTTTAATCTCGAGACTCATCTGCTATTCGATGAAAAGCTTTAATTATGCAGTCCAACCTTGTCTATGGTGTTTTACATTTGTTTTATTATTCATCTGAATAGAACGCAACGTATACGGCCCACAACAAAGCTTAGAGCTTGGATTAGAAATTTTCCGGCATTAACGATGAAGTTTGAAAGGTCATGAGGCGCATCGAACGTCTAATGTATTCTTTGTGCAGTCACCAAGCTTTGCAGGCGAAAGTTCATCAAGAAGCCTTGAGGGCGGATAAAAAAATAAATTGATGTTCAGTCTTTCAAAACAGTCTTTGCAACGTAAAGCAGTCTGATGTGACCTATACGCTCACGGTGCAATGACTTTCGCATTGACTGAAACTAGCATTAAATATTCCTCAACTCTTAGCAGCTTACGAGTGTATACAGCTGTCCGTTTTCTGTTCGGTTGATACAGCAGAAAGTGTATTATACTTGCGAGTCAAACTTCAAGCTTTTAATTTGTTTAAAAGAATAATTTGCAGTATTTATTTCATGGGAAGTAGCGGGTCCAGTTGGTTCATTTTTCTACTTAAAACAGTGGGCAGGGACAGGACACAGTCGAGAAACACACAGACACACCACTGACTGACAACTGAGGAATTTACTGCCTTGCTTGCAATAAATACAGAAAGTATCGTCTAAAAATACAAAGAAAGCCTTGGAATCGTCATTTTGTCACTTCTGTCGTCATTGCTTGTCCAGATAACCCATTTCTTTTTTCGTCAACGTTAGTGATGGTGTGCTTACGCAGGTGGAACGATTCTTCTGAATGATGAACGCTTCGTATATCTCTCGCATGAGAAGATACCCCCGAAAGCTCATGCGAGAGATATACGAAGCGTTCATAATTCAGACGAATCGTTCCACCTGCGTAAGTACACCATCACTAACGTTGACGAAAAAAGAAATGGGTTATCTGGACCAGCAATGACGACAGAAGTGACAAAATGCCGATTCCAAGGCTTTCTTTGTATTTTTAGACGATACTTTCTGTATTTATTGCAAGCAAGGCAGTAAATTCCTCAGTTGTTAGTCAGTGCTGTGTCTGTGTGTTTCTCTACTGTGTCCTGTCCCTGCGCACTGTTTTAAGTCGAAAAGTATTTATTTAGTAACAGGTTGGTGATTTTATATTTTTTATTATTTTTTATTGTCATAACAAGTACATCTTTAATACACAACGCTGAGCGGATCCACAGTTAAAGGCTAGTACCGGATCCATACACAAGGATATGAAAACGTAAGGCGGGACATGGCACGCACGAACTCAAGACCACACACCAAAACATGAAAAATAAATGATCAAACGTCTCCTCCACCTATTTCATAAAAGTAAACTAAATTCTCTGCTGCACAGAATTTTTGTTCGTAGAGAAATTTGAATGCACCTTTTCTCGCCCTCTTATTCTGTTACTTTGGCGTATATTTCTTCTCGGACAACGTCAGAAAGAAACATGGTTAGGACTATTAAGAAATTGGCATATGCTTGCATATAGGTTTAGGTTTGAAGATACAATAAAACTTCGCTCCGATATGAACATAATCATATATAAAAGACCCCTCAGTATGATGATCACAAAATGAACAAGGGAGGGGAAATGATGGTTGCTATACTTAAGATTTTCTTTTTCATACGCGTCGTCCTCAAACTTCACATTAGACGTAGCCCGAAAAACTACGTCTTACTACTCGTCATAGCGCCCTAAGGCATTGTCATTTACTGTTTTCGGTGATGGGATTCACAGGCCTCTCAAGATCAGTGCACAATGCTGCCCGGGATGTGTTCTTTTCACGTGTCTTTCTTTCATTTCGATATGAGTGAATGCAGACAAGGTCTGGCACAACTTCTCGTGACCAGCATATTTTTCCCCGTATAACAAGGCCGTGATTTCCATAGCGGCAGAAATGCTAAGTAAGCACGCAGTAAGGAAGCTACCAGTGAGGATTGGACGCAAAAGCCGTTGTAGAAGGGTCGCATTTATTCCAGTCGAAACGGTTCTATCGAATGGGACCAGCCTCCAAGACATTCGTGCAATGTGAGGCCACTTTCCTTCCTGGTTTTGTAGCAATTTTCCACTGGTAGTCGGCGACGATGAGAAAATTGAAACTGTACATGTGTGTGGCTGCGTATACCGTAACTCCGTGACTGTACGACGTTGAGCTGCGATAAGCGTAGCGTTGCTTTGCTGTAACTACTGTGGTACTCCCAGCGCTGTAGGGCGTATGTGCATTCAAATTGTGCTATGTGGTCAGCACATTGGCGCTGTAGCGATAAGCGTAGCATAAGCGTAGCGGTATAAACAGCTCGCAGTTGTGTGTGTGTGTGTGTGTGTGTGTGTGTGTGTGTGGGTGTGTGTGTGTGTGTGTGTGTGTGTGTGTGTGTGTGTGTGTGTGTGTGTGTGTGTGTGTGTGTGTGTGTGTGTGTGTGTGTGTGTGTGTGTGTGTGTGTGTGTGTGTGTGTGTGTGTGTGTGTGTGTGTGTGTGTGTGCGCGTGCGTGTGCGTGTGCGTGTGCGTGTGCGTGTGCGTGTGTGTGTGTGTGTGTGTGTGCGCGCGCGCGCGTGCGTGCGTGTGCGTGTGCGTGCGAGCGTGCGTGCGTGCGTGCGAGATTAACTGTGAGCTGCCTTCGGATTGCTAAAATCTGCCCTCTCATTGAATGCCAGGTAACACGTACAACATGTTCTTGCTTTCCTTAAAATGTGTCGAGGTCCGAGCAATGCAGAATGCTGTCGTAAAGATTCGTTGGATAGTAATGAAGTCAATGTTGTATTCGGTGCTGTATCCGTTTTCCTGCCGTTCGCGCCTTTTACCAACACGTTTCTTGCGAGAACTAACGCACATAGGTCCCATTGTTCCTTCATGGCACGCTTCTTCCTTATGCAAACGAACCGGCTGAACGTGAGATGCGCAGCCAGGCAATAGGTGCTGATTTTCGATGCAGAACACTCACAGCGAACGCGCTGAACTTGTTGCGTTTAGATTTCGACTCTTCCGCGACGGCCAGTGAGGACGGTGCCACCTTAATGCAATGATGCTGGCTCAAAGGCGCAGTTTTTCGGACAAGAAAATTGGGAAAAATTCGAAGCGACTCCCGTTCTTCGCTTTCAACTGCATGAGATATGGCCGTAGTGTGAGCGATGAGCCGTAAGGAGCATGCCAGAAATTCAAGAAAAAAGAATAAATCGACAATACACGCCGAGTGATTCCCAATGGCTAGAAATCTAGGCACTCGCAATGGAGCACTTCTTTTTGCAGCTGAGCCAAACCACAATGAAGTGGTGTGTGTCGGCGAGGTTAGTGCGGTCTTATGCGACGGCATATTTCTTCAGACGTGTGTGCATCTTGCTTGTGCTTGAGCTGGTACAACTTTTCAAGATAAGAAAATTTTACTTTGCAGGCATTCAGCATACATCTCAGAACTTCCACGATTCACCACGATGTGTGTCTGCAGCAAGCTCCAATGAAAAGCATTTTATTTTTCCCCTTCCTTTTCGTTTTCGCCAAGGGTCAGGGGTCCGAAATTAGACTACGTCGTTCCCTTTTCGCCTTACTTGAAACGCTCTCTTTTCAACCTTTACAAATTAAAACTACAAAGAAAACAGCGTGCAGTTTCCAGTTTCTCTCACGATATTCTCTGGTTGGTCTGCTGAAGTCACATGACCCTCTTGACGTCATCAGGGTCGCGTTGCCCCAAGTGACCAATTAAAGAGCACCGTTGCATTTTAAATTCCTATATTGGTCAATTTAGAGATGGAGGGATCATGATAACGTGATCCCAAAGAAACCAATCAGAGAACACGCCGAATTTGCAATTCCTAACGATGTGCCGAAAGAGTCAGTGGCCTTGCGATATCATTCCAACATGGCTACACCGGCACATGGCAACCTGCCCCCAGTGGGAATGAAATTAATTTTTAAAAATTAAAAGCAGTTGATGCCTGCTGCCCGTGGCACTGCGAGTGAACCGAACAAAAGTTGTGAAGTGTTGGCTTTGTTTGAAACCTCCACCTCCCGAAACAGCGGTGCATCGCTTAACCACTGCACCACTGCGTTAGTAGTGGTATGAGTACTCCCCGCGGTATATAAATGTGATTGAGAGGGTCGCGACGTCATAAGCACAACGTGACTACCAGTGGACCATTGATAGGGCCCCGCCAAATTTGAGAGCATAACGACCCTCAAAATTTGGAAGGTAGCCCACATACGAAAATTCCAAATGATGCCAAATTTTGGAAGTAGGCCAGCTCCAAAAAATAGTTTAAGGTATATTAGCGGGGGTTAATAGGGTATTAGCAGCAGGACAGATAGTAGATCGGATTAGCATGATCCCAAGAATAAACCAGTGGAAGGTACCCAAACATTCTAAAGTTAGGACGAGTGGAACTCATGCATACCATATAAGGGCAATGTAACCGTTTCTACAACAGTTCTGGCGGGAAAACTGCACAAAAATTGGACACTCATCGTCGACACTACAGGAGAAAGCCTAAATGCTATCGCATTTTCTTTTTTAAGGGTGCGTTCCATCTCACATAAGCAATAAAAAAAATGCTGAAGGGACCCTACTGGGTTCGCTACTACCTATGGCACTAAGAATATTTAAAAAAGAGGAGGCAAAGATGCGTCGAGAACGTAGATGCAAGGTTTGTTCTTCTCTTAAAACACTACGTGTTGAGAATATGATAGTATCAAAATTTGCAGACCGCTCAGCTTGCTTCTTGCCCTCCGCCATTGCTGCTCGCTGCATACGCTGAGCCTGGGCAGCGGGTGGTACTTCAACTTCAGAGACATACTTCCGTGGTCGCCCTTTCCGCTTCCGGGGACCTTTCGCTACCCTAGTCACATGTGCCGTTGATTTTCACACCATCTCAACCAGAAAACTAAAACTTTCGACAGAATCGCCTGCTTCGTTGAGTTCCTAACTCTTACTAAACTTTGGCATATTTCAAACCACAAGTTTTTATTTGAAACCAAGCGATTCACAGCCGACTCGGCTCAGTTCTCAGGGGAGGCTTGAGGCTGTGGCACGTGTCTTTGTGTATACATGGTGGCACCGAAAGGTAGCGGAAAAAAGGAGAGCGGTGATATGAAGGGTGCACGACGTGGAGAGAACGTTAACAGATGGGGATAAAGCTATGTGGCAAGTTTCCGGGCTGTACGGTGACGGTGATAATTTACGTAGCTGAAAGAAGACTATACAAATAAAATTACATAAGGTCGGGGCCATAGATGTTTCGTGCCCGGTCACTATACAAATAAACATTAAGCCAAAATAAAATGTGTACAGAAATTATCCGATCTGTACATTTGGACACGCAACGCAAGAAATTAGAGATATGTGCGGCGACCCGCATTGGGAGAATGCGAAAGCATCGACGCCTCCTCTGCACTCGTCGCCTCTCCTTATCATTTTCTTTTTATTTGTTAATTAATTTAACTACTAAATTAGCGTAATTCTCTGATGTAATTCTCTGATTAAAGATTGAATTTTCCTCTCTGATTATACTTTATTTTACCCCAATCAACCATTTTGGCTTTTCAAATTTGGCGCCCTGGTTGCCTTCCCGTCCACTTACTATATCCCGTCCGGCCTACTCAACCGTCCAATGGTTTTTGCTGATGATTAACTAATTAATAATCTATGTCAGTGAAACTTTTTTCTTCACTTGATTATTACTCATCAAATACACTTCAGTTCGTCTCAAACCTTATTTGCACTGTTTTTTCCTATTTTTCTTCTATTTTTTCGTCCACGGCTGTTTTCCTGTCAACTCATTTTATCGACAACCGCGCTGTTTTGACGTTGTTTCAATATTTTCCCCTGTAATTCATTAACTAATCATCCTATCAACATAATCTTTTTGTGCAGCACCCTCACATCGTCCTCTTTCGATTACATCCAGTCGTTTGATGCTACCTCTTCTGAGATCATGAAAACTGCTGCAGACACATTTTGCGGACATGTTTTGGTGGCACGACCCCGCCGGCATAGCATAGAAATTCTTTCGCACTTAAAAACTTTCCTCCTGTGCCACGTGAGTACCTGCTGTCCTCACTTTTGCGTCTACACTTTTCACACGCAACGTGTTGTTCTGAATATTCACGTAGCCTTGCAGGCTGTACAAAGCGTTACAGCTTTTATTTATTTTACATTTTTTTTCACTTGGTGGAAAGTTATCTTGTTTGTCTGTTTTTTCTGAGAAGTGCGGTCAAAAAGTCTGAAGAGCGCTATGAGCAGCAGTAACTATACTCCGTTTCATACATAGCAGGCAACGCTGCCAAAGGTACGAAAGTAGTCCGCTGCAAAAAACATGTGAAATGTATCTGTCCGCCTCGCGTGGTGGCTGAGTGGCGTGGTGCGACTTTTCTGCAGCAGGCACCTTGATGTTATCGCCGTCCAGGAGACGAAAATTGAAAGTGAGGAGGATACTGAGGTGGCCCTGCAGCCCTTTTTATCAGAATATAATGTCCTCGTAACGCATGCTGTGGGCTTGTCGGCGGGTTGCTGGTTGTTTCTGCGCAAGACACTCCCCTGTTCGGGCTTGACCTATAATGTCGATAATGAGGGCCGGTTGATATGCTGCGATTTTCTTCTCTATGGAAAGCCATGGCGACTAATGAATGTCTATGCATTTAATACTGTGCCAGAGCGCATTACTCTTTTTGAATGCATTGCCAGCTTACTGGACTGTGACCGGCATGTTGTGCTAATGGGTGACTTTAATTGTGTGTGCGACCCAGCTGATCGTGCCGGTCCTGATACACCCAGGGACAGGAGCGGTGAATTTTTGTCTGTTGTTACGGAAGATGCAGGGCTCATTGATACCGGAAGTTCATGTCCTGGTTTCCGCTTATTCACACGCATTCAGGGCCATTCTCACGCTCGCCTAGATCGAATTTATGCATCTTTTTCACTTGTCTCCAGAGGATTGGTCTGTGAGACTGTACCAGTTTCGTTCTCTGATCACTGCATGGTGGTTGCTCGCCTCGGAGGCAGTGTTTGTTCAAAATTTAGGCCGAAATGGGCGCTTTGGAAGCTGAACTCTTCAGTAATTAATGATGAAGAGTTTGTAATTCGTGTCCGCTCGCAACTGGAATCCTGTCTCTCGAGCAAGATGCCGTTGTTCGCCGCTTGGGAAATGTTTAAGCAAGACGTGCGTGCTACAGCTATAGAAATTGGTTCCGTGCGGTCCTTTCACAGGAAACATCAGGAGCAGACACTCAGGAAAAATTTGTACAATCTGTATGAAATGGAATGCGAAGCACCTGGTTTATATACGGATGAATTAGCTAGTATCAAAAGTGAGTTACAACGATTTGATGCAGAACGTTACCGGGGTGCCCGTGTTCGATCTCGTACCAAGCGTGATCTGCAATGTGAGCACCCGACACGACAGGCTTTGCTTGATGAGCGCCGTCATGCGACTGCGAAGTTTATTTCGGGGATGATGTCCAATGGCAGACTAGTGTCCAGTACAAATGAGGTGATGACCGTATTTGTAGATTATTACACAGACTTGTTTAGTGCTTCACCTGATGTGCATAATTCGGAAATTTTGGCGTATTTCAGCACCTTAGTGAGCCCTTTATCAGAAGATGATTGTTCTGTTATTAGCGGCTCTTTCACGCAGGAAGAGGTGGAACATGCAATTGATCAGTTACCTGTCTCAAAAACGCCTGGTCCTGACGGCATTTCAAGCGAATTTTACAAGGCTTTTAAATCTATTCTCACTCCTGTCCTGCTGCGGGTCTTCACAGTGGGGCTGGATATAGGAGCCCTTCCTCAGTCTTTTACAAAAAGCCACGCAGTCCTAATTCCGAAAACTACTGATGAAGGAAAACTGCGCTCCGTAGAAGGTTATCGGCCCATTACATTGGCAAATGTGGATTACAAAATTTTTGCTAAAGTCTTGTCAAATCGCCTGCAATTTGCAATGTCGGTACTCATTGGATCTCACCAGACTTGCGGTTTGAGAGGCCGCTCCATTCAAAGTAATGTGCACATTGCGCGGACAATACTTGAATATTCCTCCAGCTGTCATGAGCAGCTTGCCCTCCTTCAGATTGACCTTGCGAAAGCATTTGACCGCGTTCGCCATTCATTTCTGTTTTCACTTCTAGAGCGAGCAAACGTGGGTTCTACTGTACTTAAAGGGGTGCAGCTTTGCTACAGCAACTGTTCAACACGATTGATCATTAATGGCCAGCTCTCGAACCCTGTGCCAATCCGCTCTTCTGTGAAGCAAGGCTGCCCGATGTCTCCTCTGCTTTTTGCTCTTTACCTGGAACCGCTTTGTTTGAGTGTTTTGCGTAACAGTAATATCCATGGGTTCCCTATTTTGGGTAATGAAGTC
The DNA here is from genome assembly GCF_055824585.1 of Amblyomma mixtum. NCBI lineage: Eukaryota > Metazoa > Arthropoda > Arachnida > Ixodida > Ixodidae > Amblyomma > Amblyomma mixtum. The sequence continues at coordinate 251,848,204 of NC_143012.1, forward strand.
AAATTGCTGGCATATGCTGACGACCTTGCATTTTTCTGCGTTGACAAGCCCAGCATTGATAATGTGTTGTCCACAATAGATCAATTCGGCATCGTTTCTGGTGCTCAAATGAATCGCTCCAAAAGTTCTGGCCTATGGTTTGGTTCATGGGGCACAACTCCACCTCTGTACGCTGGCATAGAATGGTCTTGTGTGCCTCCTAAATATCTTGGCGTTCCACTTCATGCCTACAAATCCAGTGCCCATTACTGGAGAGAGCGAGTTCCGGCTGTTGAGCGTTATGCTCAGACATTTGTACCGCATCGCCTCTCAATTTTTGGTCGAGCCCAGGCTTGCAACACCTTTCTGGCAACAAGAATTTATTACGTACTCCAGGTCCTTCACTGCGCCAGACATTACATACAGCGTTTCCATCGTATATTTGCGACGTTTATTTGGTCCTCCAAATTTGAGCCCATGCGGCGTGATAACCTTTTCAGGCCTGTTTGCGCAGGAGGCCTGGGCCTAGAGCACCTGTATGTGAGACAGTTGGTTGCCCGTTTCTTCTTTTTTCGTGCTTGTTCCCTTCCGATTATTAGAGCATTCTTGCAGGTTAACTTCATGACTTTACTTCCGAACTTAGTAGTTTCTTCCAATTTTACTGAACGACCCCGTTTACTAGGCTTTATGCAGGAAGTTTATGCCTCCGTGCGTTTTTTGACAGTTCGGTTTTCAAATGAGTACTTATATTCTGTTTCGCGCAAAAATCTGTACAGGGATTTGATATCCATGCTCTTCCCGCCCCCACTGTATCGTTCCGTCTACGTTGGGCTCATGGGTCATGATGTTTTAAAGCGAGTGCGTAAAATGCCAATTTCTCCTTGCACCAATGCATTTTTCTATAAATTACACACTGAAACTCTACCTGTCAAGACGTGGCTCGATAGGAAAAACATTTTTGTGTCTTCTGTAAACTGTCGCTTGTGCAATGTGCCTGAAACAATTGAACATTGTTTTATAGACTGCAAAGACGCGATTTTGTTTTGGGATGTGTTGCAAAGGACGCTACAGAAAGATTTTCTCCTAAATTCCTACAGTGTGCGCTACCTTGTTGTTTCCCAACCTGACTCGAATCCTTATGATATGATTCTTCTGATTGGACTTCATAGTCTTTGGAAAACACGCATGCAAGATCGCAACGTTGAACCTGTTGTTTCGCCCAGAATTCACTTTAGCCGAATGTTGCTGCAGGTAACGGACATTTACAAAAAATCGGACTTTGTACCGGATTGGTTTCCTCTCCTGATGCGCTGTATATCTTTACCGGCCTTTTAGTTATAATATGTTACTATTATGTTTCTGCCACCTAGCGCCTACCTAGGTGCTCTGTAAATAGTTGTTTTTGTGTGTGTATATGCACACACACATATGTATATATATGCTTTGTATACAAAACCATGTAAATAAATACCATGAAAGGAAAAAAAAAAGCGTGGTGGCTGAGTGGTACGAAGCGCGCGTCTGTCTGTTCATTCTATAGGGGGCCAAGGTTCGACTCCCGGCTTGGCTGTTTTTTTTTTATTTATTTATTTTTAAAGATTCATTAGTTAGAAACTCGAAACTGTCAAACTCTAATACCTACTTTGAAAAACACAGCGCTGTTTACTTGTTTCGAAGGGAAAAGGCAGGCATAGAGATGTAACTTGAGTTGGATGGCGTTGAGTGCACAGCTGTCATTTTTAACACTGCGAGAGCTAGATATTGTCACCTTGCTAGGTCGTTTTTGAGGTGATCTTATTCCAGTAGAGAGACCTTCTTTCTTGAACCTCGTAACTGTCCGAGGGCTCACCCCTGTCATCTCGCCCACAGTTTGGAGCACTTTACGCACAGTCGTCTCCGGGAAACGCTTCCTTACGCGATAGTAAACGTTGACGATCATCTGCTTGCAGTCTTTCGAAATTTTCGGAGACTTCAGCTTGGAGAATAGGCGAGCAGGAGATGTTTTTGAAGCCGCAGTGGGCGAAGAAAACAAGCGAGTAGGAGATAGCGGTGCCATTTTCGCAGACTAAGAAACCGAAAGACGAAAGCAGACGACATCACCGGCCAGTCTAGCTGCGAAAACCTGATACAGGAGGAGCCGGAAAAAAACCAGAAAACTAAGACACTCTGTTTTGAAGAACATAAAAAAAGCAATCTTTTTGCAAAATAAAACACTTTTATCATTATACTAGAATATCGACAAACATTTACTTTAATTTTAAGTTCATTACTCTTTTCACTTTCGACGCACTACATTACGATGCGGACGAGGAACGCGAGCAGGCACCGCAGCCTTCGCTGCGTTGACTGCTATGTATGAAATGGAGTATAGAGGAACTGTGGCGTACAGGTTGAGCACATGCCTCGCGTTTCGAGGCGGATGCTCTACCTCCGCCTCGTAGAGGATCGAGGTTCGAATACCAATGCCGCGCAATTCTCCGCCGGATTTGACGGCGGGACGTGAAAATACGGACGTGAAAATACTGGAAGATGTTTCTGACGCCTGCTCGGTTACCAGAGTGCTTCATAAAGTCAGCTACAGAATTCCAATAAGGAATGGTGCCAGGCAGGAAGACACGATCTGTTCAGTGCTACTCACCACCTGTTTACAGGAGGTATTCCAAGACCTGTATTGGGAACAGTTCGGCACAATAATTAATGAAGAATACCTCAGTAATCTGCTATTCGCTGATGACATTGCCTTGCTTAGTGACTGAGGAGATGAACTGCAAAGCGTTATTAATGAGGTAGATGGGCAGAGCTCAACAGAAATTAATATGCAGGAAACCAAAGTAATGTTCAACAGTCTCGCTAGGCAACAACAGTTTGTAATTAATAGCGCGGTGCTGGAAGCAGCAAGAGAACATATCTCCTTAGGGCAGGTAATGACGGCTGATCCGGACTATGAGGGGGAAATAACTAGAAGAATCAGAATGGAGTGGTGCACATATGACATTTTCTCATAGGTAATGAATGGAAGTTTACGAGTGTCCCTAAAGAGATAGGTCCACAACAGCTGTATGTTACCGGTACTCACCTATGTGACAGATACGGGGAGACTAACAAAGAGGGTTCAGCTTAGTTAACGAGAAGACCGCAAGCTGTGCCAAGAAATACGATAGGTGTAAGCTTAATAGGAAGCGGCAAAAGTCGTCGAGGGAACAAACGCGTTTTAATTCTATCCTTGTCGAAATCAAGAGGAAAAAATAGGCTTGAGTAAAGAACGTAATGCGAAGGCAAGATAACCGGTTGTCACTAAGGGTAACGCAGTTGATACCAAGACAAGGCAAGCGTTGCAGTGATCGGCATAAAGTTAGATTAAGATGTTTACCTGGATAAGGTGGCCGCAGCTGACAAAGTACAGGGATAGTAAGAGAGACTTGGGAGAGGCCATTGCCCTCCTGTGGGTGTTGTCAGGCTGATGATCATGAGGATGAACCAGAGCTCTGGCTCCGTGGCTTTGACGAATTGGGGGCACGTTAAGAGCATGTAGTTCTCCCTCTCGAGCACCCTAGAGGTTGCTCCTGCTCTCAAAAACTTCCCTATACGGGCTGGTGCGCAGCCTGCTGCGTTAAATGCACAAAGGTCATTATATCTTGTTACAGATTCATGGATTTGAGCAACGCTAATAAGTGAGCTTACTAAGCAACTTCTTGCCCGGTAGTGAGAAAAAGGCAGGAATAACAGTTGCCATAGTTTTAATGAACTCGGCATAAGATCGAGAGGAGACGTAAATAACTAAAAGAACATACAGGAACAGGCTCAGCACTGACCAATTGAGCTCTGTTTTTTTTGTTTTGTTTTTCAAGTGGCATCCAAAGGGCACATTGCGTAAGAAACTGCTTTTCCAGGTGGCGTGGGCGTGTCGCATTACCGCTCCAGCAAACTGCAGGTGGTCGTTTGCGACGAAGGTTACTTTAGTAAGATAAGTCAGGGATTGCGGCTAAGATGAAAAGTATGGACTTTGGGTAAGCTCTGCAAACAAGTAAGGAAGCAGCCTATGTACAAAAATACGCTGCTGGCTATCCTTCGTTGCTCCTCCACTCGAATTTCTTCTGCACATTTAGGCTCAGAGAACTTGCGCAGCTTTGGAAGAGCGAAGTTTTCTTCAGCGGCCGAAAAGCCACGAGAAGGAAATGAATTCAGCAAACAACTTCCAAAACGAATCACGCCTGCTATTAGTAAATACCACGTGGTGCAAGCTTCCGTTAGAGAAAGCACTTACTTTGAGAAGCCATGCCAGCCTCATATGCTTGCAGTCTGTGTCGAGTATTCTTTTTCTTAGTTTCAAAGGGGAATCTCAGGTAATGAAACAACACTCGAAGTCACGTCCACCCTATTACCGTCGACGCGTGAGAGCACATTCTGCTTCCGCGTTTCTCTTCAGGGCGGACCATAGCATCCTCTTTCCGGAATTGAAAACGCTTGAAGTCGCCTTCCGGACAGGCTTACAACAGAAGTCGTTATTACTTTTCGTGTAAATAAATACCAAGTTTTGCTTCTGGCTCCTCACGCGACGATTAATGTTCCGTCTTAAGAACGGAAGCGGCTTTCAACAAAAATTTTCTCAATATTTGATGAATTTTAAGGAAGGCGCAGCGTTCGTTCATTTTTGAACACGGAAAAATATTTTACACCCCCATATAAAAAAAGGAACCAAGAGTGCACACTAAGACACTAACATTTCAGCACTTGCACAAGAGACGTCTGGGGGTTCGCACGTAAGCTGAGGATGCTGCTAAAAACCAACAATTTGTTGGTTATTCCGACACGTTTGCAACACACCCCGCGTCGGATAGCGTAAATGGCCAAATAATTTGAAGGGGGTGTACAAACTCAAGTCGTGACTGCATTGAACGTCCTTCTACTTCAACTGCTGCTTGTTCAGCACTCAGCAATGACTGTTCAGCAATGACTGCCATTACCAGGCAGTCATTGCTGAATGAGTGCCATGAAACGCCAGGCAGTCGAAATTAATCGGCAACCCTCTACTAAGACGCGTCCCCTAACACATACGCAGGTTTGGAGTGTTAAAAACTGCATAACAAAACGTAACAACCACCATACTCAGTGTCAACACTACAAATCATCATCAAACAAATGTAGTATTATATTGTTATTGTACACATTCGCGAAACTGCGCCGTGACGGCAGTTCCGCGATGGTGGTGACGTTGACCCACGAGGTGTGTCGTACGACGTAGTAATGGATCCAAGCTGACGTGCGCTTCGGAGGTCCAAGGCGTGCTCCTGGTGCAGTACCCAGCATAACTTCCACCAAACATTACAGCGTTAGCTCAGCAGCAGGCGCGGCAGGCCGCAGTCAGAAGGCACACAAAAACCAAGTCACCCAAGCACTAGCCGCAGCGTCCTCGTCAACAGCACACTGACAGAACAGGCAACAATAACAAGAACAATAACAACAACGTCCTCTTCGCCTCCGGCTGTGTACAGTAACAATATCGGCTCACCTTAGTTGTGCCGAACTCTTCCAAATATATCGCTTTTTTCACTGCGAAGTGTGTTGAACTGCTAGCATGCCTTGACAGACAGCGCATCGTCGACGTGTGCGCGTAGAGTGGGAACGCGAACATAGTGGAAAAGAGTCGTCGCAACCACGCGCGACGCTGCGCTGCCTCTCCTTCGTGAATGTGTTCATCTTGGCAATATACACTGCAAGCTTTCCTAGTCTCGCTTCCACAAGCTCCTTGTTCTTGAGCTTAGTATCTCTTTGTACGATGGCTCCGAAACTGGTTCCTGTTGGTCTAGAAAAACAATTTGTATTTTCTTCATACCGTAATACACAGTCTGATGCTGTTTTAAAAACAGATAGCACTTATTCAAAACCTTGTAGTATGAATGGGTATACTGCGAGTGCAGAAGGTGATGCCTGTGAGGCTTTCTTTTCTATAAAGATGTTGTGGCTTGACAAGGAATCCTTATGAGAAAGTGAAATATTGAGGACCAGATCATGTATTTTAATGATCAGTTTTCAGGTGCTCCTCAGTAATAGACCCATTAAAGAAAGCTGGTATATAATCTTTACCCGAACCTCATGATATATTTTGTCTCAGTAAGTTCACGAGAAATTTTAAACATGACCTTTAGTTTTGGTGTCACCAAGGGGTCTCAAAGGTTTATCCATGACTGCTTGCTGATAATAGGAATGAGAGCACGTGGGAGCTAGAAAAACGAATTTATGTGGAGATATACTGGGCTTCTGCTTGCAACCTTGAAAGCGAATACAGCTTTCATCTGACATGGCATTTAGCACCCGCTATATTAAACATTTTTATTTCCATTTTTTGCACTTTGTCCGTTTTCCCTCCCAAATAGCTATGTTGGTGTTTCCAATATCAGCCCATCGAAAGCTTTCACACCTGTAACTTTACATTTTTTACACTTCTAAACAGCACTTTTCCATACTAAGACGGAAATTATAAGCGATACAGGAGCCTTAGCAACACTTAATTACGTCCTTCAAACGCAGAAAATTATTGCTGGAATCGTGTCTTTGCACCTTCGCCCGTGCTTCGGGGTTTCTTGTTTTCTAGAAAGCCGTCATTTTCTTTTCTAGTAGAGAGAGAGAGAGAGAGAGAGAGAAAAGGACGGAAAGGCAGGGAGGTTAACCAGGCGATGCCCAGTTGGCTACCCTACACTTGGGGAGGGGAACAAAGGGGAAAAAAGGAAAAAGAGCGGCAAGGAAATGAGTTTTCTAAGTGTCCAGCGACCACCATGTCACAGGGACAGAGGGCGCGCACTGAAAACTTAAAGATTATAGGCGGGAATGCAACCCCGAGTCCCTTAAGAAAGTCAGGAGCGCTTTCACCGCTTTCCGCTGTCTGGAAGGTTGAGCCCAAGGCCCCAGAACGTTAGACTCTGTTAAAGGACGCGAGTCCAAGCGGAGCAAAGAAACACTTAGGACACCGCGCTCTCGCTCAAAACGAGGGCAGTCACAGAGGAGGTGGCTGATCGTTTCGTCACAACCGCACTGGTCACACGCAGGAGAGTCAGCCATTGTGATCAGATGGGAATAGGCGTTTGTGAACGCCACTCCCAGCCACAGGCGGCACAACAGCGTAGTATCACCGCGGGGGAGGCCGAGTGGTATGTGATGTTGGAGCAGGAGGTTGAAGTGATGCGAGCGGGGTGACCAACCTCCAGGGGCAGACCACGACGTTACAGTCAGGTTTCGGGCGAGCAGTTGAAGGTGTCTTGCTGCGTCAGCTCTTGTCAGTGGTATGCGGACAGTGTTGGTTGTATCGTGAGCCGATCGAGCAGCATCGTCAGCTAAGGCGTTACCAACAATGCCGCTATGACCTGGTACCCACTGGAAGATGATTTCATGATCTTGTTCGATTTCTTTTCTAGTAACTTTGACCACTTCCTACCACCTCTTGAAACTTACACGTCTCCTTAAGCCTGTGTGTTTCTCAGAAAAGAACGTTCACTCCTTATGTTTACTCGGTTCTTCTCATCTCACCCAACTAAGTGCCATAGAAAACCAGGCTCTGACCTGCAAAAGAAAGTGTACTCTGCACGCCCCGCACAGAGCAGCTGACCTTAAACATACAGGGTACGCTTACACTTCGACTAAGGTCCAAGCCGAGAGGCTCCTATCTTCAAGCGCCAGGCGCTGAGCACACATGCGTCCCGCCCCGTGCGCTGAGCTTTTCCACCCTTCTGCTTTTGTCTTCATAACCTTCCGGCCTTCCGATTTCTTTCTTGCTGGTTCTCTTTTTCTCTACAGCGTGCTCTCTCTAGCGTTCGTATCCTCGACGATTCTCCTTCGGACCTCGACTTCTGCGAAGTGGTCATTTCTCCCTAATCCCACACGGCCGTTTCCTTTCGTGTTTTTCTAAGAATGCAGGGGCGGTAGGCTGTAACGGCAAAACCTGAACGTTTTGCTTATTTCCCGTTCACCTTTTCTAGCACGCACTCCTTACCTCCTGAAAGGACTTGAAGCTTTGGAAACGTTCGCGTACTTTATGTATGTGTATACGTACGCGCTTGTGTGCGTGTGTGAGTCGCTTGCTGAAGAGATTTGCCCACAGGGTCGTGCCTCTGAGCCTGCTTTCCAGACCACTCGTTTTCCTCCTACTGACCTTTTTTTTAGGGCTGTGCTGTAGAATGGAGAGCACATGTTCGAGGGTCCTTACTGCGCTTTTCTATGAAGTCCATGCTTTCAAAGTTGACTGCCCTTAGCCACTCGCGTGCAGTAGCAAATTTCCGAGGTGCTCTCTGTTCCTTTACCTCCGCCTTCAGGATCATTATTATCAGGCTCACTACGCCCACTTCAGGGGAAAGGCGTGTTCTTTCAAATTAACCCTGTCCTTTGATAGCTGCAAATCCGTATCCCAGAAATCCTCTTAATCTTATACCTCACCTAACTCACTGCCGCCCTGCTGCGCTTGTCTTCTCTTGGAATCCACTCCGTTACCCTTAAGGACAAGCGGTTATCTTGCCTTCGCACTGCATGCCCTGGCCAAGCCCCTTTCTTCATCTCAACCACTCTGCCCTCGCCAACTCTGGCCGTTTCCAGTTTCTTAACGTTACACCTATCATTTTCCTTTCCATAGCTCACTGCGTTGTCCTTCATTTAAGCTGAACCCTTTTCGTTATTCTCCACGTTTCTCGTAGGTGAGTACCGCTAAGATACAGCTATTGTATACTTTTCTCCTGAGGATTACTGGTGAACTGCCATTCATGATCTGAGAAAACCTATCATATGCGCTCTTCCGCACTCTTTATCTTCTAGTTCTTTCCCTCTCATGGTCATTCCACACTGCTCGCACTAGGTGCTTAAAGTAGACAAAACGCTTGTTGTTAATTTGCTACAAATTTTTTTCTGAATTTTTATTGAAGCAAACAATACAATATTAGTAGTCTTTGAAATTGATTACTTTAACTGCTCTAATGTCGAGATAACAATTTTTTTCGGCCATTTTCTCGTACTTTATATGGTAAATGGTCTGTATGCCTTCATATCTGCAACATTTTCTTCTTGTCACGTTATGTTCCCAATGATAATGCGCGGCTCGATAGTTCACAAGAATTTCATAAATAAAGTCCCGAAAAGGTGGCCATATATCTCCTATACATTTCAGTAAATTGAGCTGTACCCCTTCAGAAAGCGGCAAAGAACGTTCACCGCTGCCTTTTGTCTCTCCTTCGTGTGGCTCGCTTGGCTCTATCGGTATCATACCTTCAATATTTTATTACCTCCCAGTTTCCCTCAGTAGTTGTCTTCGAGCCATACCCACTAAATCTGGACAAAAGAATTCTTGAATGGCAACCCTTTTATGAACACAGTTGTTAAAATAATGTGAAATGACACTGTAACAATTCATATATCCCTAGATCACCTGACGGCAGTCTTGAATTCTTTTTTCTATTAATGTATTTTGCGATAACCTACCTACACCGCTCGGAAACAGCAGGGCCGAATTAGCCTGAAATTGATGCGGACATTTTCTATGGTTGCTCTTCTCCTGGCGAACAGCGACGTGCGGCGGAAGGGGGAAAGTGTGTGTGTGTGTGAGGGGGGGGGGGGAATTGGGAGGGCGTGAATGATAAATTGGGCTAGGCAACGGACAGACTCCTCACATCCATACGTGAAGAGGTGTTTGCGGTAAATCAGCCGATCGTACAGAAAAGCTGGTTCAATTCCTTTGAATAAAACGCTGTGGTACGACCATGATGTCAAAGGCCTCTCTCACTGAGCGGGCGGACGAGCAAAGAAGCTCTGGTCAGTCTTCTGGACGGCCAGTTCACCGTCCTCGTGTCGACAGACAGTCGCAGTTGTGCCTCCCCGTTGCATTATCGTATTATTGTTTTCTCGTTCTCTATATTGTTAACTGATGCGCCACATGTAATTTCTATTTATCGCCTCTGTGCTGAACGAATGTCGGTTGCTGTGTGTACCTTTGACTCCTGCCCAGTATGTGCCTTACGACCTGTGAAAGCTGGTCACCAAACGCCTCCCCCCTCCCTTTCTCCTTTGTCCCTTTGTTGTCCTGTTCCACATCAGACTGAGGATATCTGGCCTGTGACCCGCACTGTCAGGTTCTACTTCAATACAGTTCTAAGGGTGTCTTGGTATGCATATCATCATCGTATGTGCGACAGAGAGTAACAGGGCCGCTGCTGTCCAGCATTTGAAAACGCAAAGGAGTTATATCAAAAACACTACCTACAAGGATTTAGTCGCGAGCGTGTGCTCAACTATAAACACAGTGCGAGTTGGTGCGGCAACAGTCTAGCGGTCTGAGGCGTCATGAAACAAAACCTCTAATTTCGCCGTTAAGGGTTCGAAACCCATTTGGGTCACTGGGTTAGCGAAGATTTCTTCCAAGCTTCGTTTCTCTGGCATCAATCAGGTTTGGCATCAGATTCTATTCAAGTTTGATTGGAGGCTCCGCTGCAATTTTGGCCTTGTATTGACCGCTGTTGCGGGCCAGCGTTCGCTTCATTTTGCCGAGAGTGGGCGCTAAAAATATTTGATGTTTGATAGAAGCATGCCCACAATGATATTTCAACAGAAATAGGATTGATGACTACTCTAAGCAAGCAGGTTGCTATCAAAAAACTACACATTAATTCTGGACTAGCGAAGGCGAAAATTGAATTCTTATCTATAGCTGCTGCAACATGGACCAAATAAGTGGGACTAAATAGTTTCTCAAATACATTTGGTAGTTATTTTTATTTGATCCAGGGTACCTCGGCCGTTGGACTCAGGCAGAAGAGGAAACCCAGACCGAACTTTCCGCAGCGGCTCTCAGACTTTTTTCTCATTCGGATTTATTTGCATTCCCTATAGACGAAAAAGGGAACAAAATGTTTTGCCGTCACAAAAATTTTCTGCTATATTTTTCTCCCGTGACCTTACAGTAACAACATTTTCGTGTGGTTACTTCAGAAAAGTACTACTGAACAGCGAACTATTGAAAAAGTACTGCAGATAAATATAAAATACAATGAAAGAAAACTCTGCTTCACGACTGAAAAATCGGTCCTTATGACAAAATGGCCGAATATTTTCTCGTGTTTTTTTACAGGATACTGTTGTTTTTTTGACTGGGCCAGCATTCATTCATATCACTACTCAGCGCGCGCATTTCCTTTTTCTTTCCCTTCACACCATGAAGCTCTCCCTCAGCCCTGCTTAGTGTCCATTATACATGAGACGAAAGAAGCACAACTTCTGCTTCTTGCTTATGGCGGGTTCGAATCACTCCTGTGTGTGAACTAGACATTCGGTTTTTTTCGCACAATGTCTTTTTTTTTTTTGCACCTGAAGCTTAGTAGCCACCAAATCTAGAACCTTGGATATGTCGAGAGAGAGAGAGAGAGAATAAACTTTATTGAAATAGAGTAATTACGCGGGTGGTTCACCCAGGCCCGGGGAACCATTGGTGAAAACGGCCCTCCAGGCCTGACCGATCAGCTGGCGCTGAAAGGAGAGCTCTGTGTGAGCCAGCTTCGCCTCCCACTGGTCATGGCTGTGTTCCTGTAAACGGTGTTGACCAAATGTTTAAGGGAATCGTTTTTCGTTGCTCGGGCCAGTTCCAAATCATGTGGAGGATGTCTGAAATCTCTCTGCACGTCGGGATATATTGAGCTAAAATCACCTAATCATTCCAAACGCTCAAGGCATAGGGTTTCTCTAGAAGCCCCTGAGGTTAACTTCACCGAAGAGTTAATTACAACGCTCCGAATTTCGTAAAGGCAGTGTTTTTTTGAGTGTGTATGTGTGTGGTGCCCTTTCTGCATTTAAAACACGCTAGCGCCGTCCACAGCTTTAGCTGCATTGCGGGATGTCGGCGGACTGAGTATGCTTCAGACCTCCGCCTTTCCTCTAAAGAGCCACTGAAGTTGTCCGGCCCCAACGCAAACGAGGGCAGACGGGTGCTTTCGCGCGTACCATGTATTCGTAATTTTATTCACTATTCTCATATGCAAGGCCACGTTCTATCTGTTCCTTCTCTTTTCATTGTTGTTTTTTTATAATCTTATTTTCTTCGTTTTCCTTCTGTCTGCGGGTGTCCAATCCTTTCTCTTCTCCCGGGGCGCCCGAGAGTTGTCGACGGGCACGAGCGGAAGCTCGTCATCAAGCATTCATGAAACCCAGGAACGCACTCAGTGTGACCTCCTGCCCATTCCTCTGCTTTTGTGTCGTCGTATTGGGTGGCGCCCTGGAGCTGACCTTTGTTGAAGCTATAAACTCACAGTCGCAAGACAAAAAGAGATGAAACTGGCAAATGGAAAGAAGGTACTATTACTTTTAGCGACAGTATTCTCTTATTTTATTTTATGCTGTTGCGATCTCAGCTTCCCTGAATGAGGCATCAAAGGCGACACGCTTACTAAAACTAAACAGCTATACTTACTGGTTCACAAGTCCGCGTTGTGGCTACGGTGACTAAAGTAGTATGGATCTCTTACTTATGCGCGCAATAATTTTACTACACCTGAAAGATGCAACCAGATTTTTAGCAGAAATTATACAGCTGTAGCAATATTGTCTGTATTTTATTTCGACACCTTACTAGACAGTCCAGAAGCCGGGGCGATGCAATTTAAGAGAAACTAACATGCCGCACTTCTGCTGTGTGGTGCATTGCGTAACACCTCTATCTCAGTGTTCTGCGTCTAGTAATACATTTCATTATCAGACTTGCCTTTCTTATCGCCTATCCTACCGAGGGATCTCACTCTGTCGAGAGTTGAGAAAGAAAATTTACCATGCGAAATACACTGAAGGGCCACTAATCGCGGACATCATAAGTCAGATTGATGACAGCACACACAACTGCATGCTTTTCGCACGAAGATTTAATCTTGCTCGAAAGTCGCGCTTGTTCGGGCAAAACCATAGACAAAGATCTGCTCGGTATTATTCCGATGCGCCGTAATGTACACGTTTTACTTGCTTCTATCGCCGCCGTTCTTTAATTGCTACAACTGCGCAGGAAAGCCGTTCTGGCCCCCATAGAGTGAGAGAAAGTCACACTCACTCCCTGTTAAAACATCACGCTTTAATTACACACTTCGCACCTGACAGGAGGCCGCTTAATCTGCTTTTTATTTAGTGTATGCGCCTAAAGGCTGCTATCAACTCATTTTCATAACGTCTGTTTTTTCTGACGAAAATGCATCCGCCGCTTTCACAACCACAGGGGCGTCTAACTTTACCCAAGTGAGATACGAATGCCGCAGGGCGGTGGCTGAGTGGTTAGCGCGCTCACCTACTCAGCCGGAGTTCCCTGGGCCGAACGCGGCCGCGGCGGCCGCGTTTCGATAAAGGCGAAATACAAAAGGTGCCCATATGCTGCACATTGTCACTGCACGTCCCCAGGTGCTAAAAATTATTCCAGAGCTCTGCACAATGGCACCACTTTCTTTTTCCCTCCCACCTTCCTCCCTTGTCTTAAGGGAAGGTTCAGATATTCACCGATATCTGATACAATTGCTGCGCCATTCCCTTTGCTCAAACACCAATTTTCAATGCGAAGTTCAAATTGGGTGATATCTATTCGCATAAGTCGTAAATCAAAGTGATAATGGAGGGTTATATGGCCGCTGTAAAGGAAAATAGCAGGCGCGATGCTATACCCGCGGCACAACTAGATTTTATAAACTCTTACTGCCTTCGGCGGATGACTCTTTTTTTCATCCGCTCCTTTCAACCCACATTATGAACAATGTCATATCCAAGGACTAGCCGAAAGGCTTTCATGGTCCGCAGCCACCGGCAGGTATTTATATGTGACGCTGCGGTCTGACAGTGAACTCCTAGCCTGCAAACTCTCTTGTTTCGATATCACTCAACATAGTTCATCTGGGCTTCATATTCCTTACCGCGTCACCTGGCTCACCTTTATTTTGATGGAGCACATCCCAATTCTTTGTTCTGCACCTGTTTATGACTAGGAGTGGCCCACTAACATATTTATTCGTCACGTTCTCCATTGAACACATATAAATTTCTTGGCTATATTTTTGCTCACACCTCTTCTGTATATACAGCTGGTGTGCATTTTGCCTGTTATGTATTATTGTGCCTTAGTAACACGTATTTTTAACTTTTATATGCCTCCTTATGCTTGCATTCGCCTACCTCCTTGTCATAAAGGCTTGTCTGACTTTTTCGCTTGCAGCTTTCTACTGAGCCCGTGCTTTTCTCTCAATTTCTTGCGGTGTCTTTTTATTTCGTAATTAATGGAGGCTTGTCCTGCAGCCTAGTCGGAAAACAAATAATTCAGGTGGTCAGCAAAAGCTCTGTTGCGCATTTTTTTCTATTATTTCGCGAAATAGGAACGCTCCAAAGCCGAGGCATTGCCTGCACTGGTGAAGTTTTTTTGTGTTTGTTATCAGTTTGTTTCATACTTAGCCAAGGTGTTTTGATATTGCAGTCTGGGCTTTTTTCTTGATATGAATTTTAGGGCGTAATGTCCTGAAGCGACACAATGGCAGTGGGTTCAAGGTGGTAAATAATCGGGATGAGCTAATGGAACCGGTGGTTTCCTTTTTTAGGCGAAGCATATTACTAGAGCTACACTACAGCCCGTCGAGCGCAGCGGTGGAGCTACCATTGACCTTTAGCGTGACCACGTGACACCACGTGACAACATGACGTCACAGCAGAGGAGAGATGGGCTGCCGGCTCGCGCGGTCGGCCGCGGCGGTGGAGGCTCCACATCAGAGGCGCGGCGGCTGACCACGTGACAACATGACGTCACAGCAGAGGAGAGATGGGCTGCCGGCTCGCGCGGTCGGCCGCGGCGGTGGAGGCTCCACATCAGAGGCGCTGCCTGCTGCTGCTGGGGGTACATCAATACAGTCTATAGGGAATGGTGGCGGTGGTGGAATTACTAAGGGTGTTTCCAATGTACTTTCCATGGGTGCCAAGAATGCTGTTGTAGCCGGTGCTGGGGCAGCGGTTGTACACTCTGCATTGAATTCACCGATGATCCCGTATATAGCTGCCACGGCAATCCTTGCTACACTTCTAGTGGTTGTATTAAAATGACCAAGTATTCAACCAAGGAAAGCCATGTATTACCAAGCCTAGCCATCAATATGCTTCGCATCTGACTAGGCTTAACCTTAGCTAAGCCTCAGCCATTTTTTTTAAACCTGCATTTTAATCGTCCAGAATACAGGCGTTTTGTATTTCGCCTCCATCGAAATAGGGCCCCCGCTACTGTATTGAACCGACCTTGGGATAATCAGTCCAGCGCTAAAGCTTGTAAGCGCCATGTTGGGTGCCTCCATGATTCGACAGAAAAACGAGATAGTTTGGGTTCATTGCATGAAAGGTAAATGCGACCGTGGCTTTTACCTTCCAGCAGAAATTTTGACGCATCAGAGTTATCATAATTGACTCACTACTCTTTTTATGGCCAGAATTGTTATAAAAATAGTCAATCTCCTTCATTCCCGAATTTGCCGTTCCGCAGATTTTTCTAGGAACTGCCAAGAATTATGGCTGTGATTAACAATTTCTTATCGCTGTGTTTTCTTTTGCTCATAACGGTGCCGTCAGGAACTGCTCTGCAGTAAAAAAATTGTTACTTGGAGTTAATAGCTCTTATAGCTCTATTGAAGGACTTTACTTGCTAGAGATAAGATTTCAGGCCTACTGCCGTTTTGCAAACATTGTTTTTGTAGGCAGGAACAAACCTGCTGAGTTGAACTCGTAATCTCTAATATTTATAGCATGAAAGAATGAACAGATGAAATTCAAACGGTATTCTTCTGTAGGGCTACTGGAATACTGTTGCTTCCTTTATCGTGAAAGTTGCACAGCAGTTATGAAGCATGTCAATGAAACGGATTAAAACACTAAACAAGTTAGCTACATTTCTATTTTTCCTCGGAAGATAGGTAGTGGTGTACAATGTAATGAAATGCTCTGGTAAGCTGAAAACAATGATTAAAGCATTAGCGATCACATTCTTCAAAGCAGTGCTGTGCAGTCAGCAGAAAATAAAATGAATTATTACAAAGTGGTGTTATAATTTATCAATGTTTCTCAAGAGAAAAGTATACAAGAGCTTTATCTTACAGGTACACACCTAGGGGGCAGAAACCTGGAGGCTAACGAAAAGGGATCAGCTTATGTTAAAGACAACGAAGCGACCTATAGAGAGAAATATGATAGGTGTAACGTTAAGAGACCGGAAGTGGGCAGATTGGGTGAGGCAAAAAACACATGTTAAAGACATCCTAGTCGAAACCAAGAAGGAGAAATTGGCTTGGGCAGGGCATGTAATGTGAAAGCAAGATAACCGCTGGTCCAGAAGTGTAACGGAGTGGATTTCAAAAAAATGCAAGCGTAGCTTGGGGGCGGCAGAAAGTTAGGTGCGCAGGTGAGATTAAGAAGTTTGCGTGGATACAGTGGCCGCAACTGTCAAAGGACAGGGTTAATTGGAGAGACATGGGAGTGGCCTTTCCCCTGTAGTGGGCGCAGTTAGGCTGATTATTATGATGACGATGAAAACAGAAGACGTACGGCATGTGAAATGCACAAAAGTGGGGTTTTTACCTCAAATATGCCACCGTATGAATCAATTCCAACGTGTAGATGTAAATTGTAATAAATGGCCACGCAGAAAGACGTAACACCAGCAATGAAATGCGAGTTTGGACAGCAACAAAAACAAGAAGCAGCCACATCGCAACTTACCAGCCATCAACTGATGCATATAGTAACTGGAGTCAAATATATTTATCGAAACAGCACTAGCAGCGTAATAAGCAAAGGATTAAGAGGAGCCACACCTTACTTATCGCCCTTCATTCTACACGGCAGCCACACGTCGACCTGAAATAACGTACGATTGTGGATTACACGCAGACAGAAGGATCCGTGTTTCTGTGTCGTGGTAGGCCTGCTGGAATCGGTTCCACCCTTTTGTTTCTCAAGGGTCCGCGCGTTATCAGTTTTGGATGAGGACTGCGGAGAGTGTAATTTACGACTGGCTTTTTGCCCGCTCCGTTGACCCTGCGGCCGAGACTAAAATAAATAAACGATTGCTCAGTGAAGAGTTGGTAGGAGGAGAGACAGCAACTAAAAATACCCAAGCAAAGAAATCAACCGCAAGTTAGGGTCGCTCCAGCGGTTCTGGAAGTAACAAGCGCTGCGGGATAAGGAGTCTTGTGAACGCAGTTCTCCCCTTTGAATTCCTCTTATTTTCCTTGTAGGGTACGCGGGGAATTGCACGGCGTTGTCAAGATGCGTCTGCGGCTTCGGTGGGTCCTAGACTGATATTTTTTTTGCGATGCCGAAAAAGAGCCATAGGTGAGCAGGAAAGATCCGCTCTCGACAGATGAATTTAAAGTTGAGGTATTCTAGGGTGGTTCAACTTTGTTGTCCCAGAGAGGTTATTTCCCTTAGCGACCTGGGCGGTGGAGCAATAAATAATTAAGACCTATAAATGAAAGAAATGATAAGCAAGGAAACAATTTTTGTCCCGCATTATTGCAACCTTTCCCGATCTTGCAGCTGCCGAGTGTAGTTTATGATGCGTGAAAGTTCCCTTGTGCAGAACTTTCCTCAATTCACTTCTTGTATGTGTAAGAGCTATATTTATACACCCTGTTCGAGCAAGAACGAAATAAGTGAGCTCTTTGGAAAGGATTATTTATACGGCGTTGTTTTTCCATACGGTAGGCAATAGCGCACATACCCTGTCATCCCCTGTCACATACCCTGTCATACTATATGCCTGAATCATTCCTTGCTGCTCAGCTTTCCAATTAAACATTTAAATGAGATGGAACATTTCAAATCAACAAGATAATTGACGTTGAAAGCGGGTGCCCTTTTAATGAAGGGAATATTGTGTGCGTTTTATACGTTGTGCAACCTAAATATTGAATGCGAAGCTATTATTAATCAATAGGCAAGAGTTGAAAAGAACGCGTTAGCTCTAGCTCCTTGTGCGTCAACATCCCGTCCATATACGCTCTAGACGGGACAGCGGCGGTGGAAACAACATATTTTGTCTCTATACTTCAAGCTGCAGTACAAAACTTCCCTGATCCTTGTTACTTGGTAACGAGCTGCCGAATTATATATTTATAAAAAAGTTGCACCGCAATGTAGCCCTGTAAAGTATAAAAGTATGGTACATGCTTATACGCGTACCAATCCTGCCTGACGGTACCTTGTCTACATTTCCGATCCGGCTTCGCGAAAAGTGAACCAGCAATCGCAAGTTTGAAAGTTCGTTAAGGTTTTCTTCCTCAAAACTCTTGACTTTCGTTTCTTAAGTTATATTTGGTAAAAACTCAGATCGTCATCTGTAAGAGGTACCCTTTATATCTCCTCAATTTAAAATAATCGTATATCTGAGAGTATTTACACAAAATTTTATCGGAACATCGCTTGATCTCTGTTTTTTTTTACTTTACAATATTCCAAATTTCCAACAGCCTTTAATTTTTTGGTTCGCTTTAGCTTTCCAGCCTTTTTCTCCGCTGCATACTACAATTCCGTTGTACTGGCAGTGGGCTTTCCGTCACGTTTCTGTACGACATTCGACTTGTTGACTAATTTTAAAACTTTACTGTATTCTCCTTCGTGGCATACACAATTTAGTTACCGCATATTCTTTTGCATGTACTTTAATTTTTTCATGCCCTCTCCTTACCGCCTTTCTCTCCAAAACCCTTCCCCAGTGCAGAGTAGCATGTCAGCGCCGTTTCAACGCCGGCTAAATTTTCTGCCTTTCAAGAAAGAGCTTCTTCCTCTTGCACTTTTTTATTGAGCCTTCTGTCTTCGTTCGCTCTCTATCCGCTTGCACCTCAGCAGTGTTTTCAACAACTTTCCCTCTTCTACTTCTTTCCAGTGTAGTATCGCATTATTCTCTGCTGACCTCACGGCTTCCGCATCTGCGCCAGCAAATTCCACACCGGTCTTTCAGTGAGCCGACGTAGCCACAAACGCGCCCTCCTTAATTAAGCGACATAAATCAGCAGCGCACATCAGTTTCTTCTCTCGTAGCTCCGTGTTGGTTTGTAGCTTCAATAAGTTTGCCGCACTTCCTGCGTGTACCAAGGTCCCGATCTTTTGAATTTTTTTTTTTGCATTCAAACTAGTATTGAATAGTTGACTTATTAACTATTTCTGTTAGGTTCCTTAAAAAATAAGTGGCGTGTAGCCCACCGTATTTAATAACCATATGAGTGTTTATAATTCTGAAAATGCGGTTACTCTCCGCGCTGCAGCGCAACAAGTTTTGGCTACATCGCGCCAAAATGCATGCGCTTTCGACACGCTTGCTGGCAAACCAACCTCCCCATGGCACGTAAACCTTCGAAACAGACAAAATTTGTTGTGCCACAGCGCCCAGAGTAACCGCGTTCTGAAATTCTTAAAACTGATATGGATATCACTTGCGGCGGGCTACATGCCTGTCAGTAATTAATGAGCCTAATAGTAAGAGTTCAAAAGTTGACTATTCAATATTAGTTAACCAGACTGCCAGTCAGCACGTCCTAACAGTATTCTGTTGCACTACACCGCTCATAATGTATGCCGAAAAAAGTGTTCTTCTAACTTTGAAAAGGCGTATTTTTAAAAATTGTTCAAATTCTTAGGTGGAGAACTCTGCGTATAAGACACGAAGCCATCTTCATTTAAGGAAAGATGTGAACAAACAAAAAGGTTGTAGCTGATATATATTGCACAAATTTTAAGTATCTACCTAGTGATGACCGTAACTAATACTTAAAAGTCGTCACAACTTAGCGAATTCGTAATGCACAGCCCTTTATGTGCTGAAAGGTAGCAGCAGCTTCTTGACGCTGTATCAACTTGTAGCTTCTGTCTTCGCACTAACAATGCTGAAATTAAGATGTTACAATCACGTAAATCAACGGGAAGGTGGAACACTGGCGCATTGATTGCATAAGATTATCGTGCTACATATCACTTAGGCCAAAAATGCCTAAAGGGATATTTATTTGGTCTGCAGTACACGGCAATAAAAGCGAGGCAATCACACTTGGTTTACTTAAAGAGCCTGCCTGAAAAATGCTTTTTTTTTGTCTTTGAGTGGGAAGCAGCATTATTTTTGCCAATATACTTTAGAATTGCGGCCCAGCAATGAGCTAAAACTTTTAGCCAAAGTGGGGCAAGTGTCAAAAAATTTAAAATTGAGGTATGCTTCATAAATTAATACTAGAGAGCCGCCGCAATATTTCCGGAGTCTCCCTGTTGATTCCGAGCAAATAAGAACGTGAACCTTAAACTCACGTACAAATATGAAAGAACTTTGCAGTGTTGTCGCCGGAGCGGTTTTTTTTTTTGCTTAGCAATGCCTATTTTAATAGCCAATTCTGCCCCATAACGATTTATAGGAACAATGTACAACACGAATAGAACGACTCATTTATTTTGCTTTGGCGGCGGCACTCCCGTGGTTGCCATGCGCTTTAGTCCGCGTAAGTGCTTGGGACACGAGATCACAATATACAGATGCGAACAATAACACAGGTGCCATTGAGATGTCAGTAATAATCTACACGTTTTTTTCTATGGCAAAGCCCTCCAATTTTTTTTAATAACATCCTGGAAGAGCCCACTACTTAGCGCTGGGGACAGGCTGGTGAAGGCGACCGAAAGTGGATGAGGGCTGGGACGTGACGAAACATCATGCTGTGGGAGGGAGCAGCCTGTGGTATAGGCTGCTTTGAACGTTTGAACGAACTAGCGTATTTGAACGCTGCCGGCTCTGACTGCCGGGATATGTGCCTTGTTCTAAGTACGGAGCTTCATCTCGGCAGCGTTTGCGGACATTGTCCCGAGAGAGCTGGTCTTTACGTTTATAAAGCAATGAAATCTAAATTCCTCCAAAATTCATTTTAAAGCATGATTCTCTTGTGAGACACATTCAGCAGCCAATCACGCATAGTCTCCCACCCCCCTCACTAAACAACAGGGAGCTCTGTGCGGTGACTATAGATGACTACTTCGTACACGCAGCTCGTGCATTGCTCCTGTTGCCAAATTCACTGTTATTGGGTGGGATGCGCGCTCGTAGGACGCTGCGAAATGTTTCGAAATGCCGCCTGGACGCTCTGTGCGCTTTTGTATAGGGATTAGGGATAGTTAAAAAGAAGGGCACGAAAGCAGCCTTACCGCGGGTGAGCACCTTGAACGTACACCATTATTGAAGGAATCAAGGAATGGGTTAAAGGGCAGAGTTTCAGAAACAAAGCGCCCCGCCGTGGGGCCTACTGAGCCGGAGTTACGGGTCCATATCCAACCGCGGCTGCCCCATTTCGATGGAGGAAAAAAGCAATGAGGCATAAGCTCTTCCCTCAGATTTTGCTCGCTATTTGTAGCAACTGCGCGCTTGTATGAAGGTAACTTTTCGCATTGTATTTGGCGGCAGGACGAAATCAAGCGGTCGTAACAGCTTGGCGTTCAGCGGCAGAGTTGATATAAGTGGCAGGGGTTGTTTGCACTGAGCAAATCAACCAAGCAGACGACGCTTGCCCGTGCAACAGTGTTTTTGTGCATGCCTAACACTCGTCCCCGTTCATGTCTTGTTCTCCGCGGCACCGCGGCGCCGATCTGCGGACGCTCCCCGGATATGAGTGAAAAGATGGAGGGCTTTACATTTTATTTAAAACCGTCTTTGTTGTCCTCCAGAAAAAAAACGTTATCTTTGTTTTCCAAAGAAAAGGCGCTGCCGGGCGAAACAATCATTATATGCTAAGTTAAAAATATAAATTGCGCAACCGAGAAAAACAATCATTATATGCTAAGTTAAAAATAAAAAAACAAATACACAGAAAAGCGCCAATTATATCAGTATTTGGAAGAAAGTCGCCAGTAATAAAGAAACAAATGATTGATTGCAACCACTTTTCGGGATCGTTTTCGAGAGAAACAAGAAGAAAACCGTCCTCGAGGTATGAGAGCCTGGTGCATGCATATGCGCTGTCTAGCAGCAAAATGAGCAAGCATGAGGAACTGTTTTCAAGCATCTGAGGGGTGCTCATCGGCAGCCGATGAGTTCTGCTTTTGGGGCAAGAAATATCAGCAAACATTGCAAGTGAGAAACGCTACACAGCTGTGCGGAGTGCAGAAAAGTGATAAGCAACAAAAACACACACAAAAAAAACTTGCTTCATATCGACAAACTAGGTCCCGTAGCGCTCACCACAATCTTCAAGGAATGTTTAATAAGCGCTCCGCAAGGTAGAGAACGAGCGGAAAAGAAAGGGTGCGAAGCACGGCATTTTTTCGTCTTCGCCGTTGATGATGCCGATTCAAATTGAGGATTAGTGATAGGTGGCCGAGCGCCAAATTTCCCGGAAAGACAACTAGGCAACCTTCTATAGCATCGCGAAGGCCAAAAAAAAAATGAAATATTCATCTCAGGCTCAATTCGCAATGTATCACTTTCTTTGTATTGCCTTGAGCATTAAGATTCCTTCAGGACAAAAGCGGTGAAAACACAGCGAATGAGCTGAACGCATAGCGGTAGTTCCGTGGAAATGCAGAGACAAGCCACGAGGTGCGCAGCTGAGTAGTTTCATTTAATCAGGGAAGGCGAGTTTCTGCGGTGCCGGGAAAATTGCATAGCGGCTTCCCGCTTGCTGTGACTCCCATCAGAAAGAGACTTTTGCAGAAAACAACGTGATAAAAAAATGAAACGAACGAAACGTTTACATACACACAGCGCGACACTGAACACGAAGACTGACAGGGAGACACCACAAAGAGATATGGTGCCTCCCTTTCTGTGTCCTTGTTCGTTGTCGCGTTGTGTAAATGCAGGCATGAAACACTAACGAGCCCATAAATTCATTTTGAGGAACTCAAGGCGGCAAGCCTCTATTGAAAAACTATGGGTGGGAAGCGAGGTACACAGAGGAGAGGGAAATGGTAAAACCGGAAGCTGAATGAAAAGTAATCCACGACGTGGAAATTTCTTTAGTTTTGTTGCTCTACGGATGCTAGCAATGACTGCCGGTGCAAGAAAGCTGAAACACAGCGCATACAGGTTTGGATGAAATTCTCACTTATTGATAATAACTTATGATTAAGTTGGAGTCTGGAGCATGTAGCCGATTCACAATCCGTTTTTATGCATTCTGGACTAGAATCGGAGGTGTGCCGCAACTTCTAAGACATTAAGAAATTGTTACTTTAGCTCAGAAGAAAATGTTGAGCAATTTAAGTGTTGATAACGTTAATCTTTTCAGACACTCTAAATTCTGTATTCTTGCAAAGTTTTTCAGGGAGGTGCTTTGTAACCTCTGCAACGAAGTTGCAGCTTGCATAATTTCTAGTTAAATAGGATTTCAATCCCCTGCGATAAAATCGCAAAACATTAGAGGCCAATATATTTCAAAATTGATCGATGTTGCTAATATTCCAGTTTATATTTCTGCCTCTAATGAACGAGCCGTTATATTGCAGTCGGCCGCAAATACCTCTACTTAGTTTTTAACGTAAGGTCCGGTTAGTTATCGCAAACCTTGCCTCAAAATTGTGGCGAATTCTAAATCAATGCATCCCTTGCAACACTGGTTACACAGTTTTTCGGTTCAAATCAGAGGGCTCTGTCTATGATGACCGGTGCTCAGTAAACAGATACTTAACCAGGCGCATAAGATAAATGAACAATATTTAACCCCCGTTTCAGTACATAAAAAGTCTCTCTCTATGTGGCATAACCATCCCTTCATAAGCCTGGCTGAAACTCCTCACTTTTGCTGAAGAAGTGATCTAATTAGAGAAGTCTACGCGTGTCAGTGAACTTCGCTTGCAAGAAAAAGCAGGAAAATGAGACAAGAAAAATTTTGTGGTGCCTCCAAAGCATTCTTATGAAGTAATGCGACCACATTGCGGTTATAGTACTGTGATTAAATTTTTGTCTGCGTTTGTTGCTAATGCGTCGATTTCTTTTCATTGCCGCAGATTCACCGGCTGGTATTCAGACGGCCAGATGCGGTCGCAGGTGTAAACAGAGGAATGTTAGCGCTTCTTTTCCACCTACCACACACACTTTGTTTGCAGTGGTTTGACGCCTTTATTCAAAATGTCGCTTCATTCATCTGCCCCCCGCAGGGAGGCGTCTGCAGCATGCAGACGTTGGTGAGTGGCGACACCACGGGGTTAACCCGAGCATCCGCAGGGACATCCCCGCAGGGGGATGATGGTGAACAATGCGTCACCACGGACCCGAGCATCCGCGCTTAGCCGCGCGTGGCATCGCCGTGTCCGGGGAAAAGGGGATCCTGGTGGTTGAGCCGATGCCGAGTGTTTGGACTTTTAAGGCCCCTCGGCGGAGGCAACACACCACTTTGGCCCCAGCTTCCTGTAGACGGCACTTCCGGCCTGACCCGACCGGGGGAAATCGGCAGTCGCCTTTTCCTGTCCTCCCCTTTATCTTTCACTTTCCTGTCTTCTTTCTTGCAACTTTCCTGTATCCTCCTCCCTTCTTGGTCTTTTCCTTTTTTCCTGGCCGCGAGGGTTAACCTTGTGTGGCTGACAAACCTGTGTCTCGCCATATTGGGTTATAGTAGTGGTGTACAGCTGGCGTGGGCAGGGCTTGTTTTTCAAGTTCCTGTCCCGTCCCCATGTTGGGCTCCGCGGTGGGCGGCTGGCACTGTTGCCGAACACCAAACATTTTTTATGGCTTCCCATTTTTTCAACACTGATCTCCTCGGAAAAGAGGGCGCACCGAGACATCGATGTTTTTCACAAAGAATGCAACCACATTCCCACGTTTTTATGTTGTTCACAGCGAAGATGAAGAAAAGACTGCTCGACTCGTATCTCCATTCACTGTTACCAAGACCTTGACAGATGCCATTGGAGAAGGATATAAAATCAAAAAGCTAGCAAATGGCGACCTACTCTTAGAAATTTTGTACAACCATCAACAAGAAAAACTGCCTGAAGTGAAAACCTTTGGAGAAATCCCGAGCACAATCAGCCCACACCGGTCGTTGAACACTGTTCGGGGAGTTATCTCGGACGATGACCTCAAATATGTAACTGACGAAGAACTTCTGGAAGGCTTAAAGGAACAAAACGTCACTAATGTATACAGGATAAAAATGAGACGAGACAATAAGGAAATACCCACAAGGCACATTGTTCTTACTTTCGCATCGAGCATCCTCCCACACTCCGTAGAAATAGGCTATATGAAACACCAACTCAGACAGTATATTCCAAATCCGCGACGCTGCTTCAAGTGCCAAAGGTACGGCCACAGCTCTCAGAGCTGCCGGGGCCAACTAACATGCGCGAAATGTGCTTCCCATGAACACGACTCAGAGAAATGTGAAATTGTACCACACCTGTGTGTAAATTGTGAGGGCAGCCATCCTGCGTACTCACGTGCATGCCCAGTTTGGAAACAAGAAAAGGAAATTGTGACAGTCAAGGTGAAAGAAAACATAACCTTCAGGGAAGCTCGAAAACGAGTCACATCATCTATGCACAAACCCACCTTCTCCGTTGTGGTGCAACAGGGCACAGCATCACAACGGCCTCCGGCACCTAGCCAGGCCTCACACAGTGAGCCTGGAGCAGGGCCACCTGTGCCCCTGGTGGCTGCAGCTAGCGCTGCGCCACCACCCACGAAACAGGCCACGCGGACTTCCAGGTCAGCGGGCCCCAAGGCCCCTCCCCCCCCCCCCCCCCCCCCCCCCCGAAGAGGCCAAACACGAAAATAGCCGTGCGTCTCGCACGATCATCCAGCGTATCGGAGGATACGATGGACACAAGTCCAGGCAGCCCCGTGCCGTCGACGTCGCAAGGACGGCGGGGCTCCGTAGACCGCCAAAAAAAAAGAGAAGCCCCGTATCAGGGCGCCCGAAAACCTAACCTAGTTCTCCACTATTTACAACATGGCATTCATACACTGGAACTGTAGGGGACTCTTACATAACCTAAACGACATAAAAGATATATTAGCCACACACTCACCTGTCGCCTTGTGTTTACAAGAGACAAATTTAGGCCCCAAACACGAAAACATTTTGAAACACTATAACTTCTTCCGCCGTGACCGAGAGCAGGCGAGCCGGCTTTCGGGTGGCGTAGCCATCATAGTTAAAAATGGTATTGCAGCCCGAGAACACAAGCTTAAAACCAGATTAGAAGCCGTGGCAGTCATCCTACACACATTTAAAACAATTACAGTGTGCTGCGTATACATTGACCCTCATCTTAAAATAACAACCCATGACTTAGAAGACCTTTTAGGACAATTACCAGAACCATTTTTGATGATAGGAGATTTTAACGCCCACTCCTGCTTTTGGGGCAGTGAGAAAACCGACACTAGAGGTCAGTTGATTGAAGAATTTATACTCTGCAATAACATTTGTCTCCTAAATACTGGCAAGCCAACCTATTGTTCTCCTAGCTCAGGAAAAATGAGTTGTATAGATTTATCTTTTAGTTCGTCCTCTATTTTTACAGATTTTAATTGGGATGTTTTAGATAACCCATATGGAAGCGATCATCTAGCCATACAAATTAGCTCAGCCAATTCACCCGAAATAATCCCAACTAAACCGCAACGGTGGAAACTGCACCTAGCCAACTGGGCACTGTTCTGTGAAAAAGCCAGCCTAGACAAAATAGTTTCTGACGACCTGAGTGTAGACGAACTTAACGAATTTTTCACAAACTGTATTATTGCTGCTGCACGCCAAGCTATTCCTCAATCCTCTGGAATAGTAAACCAAAATCACAAATACTGGTACACAAAAGAGTGTAAAGAAGCAAAAAAGAGACAAAACAAAGCCTGGGGAACTTTTCGTAGATACCCTACTCAGGAGAATTTTATAAAATTTAAAAAGGCAAGAGCGAAAGCTCGATATATTCGTCGTAGTGCCGAAAAGTCCTCTTGGAAAAATTACGTTTCATCGATAAACAGCTCGACCACATCAAAACAAATGTGGGAGAAGGTCAGAAAGATAAATGGCAACTACTCTCCATTTACAGTCCCCCTTCTGACAGCTCCCGGTGTACAGACGAGTTTAGAACAAGCAGATATTTTAGGCGACTATTATTCTACCATTTCCAGCTCATCCCACTACACAGCAGCTTTTCTAAAACACAAAAACACAGCGGCGAAGCAAAGACTGCCGACAAGTTGTGGTAAAAATGAACCCTACAATAATTTAATTACAATACAAGAGATCAAAACAGTAATTTCTGCCGGTAAACATACTGCGCCCGGCCCAGACCAAATACATTACCAAATGCTAGCACATCTTTCTGAACCTGCCGTAGAAACACTTTTAAGTTTTTTTAACAAAGTTTGGGTGTCAGGGAAAATACCGAAAGCCTGGAAAGAAGCTATTATTGTACCGCTTCTTAAATCCGGGAAACCACCAACCTCTCCTAACAGTTATAGACCCATAGCCCTTACCAGCTGCCTCGCCAAATCCTTCGAAAGTGTCCTGAATATACGGTTAACTTTTGTCCTTCAATCCTGTGAACTTCTAGATAGCCATCAATGTGGTTTTAAAAAAGGACACTCCACAACAGACCACTTAGTTCGCCTTTAAAATACTGTTCGAGAGGCTTTCATACACAAACAACACTGTCTCGCTGTCTTCTTCGACCTCGAAAAGGCATACGACACCACTTGGAGGTTCGGTATCCTCCGCGATTTAGCAGAGCTTGGCATCCGGGGACGGATGTTGAACTGCATAAAAGACTTCCTATCCAATCGTTCCTTTCAGGTGCGCCTTGGCTCAACCACCTCAAAGAAGTTTGTTCAGGAAAATGGAGTACCACAGGGGTGCATTTTAAGCACTACACTCTTTGTCGTAAAAATGAATTCGTTAGCCCAA
The DNA here is from genome assembly GCF_055824585.1 of Amblyomma mixtum. NCBI lineage: Eukaryota > Metazoa > Arthropoda > Arachnida > Ixodida > Ixodidae > Amblyomma > Amblyomma mixtum. The sequence goes on from NC_143012.1 coordinate 251,876,076, forward strand.
ATAATCCCAACATCAGTTATTTACTCAGTTTATGTTGACGACCTCCAGATCGCCTGTACATCAACCAATATATCAACTTGCGAGAGACAAGTACAATTGACAATAAATAAACTAGCAGCATGGGCAGACAGGAATGGATTCCAGTTCTCTACTCAGAAAACAGTGGCCATAATGTTCTCTCTCAAACGAGGCCTACAAGCCGACCCACTCATACACCTGAACAATACACACCTACCCGTAAAATGTGAACACAAATTCCTAGGCGTAACCTTTGACAAAAAACTAACTTTCCTGCCTCATATAAATGCACTGAAAAAGAAAGCCTCCCGATCCCTTAACATACTTAAAGTATTGTCACGAAAACATTGGGGGGCCGACAGGACATGCCTTTTAAAAATTTACCGTTCTGTAGTACGTTCTATCCTTGATTATGGATGTATAGTATATGGGTCAGCGAGACCATCATACCTTAAACGACTGGATCCAGTACATAACTTAGGTCTGCGTCTTTCTGCTGGTGCCTACAGGACATCACCCACAAACAGTCTTTACGTAGAAACCAATGAACCATCACTTACAGACCGAAGAACCATGCTCACATGCTCATACATTTTAAAAATCCGCTCGCTGCCCAAACATCTTTGTTACCCCATAGCCACAAATTGCCCATCAAGAACACTATTTAACAACAAACCGCAAGCTATAAGGCCACTCCTCCTGCGTTTTGAAGAGTTGTGCCAAAACCTCAGTGTACTAGACACTTTACCTGCTATTGCTCGAAGACGAGATCCGCTGCCTCCATGGTACTATTTTTCTGAAATCTATGATCTCACCCTTACACAGTTTCGTAAAAAGCAAACCTCACAAAAACATATAATACAAGAATTCCTTGCTCTCGAAGAAAAATACCGTAGTTTTACAGATTTCTACACTGATGAATCAAAAACGGATGTTTACGTAGGAAGTGCAGTGGTACGAGGGAATTCAGAGAAAACAGTACGACTTCCACGGAGTGCATCCATCTTCACTGCAGAAAGTTACGCAGTCTGTGTGGCCATAGAAAATATAGTTAACGAGTACCTCCCAAACAGTATTATTTATACAGACTCCTTAAGCGTACTTACAGCTCTCCACTCTGGAAACGCAATCGCTCCTATAATTGGTGACATCATACACAGCATAGTAACAGCCACAGCATGAGGACAAAACATAAAACTTTGCTGGGTCCCGAGTCATGTAGAAATAAAAGGCAATGAGAGAGCAGATTTGTGTGCTACTAAAGCTCGCGGCATGGAAATAAAAAAAATAGATATACCTTTTAATGATTACATGAAATTAGTAGAAAGGAAACTAAAGAGGAAATGGCAGTCGGCTTGGAACAGTGAAGTAAATAATAAATTACACTTGGTAAAACCTGTCTTACGTGAATTTAAATCATGTGTGCACCAGGAACGTTTGAAAGAAATAATCTTATGCCGTCTCCGAATAGGCCACACGCACCTTACGCACAACTTCCTATTAACCAAACAAGACAAACCTGTTTGCGAAGAATGCGGAGACGAACTTACGGTTAACCATATTTTATTCTCCTGTGTTAAACATGAAAAACTAAGAAAAAAGTACTTCAGTCAATTTTATAAAGAATGCATTCCTTTCCATCCAACACTGCTCTTACATGATAATGCCATTGTTAACATACCTTCTATTTTTAACTTTTTAAAAGCAGCAGGCTTACTCGAAAAACTGTAAACATTGAACCACTGGCTCGCTTTATTGCATGATATGCCTCAGCCGCTTTCTCATTCCTGAGAAGAAGGCTGAGGCTTTTAATTGTTTGGTTGGGATCCTCGACATCCTTGACCAGCCAAGGATGGCCGCTGAGGTTGCCTGACCTGTTTTTTTAAAGCTTTTACCATTAGCCATTCTCAAATCTCGTTTTGTCTGTTATTACTAGGTAGTTAAACTTTTTAGGCCCTTTACACCACATTTTTATTAAATCACACAGAAAACTTTCCCTATTACCTTGTGTTTGGCGCATGATGGCCTTAGATGCCTATGTGCCATTAAACCCAACACAACACACAACACACACATTCATCTGCGCCCATTTTTTCAGTGTGCTCTTACGCGATGTCTTTTCACGTCGTACTTCACTTGAACGATGCTGTTGTTGTGGAATACTAAGTTCCAGCAGGTGTTGCGACTGGTTTTGGCTCTATTCCTTGGTGTTGCAGTCTCGAGTCACGCTCTTTCTTGAAGGATCTCTTAGAACTGCATGCTTGCACGTACATTGCGATAGAACTCGCCAAACACAAGCGTCTTTCTTTCTAAAATTTGAGGGGCAATTCTGTCGCTACTACATCCAGCCGAAGGCCTCGTTTATCTTTGGGGCGACGGGGGCACAAATGACTATAATTCCATTCGAGAGTTGGGCCGCGCAGACTTCTTTACTTGCGTGGCATATATAGGCCAGTGTTGAAGGAGGGAGGACGGCGGGAGAATCAGCAGCCGCAGTCGCCGAGCGAGCGAAAGAACATTGGGCACGCATAATGAACTCGGAGGCTTTCTCTCAGAACGGCGGGGAAGAAATACTCGATCGATCGATACTATTCAATCCCTACCGCGATCCTTTTTTAGCGGTCTGTTCCAAGATGAAGGTCATGTGGCTACGGCTGGCAGTAGGCTCTGAGGATATATGGGGACATATTTCGGAGCTATGGGAGGAGGCAGTAGCTGTTGTGCTATAGCCGTCAGTGGCAAGTCTCTCTCCTTGATCCGTAGTACGAAAGAAGGCAGCGCGGAACACAGATCAATCGAGTTCAATTGGACTTTAGTTTCCAGGTTAACATTTACGAGGGCAAAAACTGCTGAAACTACTCCTCTCTGCTGCAACTGCCCCTAACACCTTATTTGTGGTATAGCGTTTGTAGGCGTACAGAAATTCAAAACTTTTGACTTCGTAGGGTTTTTCAGGCTTCATCCAAGTAACTTTGAGACAAAGTAGCGAAATGTGCCCCAGGCTAATATCTTGAAAAGACCATGGAGAGTGCTACCACTGATCTTACAATGACGCAGCTAATTATTACTTCGGGTCATTAGATATTACAAAGAAGCATTACATAACATAAGGTCACGTCAACTCTCTCGACAAATAATTACTATAATTGCCGCCTGTCAGAGTGGACAGGTTGTTTACAATCCGGTAGACAGGTTGTCACCTTCCACTGGAGGCAGGTTGCGATCATGTCACCAGGCAACGCGACCTCTCTAGACCCATCAGTGTGATTAATTATGCCAAGTTGGGATCACCTCACAAGGTCACGTGACCTTTCTTGGCCAATCAGCGAATTTAGACTAACACATCAGCAGGTTTTGGTTTTACGACGCCTTTTATACTGTGCCTTAAAAACAAAAGCCTGTGGTCTTGCTATTATGTTGAAACTGTGCGCACAGCTCTCAAGTATGCAAAAATCAGATTGTTAATTTATTTCCAACAACGCCGCAAAGGAAAAGCAGAACAGACGAATCCGTAATGCAGGGATATCCAAAGTAGAGAGCGAATAGGACAAAATAACTATAAGCGCATGAAAAGCGTGCGCTGCAATAGAAACTCTGGGGGAGAATCTCGAAAGCGCATTTGAGAAATGGTTATAAGGGACTCTTCTCTATATTGCCACGTATCATTGCAGTGTGTGTTCGTTCACGCTCAAGGCAGCAGGAAAGGGTCGTCATCACTTTTGTTCGTGGCGCGAGAAGCGACCAGACTAATCTCGATTGTTCGCAGCCATGAAAGGCTGCATCTAGGTTTTTCCAGATTACCGTAGATGATCTTGACCTGTTATCTGGAAGTTTCCTTGCCGGCTTTAAATTGAGCGATGCCGCGAGCGGCGGACATTCGTAGATCGACGACCGACGAGCACGTTTCTTGCTTACGCCGCCACCGAGTGATTCAGTTATTTTGAGGGCGCAAGTCAGCCCAAATAAAGAGCTTCGTTTACAAGACTTGTTGGTGTCTTCCTGACCGCTGGACGGCCGTCACTATAACGTGACAATATACAGGGGCTCATTGCTGTTCTCGGGCAACGTGAAAACTGCAGTGGCGGAAGACTTTCGTCTCTCTAAAGCTGCGTACAATAGATGACAGCGCTAACCTCCTTTCAGCTTTCCCTAACCAGCAACGATAAACCTAACGGGGCGTACGCCGCGCAATTGCATTCGCCATCGACACCCCCTTCTTGCCAGGGTGGCGCCGCTCCTTTGAACTCGACAGCCGCAATACCGAGGATGACAGAAGATCTTCGAAAGAAATGTATGGTCCGCGGATGATGCTAAAAAAATAATGTGCGCGGTGACAGGCATGACACCCAACACCGATTAAGCGAAGGGACACATGCACCGGCGGTGAATAAGGGAGGAAGGCGGGAGATTCAGCAATCGGAGTCGCGGAGCGCGCGAAATTATTCGGGACACGAACAATGAGCCCAGTGGCGTTCGCACAATGGCCGGGTAGAAAATATCCCATTGCTCGATCCTCGATCGAAAACATCCAATTCCTACCGCGATCCTTTGTTTGCGCTGCGTTCTATAAGAGGTTATGTAGCTAAGGATGACAGTAGGCTCCGAAGACACATGAGGGCATGTTTCGGACCTCTGGGCGGAGCAGATAGCTGTTCTGACGATAGCCGCCAATTCAAGTCTCCCTGTTTGTTACATTTCACTCTTCTGTAGTGCAGCAGAAGGCAGGACAGTGACACATGCTATTCGAGTTTGAGGAAGTTTACTTGCGCTACTTAAGACGTGACGAAAAACTTTATATGCAGTTTTGTACTTATCATCGCAGCAATGAGAAGGAATGGCCTTGTGCATTTGTAAATCTAAAGGGCTTTTGTTTTCTTCCTGTTTGAATGTGTGGCCGCAAAATTGTGGTCATATTTTGCAAGGAAACATGCGTGTGATAGACGGAGAGAGAGGAAAAATGAAACAGCAGTCAAACAAACGACGAGTGCGCAAACACGCGGAAGGCGGAGACGAAAGCTGTGTTGTACGTTGTTCGATCAAAAAGGGCGCAAAGAGGAAGGCCGTTCTTACTGCAAAGCTGTTAGAGGCTCATACCTCACGTGAGCGTCGTTGTTAGCATCTGTTTGGAGGGTTGGTGTGCCACATTACGTGACCAGTGAGGCTCACGAGACCAGTAACGCCGGGTAACGCCAGCGGCACTGAGGAGCCCTTCAAGCGCGCTCAAGACAGGTGCTTACGGCGATAGCACATTAATTCGCAAATAAAAAAATCACTACTGTTGTAGTATACGTTTCCCAGCACGTTTCTACAAGGTACGTTTTCTGAAGCCTGGAAGTATACTGCATTCTCGATGTCATTATAATGAGCATTCTGACAGAGTGTAATCTTGGCTGACCAGTTCATGAACTCCAAATAATTTTCTCTTTTTTTCTTGGCAAGGCACCGATAAAGCAACAGAGGTCGGCATTTGCGATACTGAAATCCCGGAAAACTGGGCATTGGCGGCCTCTCTTCTTAAATTGTTCAACTTGACGTGTTCTGCTACCTTCCTAACAATGATGTCACAGGCTTAACCCGATGTAACAGGAAGTAAAACCAAAAAATCCGCAATGGTGTCACTCTGTTATACCTAGACAGACGAGCGAAAGGTTGGGCGAACAATTTCGGTCGGGTGATCGGACACAGCCTGGTTTCTGCACTGCACCGCTCTCTTACTAGGCGCTGCCTCCATGGCGTCGCGGAGCGCTCCGGGCTGAGCACTAGAAGCGAGCGCAGCGGCCGAGAAACTTCTAAGCGAGAATGGGCGCCTCACCTTGTAAAAACTTCCGGAGGAAAGTAACCGAACATTGGGGCGCTGCCAGAGGAGATCCCGAACTGCTACTCACGGGCTAGCATGCTTAGAAATATATGTAGAGTCATTGGTAGCTGCTCACTATGCAAGTTGGGAGTAACATTCGGGATATGTGGACGATCATACGCTTTTATTTCCCGCTGTGCGTGTGCTCATCGTTGAGTTTAACCACTATTGCATAACTTTTCAATATGTCACAAATATATATGTAGAAGACTAGGACTATTATATCAATTGAAAGGTTTAACATCGCTCATACCGCGCTGAACAAAGGCAAATCTCACACTCTGTTTGAATAATGTCGCCGAAAATGCCATCGCCTCCAGAGTACATATACTCAGCAGTGATATATCGCCCAATAAACAGCTATCACAGTTCAGCACTAAACTTGGACACGCTTTGGTAGTAGTACAGAAGCGTCGCACGGTACGCTTGATTTCGAGTGTATGGCACATACTCTGTATTTGCACAAAACTGGAGGTCTAGTGCACTGAATTTTTTTTTCTTGCTTGATATAGATATAGCTTGATGGTGCTTGATATAGAAATAATGGAATCATTTACTCAGGTGCGGCTTCATTTAGGCGATTACAGTAGTCTGTTAATGTACAGCTAACCTGCACGGCCTCCTGTGCCTGCTACCAGGAATTAATGATGCTCAAGTACTCATGCGATCAGGCCGCTTTCCTAAATAAGTCGTTTAGCGATATTCTCTAATTTTCTTTTTATTGTATTCACGTATATCAATTCCCGGCTTTGCATATGCCCGCACGAAGTTTTCAGCCGTGTCATCTTTTATTTCTTGTTGATGCGAGAGTATCAAACTCAAAACCCGAAGTCCAGCAAAAGTGGCATCCCAAAACGTGGTGACCCGGCAAAGAGAAATAATATTTCTTCGAAAATTTCGGGGATTCGAACGCTGAACTTCCAGCCTACGAGGAGAGCACGCAGCCCATAGGCCACAACACATTTTTTTTATTTCCCATAGGCCAGAAGACCGCGTTGCTTCTGGGCCAACAAAGGGGAACCAGGTATATGCGTTGCCTCAGGACTGTATGGAAATGCGTAGGTGCGTCTTAGAGACGAAGAAAAAGAATACTAGAAAAACAGTAAAAAATAATGAGGAAATATAGAAATAATGCTTTCTTGTGTATTCAAGCACTGAGGCAATCTTAAGTGGCGTCCGTAATTTTTATTTCCTCAGTATTGCCTGACTTCAAATAAGGCCTTACGCTGGACTGTGGGATATATGTGGCTGTGCACAGACAACAGAGTTCTTAAAACCTCTTAACGTCAGTTCGCGCGTATGAGGAACACGCAGATTGTCTCGACAAACGGCTGGAGTCATAAATAAGCGCAAAGACCACGCACTAATGCTTGCTATCGGCCCCGCCTAGCTTCAGCTCAAACACAACTTAGATTGTGCTGCACTCATTTACCAAGTAAATACAAGCACTGACATAGTGCTAACTCAGTTGTTGTATTGTCTTTAGAGAAAGCCGCCTCGTAGCAAAAAGCAGGCTTCTATAGAACTTCTCTTTGAGAAATGAGCCGCAAAAGACCCGTTAAAACTTCCTAACGCCATGAATCCGAGCGCTGTCAATAATAATGCTCTCTCGATCTATCGCACCGCCAAACTGCTAGCTCCAATAAGATCTTCATTTGTTCCACCCTGTGCAACTGAGCGCTTGGTCCTTGGAAAGAATACCGGACTCCAGCGCCTGGAACAAACCTCTACGACGGCAAGGTTTCTGGCTGCACCAATGGTCTCATGGAGACTTGCACACAGTAGGCGATATCCTTTCTTAAAAACTGATACTGACAGACTCCCGTTCATGACAGACACCCAACGTCCATTTACTGACAGACTCCCAACGAAGTAATGAAATACCAGACAGTGAAAAGTTTGTTAGTGGTGGTTTATTTTTGTAATAGAAGCATGGGATTGTTTTCATCACAAAATATATAACAGCAATATTGCCTTTGTGACATTTATACTGGTCTTTCACAATGTACTCTGCATAAACAAATCAAGCACCCGCGAAGGATAAGACAATTTATCAATGAAAGCAACTCTCCCTTACAAAGAAACAGACTACAAAAAGTAGTACAAAATAACAGCAAAACAGGTGCTAATTGCCTCTCACATCAAGTCTTGGTTTCATGGACATCCATTTTGAATATTAGAACACAAAGATAATGCTATAAAAATTTAAAGAGAATGGCCCACTGTTCTTTCTTCAGAAATTTTAAGGCGGAAGACTTTAATGCCTCATCGTTGTAAGCAGCAGTTGTGGACAGAATGTCACGCTTTTCAATTGGTCGAAACGGTCGTGACGTCACAGTGCGCGAATTTCAAACGGGGCCAATTGTACTTTGGCTATTTCCTTCGATCTCATCGAGTAGTTAAGACTCCCTTACAAAACCAATAGGAAACTTTCTTGAGCATAGCAAAAACGTTAATAGAAAAAAAGCAAGCCTGCTGAAAAGACATCTGCGGTTAGATTGTTTATTACAGTGACATCTTACGATTTATGAAAAAACTGCGTACATATACTATTCTCACAATTAAATATGCTTGTCCAGACCCTATTAGTGCCTGGAAGTACTAAGGCACAGGGTATTAAGATTTCCTACCCACTGAAATGGTACGGGCCTAACCTTATCAGCAAGACTATGTAGGTAGGATTGCATGTTCGACTAATAACGGAAAATTGTGAGAAATTGTTTTCTTCACCATTCTGACCAGATCTGACTAGACTTTTGCACAAGTATAGGCATGAGGAAAGAGAGTGAGAGACGGAGAGGAAAAGGTGGAGAGGTCAGCCGGTGGTAACATGGCCCTGGCCTGCTACACCACACGGGGGAATAGACATAAGGAGTATTCAAATCATGTACGCGCCTTAACGACGGCCAGTTTTGCATGGTACGGTTTTTACTCAAAATTATGGTATTTAGCGAAAGAAACCTAATAACTCTTTTTGGCTTATGTGGCTAGGATCCTGGTGCAATGCGTTGGGTTGGTGTCATAAATTTGGCATATTAAAAAAACTTAAAAATGTGTGCAATCAACGTCATTGGAGCCCCACACCAGCAAGGTATACTAGCCTAGCGATCGCCATAACTCACACACTCAGTCATCGACACGGTAGAAGTTTTGGCTAAAAAATTATGCGATTCAGTGGCATCAAATAGGGGCACGCAGCTCGCATAAAGCTGGAGGAAACAAAAAAACCACCAATTAGGTAGGGTCATACAAACGCGGCATGTTTGTTGCAGGTGCACGGAAATCTTTTCCCTGGCTTATCTACCGCGTAAATTATGCCCTCGGTTACGGCCAGTGCCTTTCACTCGCATAGCTAAGGTAGCGCTCATTGGCAAGAGCCTGCGCAAGTAGAAGGGGTAAACGTAGAGAAAAACACGACGTGACAAATGTATTTCTTTGAAAATAATTTTGCTGGCAAAAATTTTTCCGAAATGATATCTCCTGTACCAGAAAAGTAGTAATGCAGAAACGTACTAAATGTAGAGACAAGAGGTTGCAAGAATGTATTGAGGGTGAATTTTGCAACGTTTTCTTTTCAAGGTGTGGAAAATATTGCCAGATATTGTAGTAAAATGCAGACGTAATTTGTAAAAGCCACACTCACTGTTACAGTGCCTTCATTGTACGTAGCCCTGTAAACACAATATTGAAGAAGAAATCATCAGTTGCATGAATATTTTTTGTGAAAGATGGCCTTTTGGCTATGCAAGCAGTGCACAAGGATAGTAAAATCTGCCCAGTCTACGTAGTCCCCTTTTCACCGCCATTTTCTAGTACGTAAAGCGCATTTCAGGCTATATATAGGTTAGACGGTGGCGTAGATTCTCCACAACATGGCTCAAAAGAGAGCCATGTTGCCAAGGAACCCGTGATATAACCTGTACCTTATCGAGTAACATAGAGCTTTGCCGAATCAGCTTCCACAATAATGGACACAATCGTCGGCTCAGATAAACCTACTCTTTGAGAAAGCTGATACATGAGAGAAGTAAATATTTTAGAGGACATCTACAAAACCTTAAATAAAATATAGGTTTTCATGTTGTTCACCCGTTTCTCAGTTAAACGTCTTTTCTTTGAACTCAAGCGCACTGACAGCATTGGTTTTCGGCAACACTCACTTTCATCACAAATCATGTGCCCAAGAAATCAATCACAGGGAGAGCAGGTTCAAAATGTCCCTTCATTAGCAGCCCTAAGAATTAAGACTTGCTGTCCCTATTATCAAGTGCTATTTATGCACACTTGAAAAGCCCAAAAGCATATGGAAGATTCAGCTCAGCGAGGCCGATTTCTCGCCTATGCTCGCGGTGATAACGATGGCAGGTCGCTGTCGTAACGAATCAGGTTCTTCGCTTTTCAGGCACGTCGCGTCCGATTTTTAAACGCTGCTTCACTCTCGCCCTCTCTTATTCCCGTTTTTCGTGCTCGTCTGTGACAAATTGGATTCGATGAGAGACCTCTCGTTTCATTAATCAACGCCTCTTTTCCCCAGAGTAGGCTCCAGCGCGTAACTCCCGCGGACACATTTTGCTTTCATTATTTGAGCGTCGGATCTCAAAGCCTTTTTTCATTATTGTCACTTTTGTTCTCTGCGTGAAGAACGTTTTGTCGTACAGGTAAGTTACTACACTGTGAGAACACGTACTTTCTCATCTGCTAATTGTCTTCGAAGGAGAGCTCCTCTGCACAATATGCCGGCTGTCAACCCCCTTGCCTTGGGACTTCCGATCAGCATTCAGTATAGATATGTATTACGTTATTCTACATTTATTTTAACCTTTTCAGCTTTCAGAGAAGGATTGTCAGATTAATACCCGTGCATTATTGAAGACCGTAGACACGGTTTTTTAGAACTTTTATAAATTTTCATATCTTTTTTTACTGGAAGCGATTACGAAGGAAATGTTTCTGCTCTGAATTCAAGCTGTAGCTTTCTCTTATTTAGATTACATTCTTCTTTTGAGGAGCCTGACGAGGTTTTTTTTTATGGGCTGGCACTGTTTATTTTTTTCACTTTCGCCTTTAGAACAACCGGTGGAGACAATGCCCCACAAGCCGCCGCGGTGGCTCAGTGGCTATGGTGCTCGGCTGCTGTCCCGAAAGACGCGGGTTCGATCCCGGCCGCGGCGGTTGAATTTCTTTGGAGGAGAAATTCGAGGCCCGTGTACTGTGCGATGTCAGTGCACGTTAAAGAACCCCAGGTGGTCGAAATTTCCGGAGCCCTCCACTACGGCGTCTCTCATAGCCTTAGTCGCTTTGGGACGTTAAACCCCATAAACCAAACCAACCAAACAATGCCCCACAGATAACAAACCTGCTTATCTACAGCTCAGCTCAATAGCAGCAAGCACGAGAAACAAGCACTCAAATGAGATTTTAAAAACATGCAGATGAATGCTTCCAATATTCATTAGCAGCGTACTACTAGGAAATCTCTCCTATATGCCCTCACGACTCCTACATTTGCATGCCCTGCAGCTTTCGTAAGTGCACAGCTGCATCACACTGTATACAATTTTTGCACGAATGTTTTTTATATGACAAGGATATTTCCATTTATTGTCGCTCTTTTTGATTCCCGGATCAGGAGGAATTGCTTTTCAGCCGGGAAACGATCCACACAGGTGAATCCCTACTCCCCTAGTTACACCTACTCTTCCTTCGTGTTTCCCTTAAATAAATTTAGAAAGCACAACGCGCTAACTGTTCATTTAAAAAGTCCACATTCGAGCTGTAACAATAGCTAGAGCTTTCATCAGCTTTCTTCTTAACCATGATTGTTAGCTACACTACTGGAAAAAAAATAGACAACTTCTGTAACGCACCACTACAATGATGGGCGAGTCACTAGACCCTAGAACATTAGTCTATTATGTCGTCCAGCATCTTCATAGCAAGCATTTGTAATCTCTTCCTTGTTTTGTAAATGCAGCCAGTGTGCGTTCCTTGCATAGCGGCAGGGAAGCGGTAATTCTTTTTCTCTTACCACCACGCAAGCCCGTGTAATCAGCCTCAAAATATTCATAAATGCGACGCATCTTGCCAATATAGCCACTTGCGCCTAATATTGTGGGTGCTTTAATTAGAAATAGGCTAAAAATTATGAAGACTAATTATTCCAAACGGCTATGCCCCGTCAAGAATCAATTTTATGGTTGTAAATTTCGTCTCCAAGTACACGCAGCCCTGAAAAGCCTGCTACACAACATCTGTTCACTCATAACCTGTACAGTAGAAACTTATATAACTTGATCATGTATTACCTTGCTTTCCAGCCTTCACCCGCAGGTGCTCTCGCCCACATGATATCTCGCGGAATTTTTTGACACCTGGTGTCCTTACGAAAAACAAATAGTAATTTAAACAAGGGGTGCCCTACAAGAGTTCAGCCAATTGAGTGCTGTTGAAAGTTGCATGACCTGCACAGCAGTTTTTCTGCGTTCTAAACACAGAATTGTTAGTAAAGAATAAATGATAAAATTTTTAAACATTGGCTTCTCAATTAAAGGGTCAATAGGAAAGTCGCCGATTCTTAAACAACTGACTCAAATGTTTCTGCCATGGAGACCATTTACGTAGCTATCTTACCCGCCCTAAAGTAAAGCGCGAAAAGTGAAAATGCTGTCAGATTACAGCGGTGATATTAAAGCGTCCCAAGAGACCACTCAGGGAAAAAAAAATCTCCTTTTCTCCTCCCACTCCCGACAGAGGTTTGTTTGTCCTCTGGAAGAGAGGTTTTCGATAGCAGTTGTCATGTGGTAGAGTTTCTATTCCGAGGACTTGCTTCTAAGGTCTGTAAAAAAAAGCTGCCTATATGAAACCTTGGTGCAAACATTACAGCCGGCTTACTTTCTCCACGATGTTCAACTTCTCAATGAGCTATGCCGCCTTCTGTAGCCATATAATTCCCCCCATTCATGGTTTATCATTTATGGGGGTTTAACGTCCCATAGCGACTCAGGCTATGAGAGCGCTGTAGTGAAAGGGCTCCGGAAATTTCGACCACCTGGGGTTCATTAACCTGCAGTGACATCGCACAGTACACGGGCCTCTAGAATTTCGCATCCATCAAAATTTGACCGCCGCGGCCGCGATAGAACCCGCGTCTTTCAGGTCAGCAGCCGCGCCATAACCACTGAGGCACAGCGGCGGCAAGTTCCCCCCGTTCTGATATGCCTGCACCTGCTCTGACGAGTGGGATGGTCGAGGGTTCTTCGCTAGTTGGCGGCTCCTCTTATCCCTGGTATTCACTCCCGCCTTTGAGGAAGCGAATTTTAAAAGCTTCTTGTCTCTCTCTGAGTGTGCACCTCAAAGTAGCCAACGGTAAGTTGAGTCATTGTCGACTACACGCCCAAAATCAACGCATGCCGAGGAGAAGAACTCGACGAGCGTGAATGCTTCGTGGAAGCAGGAGAGCCGCTTCAGTGGCGGGGACAGCAACAATACATAAAGATCTGCCGCAGTGTCATCAATGGCTGACGCTGCTTCTGTGGAACAACAACTGCAAGGTCAGAATGCTGGCGGCTTCATCGACAGGGCTCTGCCTAGAGCTCTCGTTGGCAGCCGTCAACGAGCTTAAAAGTTCGGCTGAGAGAGAATCCTGACACATCGTGAAAGCTGTCGGAAGGAGTGTCACTCAAGGGCGCCGGAAGATGTCATCCCTGCCGCTATCACTGTGCCGCGTGGTTTCCCGAGGGTTCCCGAGGTGCCATTAGGGCGGGGTTTCAGTGCCAGCCACCTCTAGCATGAAGTTCTCCTTTTGGACGATCACCCAGTCCCAATTGTGTCCTTCTCAGTTCCTGTTTTGAGCATCTACTCCACTCCTGACATGCGACGACGGCAACCGTTACATACTCAGTAAAGATGCGTGCTCACACTCTGTGCAAACTGCTAGATTGTTCTGCATTACCGATAGGCAGAAGCAGAGCCACACAACTTTTCCACATTTGCAGTGATCCTACAAAACGACTAGGCTGCTTTCTGTTTGTGTATTTCGGCTGTACTTTCAACTCTCCATCTTACACGTCGGCCTCTGCAGCAAATCTGCGGCCAGGTTTGGTTTTTCCTGTCTACTGTGTTCGCACTGTGATGCGTCCGGTTCAGGTGATCAACTCTAACTCTAAACTACTTCTTAGGAAACTTCAGGGGTTAGCGCCAACAAATTTGAAGTTCTTTTTGCCGTAGTAGTTTTTTTAACAGTACTCTACTCTACTGCATCCCCTCTTTCCAGCAAACTAAACTCTTAGGTGTGTATAACTATTGACTGCGGTAACCTTTTTCCAGATTTTATTTTATTGGCACAAACGCGCTAAAGAACGAAGAAAAGTAAAAAATTAGATGAGGCACGATCCGCCTTAAAGGTATGTCGAAACTGCGTAATGGGTTAATAACGTCATTTTGTACTTTACATTCATAGTCCTCATAATCCTCCTGGTGCAGTGCTGCAGAGATCAAGCAATGCGCCATTGCCCTAGGTTGCTTTTTTCGAGCGATCAATTAAATATAATATTTAGCTGCCACCTGCCAATGGTAGGCAGTTTGCTGACGACCCAGTGGGCAGGTTGGGGCGACTCCGCAAGGGACGACCTAGATGGCCCACCTGCCACCTAGGTTGCTCTCTGGGGACCACCTGCTTTAGACAGACAACAACGTCGACACGGAATTTTAAGGCGAACACCTGTATAGGCTGATGACTCGCCAGCATGTCCGTCCGTCAGCGCCGACTTGTGAATCAAACCTAGATAAACAGCGTGACAGCCCGCATATGGTAGTGTACCGGTTGTTGTTGCGGCTGAAGGAAGGATGAAAAAGAAATTGCATGGGCCTGCGTACTGCCACAACTGCTGCCACGTACAGATGGCGGAGAGTTGAGAGAGATCGACGTAAGAGGAAAGAACGGACGCGCCTCGCAACAACCACGTCCGCCTTAGTGCCCATTGGAATACCTGAAAGGAAAAGTTTTCAAAGCAGTCTTCTGATTTCGCACTTCACCTATGATGTCGTCCGTTTATGAAGAACAACCAAAGTCATCCTAGAAGCGGTTCTGAAAGTATAGAGCGTCATTTCGACGTCGATTTATTTTTGAAACACCTAATAATGGGAATGACTCCTGGCAGGGGGTACGAAGAGCACCGCGGCCCATTGAAACACTTGTGAGCAAAACTTTCAGAAAGATTTATCTCGCTTCAGAGAGTACTCAGGAAGGCAGCTGTTTGTTAACAGTTGGCAAGTGCTTACAACATAAGTGTGGCAAATTATACTGCCTCATATCAAACCGATATATGTAAAACAGCACGATAAATATGGTTTGTTTTCTCCTAGTAATTCCAGCCGTCGACAGCTGCTCCAAAGCGTCTCGCTGATGTCACAGTTCAGATTTAACGTGTAGATTTACTGAAAAACCTAATTTCGAGGAAGGCCCGCAACACGTCTCGGTAATGCAGACACTTAACATGCATACATCTTTACAACGGTACGCGGAGCGCACTAAGGCTGTAAAGCCTATGCAGTCATCTTTCATCATGATCATCATCAACCTGACTACGCCCAATGCAGGACAAAAGTCTCTCCCATATCTCTCCAATTAACCTCGTCCTTTGCCAGCTGCGGCCACCATATCCCCGCAAACTTCTCAGTCTCATCCGCCCACCTAACTTCCTGCCGCCCCCGTGCTACGTTTGCCTTCTCTTGGAATCCACTCCATTACGCTTAAGAACCACCGGTTACCTTGCCTTCGCATTACATGCCCTGCCCAAGCCCATTTTTCACTCTTGATTTCGACTAGGATGTCATTACCCACGTTTGTTTCCTCACCCACTCTGCCCGCTTCCGGTCTCTTAACGTTACACCTACCATTTTTCTTTCCATAGCTCGTGTGTTGTCCTGAACGCTTTTCGTTAGCCTCCACGTTTCCGCCCCATAGGTGAGTACCGGTAGGATACAGCTGTTGTATACTTTTCTATTGAGATATATTGGTGAACTGCCATTCATGATCTGAGAGAACATGCCATATACGCTCCGCCCCATTCTTATTCTTCTAGTTATTTCTCTCATGACCCGGATCAGCGGCCACTATTGCCTTCAACACATGCACTTCCTTACCACTTCCGGCACCTTGCTACCGAATGTGAACAGCTGTTCTTTTGCAAGACTGTTGAACATTACTTTGGTTTTCTGCATGTTAATTTTAGGACCTACCGTTTTGTTCTGCCTATCTAACTCATTGGTCATGTTTTGCAGTTCATGTCCTGTGTGACTTAGCAAGGCAATGACATCATCGAATCGCAAATTACTTAGGTATTCTTCATTAGGTCTTATCCCCGACTGTTCCCAATCCAGGCATCAGAACACCTCCTGTAAACAGGCGGTGAATAGCCATGGCGACATCGTGCCTCCCTGCCTGACATCCTTCCTTATTTGAATTTTATTGCTGACTTTATGAAGTGTTGTGTAGCTGTGCAGACGTTATAGATATTTTCCAGTATTTTCACATAAGACTCTTCTACACCTTGATTCCGCTATGCCTGCATGACTGCTGAGGTTTGAACTGAATCAAATGTTTGCTCCTAATCACTGAACGCTATATACAGGGTTGTTTAGTTTAGGGGCAGTTATCGTCACAGACCTAGTGAAGCAGCCAGGGGCACATTGACTGCTTCCAAGAATGCAACTTCACTGCTTGCGCAATGAACAGACTAGAAGTTCGTATTCGAATCAGCTAAGTTACGAAATCAACCACACCATCACCATAACGAAAAGCAGAGGCACCGAGACGTAACCTTAATGACCCCGAGAGAATTTAATGACGGCGCGAAACTGAACGGGCGCTGCCGATGTCTGCCAGACGGTCTCAGTGGAGATGTCGGCTTCCCGGGACTCTTGCTGCTTTGTATTCACTCTGCCTGGCCTAGTCATTAGCCAGCAATTCCAGTCTTGCTGAATAAGCTTTGCGCCCTGGGTCCCCTGGTTGCACCACAGCTCCCACATGCATCTCATCAGTGCGCTGCGGATGAGTTTATTACCGCGCTTCACGAATTTCAAACTAAGGTTTTGTAGCCTGCGCTTCGACGTCTTGTAAAAAGAAAGCCGAAGCACGTCTTGCTGCAGCTTCTGTGCCCATCATGCCTCACAAAAAACTGAGACACCATTCCCTTTCCTGAACACTTCTAGCGTAGAAAACGCAGTAATTGGAGTCAGAGCTTGCGCATTCCTGCAAAAAAACATCATAAAACATTCTGAAAACTAGAATAGAAATAATGTTGATTTTGCGAAGCACCAGCAGAAGTGACAGCCTCCAATCTGGCAGTAACTGCATTGAATAGATTCATGCAGGCAGACAGTACAGTTATAATTTATGTTATTCTTTGGCACCTTAGCTGACAATAAAAATTGCTTGTTAGCTATCAGCCTTGATTGATGGTGACACAGAGATCAGAAAATGAATCTTAAGGCGTATCCACAAATTTGGCCCTTGATCAGGAGGTAGTTGTACTGTCTCGCGACGGGTATGTCGATCTCCATTCAGCGGCTATGATGGGAATTCAAGAACGCCGAACCAAACTTATCCAGAAGCGCTAAGACCCAACACTGCTCAAACTGAAAACACCCAATGAAAGCACTTCGATTTGGTAGTTAGTATTTTTCAAAAGGGTCAGATGCAAAGATTGTATCGTGGAAACTGGCTTTCGCAAAAGAGAGCGCGTTTCACGCTCATAATCACACAAGGCAGCAGGCCGCGCAAAGTGCGTTGATGCCTGTTCTCCCACCCTGATGATCCCACTAAATACTATCGTTGTTAAAATTAGAGGGATATATTTAACAAACTGTGGATATAAAGCTCGCGTCTCCCACGCAGAATGTCGGATCATGCGAACTTTACCGTACCCACTAGCTCTTGCTTCCTATTATTTTTTACGCGCCGGCAATGGCTTCTGTGGTCTCCTAAACAAGTCGGAACCTGAGCACACAATGCTACCGTACGCAAGCTGTGGGTGGTCCTTACTATATAGACAATTTTGGAGTATCTCTGTTCTCCGCCTCGCAACATTGAGAGTCACGGCAACCTTATGTGACCTTGCGTTGCAGTGCAGGGGAAAGACCTATTTAGAGAGCACTGAACTGTAAAAACAGCGTCATGACACGACGGAACAACAGAAGGGGCAGAATACGGCCCTCATTAGCCTCTTCGTCCACTCTGCCTTCTTTGCCACTTTTATTCAAAAGAGTGCGAATAATATTTCTAAGGCTAAATGTTCTGGCATGAGCAATTTTGAAGGTATAAAAAGTTCTGAAGATTGTTTCCGGATTTCAGGCTTCCAGTGCTGAGTTCAGGTCTCGCCAGCTAAAAATATATTAAAAAAAAACTATTTCCCAACATGGTTGCAGTCAGTTAAAAGTGCAGCGGAGGACAGATCATTAACCGTCTTGTACGAGAAATAACAGCATCCTCGCCGACAATAGCTGGACTGCTGCTGGCCTTAGAGTGGTGCTTTCTAAGTGCAATAACTGCTTAGCAAACGCCGCACATTTAGTACAATGCCGAGTGGAAAAGGTTACCAGAAATGGCAGATTACTAATATTGCGTAATGGCAACACGCGCTGGTGGGGTTCAAGAACACGCAGATATTGGTAGTGTAAGGTCACCCCCAGTCTTCAGTCTAATGGGGGTTAAGCAAACATTGATTGCCTGCAATGAATAATCTTTTTTTGGATAAAAGGCTTCCTTAGGATAAAAGAGCAATATAAATGAGTATATCTCTTCTCGCGCAGACGCAGGTAAGAAAAAAAGTGAGTGCAGAGTCCTGCCCGGCCGGACAACACCTTTGTGAGCATTGGGGAAAGTAGCGCTCTTGACAAAGGTGCAGTGCTACCGAGGTACCATTTTTGCGAGCCTGTGAACAACGTGCCACGGTCGCTAGCAGCCTGTTCACGAAGTGCAGCGCAGAGTTGTGTGATTCTGCCCTACTAGTGCTAATCTTTAATAATACCAACACTGAAAATTTGATCAATTTTTGTTCTCTTTGCTTTCGCTAGCACCAATTATGCTGGTCAGCGCTGCAAACCAGACAGGTGGAATCAATACGACGGACAAATTTTTAAGTCACAACAAAGCAGCATTATTTATTAATCGTGTTCAAGTCGCTGCTGTTATCTTTAATTTCACACCATATAGCAGCCTGGCTTGGAAGCGCATTCTTAAGCAACCAAAATAAATACAGCTAACAACCTATTCGGACGCGTTGCCGGGCTTGCAGACATTATCCTCGCCTTTACTGCGTCAGCCACATAGCATATATGAAGCAGCAGAAAACAGCCAGCACAAAAAGACAGGGAAATTCATACAAGGTGAAGGGAAGCAAAGTAATCCATCGCTCATTTCTGCGAAGCCCACCCACTGACCGGCGCTGGGACCACCCTGAGCTTATATATGTACGACCTCAACGGTGCTCATAATAACCGTTGTTTGGCTCACAAGAAAACAGTAGCATAAAAACAATGGCAAGGAGAAAAGCTAACTTTCGCGCAGTCTGCAGCGACGGACGCTGAGGCAATTTGTTGTGCACCACTGTTTTCTCTCCGGTCCGGCTCTCCAACGAGAGTAGTTCGGAGCCACTAGGCCCGTTCTGCATATGATGGCATAGCGAAAAAAAGGCGTCAAGGGAAAACAAACACGGAGCGATGAGCTGACGCCAGCAGGTCCAGAGGAAAATGAGGACCTAGTTCGGGGTCATACGTGCCCATGCGAATGAGGTCGCATTATTCTGACAAGTTTTTAAGGAAAAAATAGACAAGAGAGAGCTGACGGACCACAACACTTTCGCGTCGGACCCAGTGCTACCAAATATTAGTGCCCCTCTTCTTTAGGTTGTCGTATATAGTTTCCCGGTGTCGCTAATTTGTGTTAGGATGTCTCTGCAGTAGACGCAGTTGTAATTTGTTCGCCGAACTAATTATTGGATGTTTCATGTTGTATCAGCCGCCCAATTAGGGAGCTATGCCAACCAGTCATTGCTGCCGTTGTTTCGACATGAACGTTGTCCTGAGCTTTTGAGTGTGATCACATCTGAGGTTAAAAAGAGCAGGAACTGAAAACACTATCTAGCATTTTAAAATCTTTTTGCATGACCATGTCAATTAATTAAAATGCTCAGTGTAACAGACATTGGCACAAAGGCTACACGCTAGCAACTAGAGTGCAAGCGCTTTTTATTGAATTTTTCACAGTTCTGTAATCCGCAACGCTTATTTAAGCTATATCGACATGCAAAGAGAGGTTCGTGCTTGAGAGTGCTGTCGGCTAATATTTTTGCCCAAAGAGGAAAAAAAACAGTATACTGATAGCATAGCGCATAACAAACCAAAGTTAAACACCATACACATCATAGAGAAAACAATGCACTGACCAGTAATGCTAATCTGAAATGGACAAGTGATCAGCAATAAGTAATCATTCGGAGTTATTCAGTCGAAATCAACATCATCATACGGGGCTGTCCTCATAACGTCACTCACAAATCGACATATGGGGTACCGAGCTGTGAACTCGTTTACGCAGTCATCACCATTCGAAGCTGCTGACAGCCGTACACAATATCCCCCGTCTCTAGGCTCAGCTTCACATTAAAAAAAAAAAAAAACAGCGTCAGCTGTTTCCACAACCAAGCTCTCCCCGTTTTATCATCCATTCCCTGTGAAGGAAGCGAAACAACGACATCTGACTTTGGAAGGCGAGAATCTAGGCTTTCAATCAAAGCGAAAGTGCCGAGTGGGCAGTTTTCTCCGCTCTTATTCCTTCTTCCTCGCTCTGTAGTGCAACCCTGGCCGAGGGCAGCCGTAAAGCTTCGATCAATGCGCGTCAGTCTAGTCGTATTCAACGCTACATCCATTGTTTAGACGCAGTACTCACGCATCCTGCCCTGACCGGCTCGCTCAGTTCCCTACAGTCCTCCCTCCCGCCTCCATCGACCCTCTTTGCGAGCCTATACAGCCACGGACTGCACCTTTCTTCTCGTAGAAACGAACAGCGCGGCAACCTACAATAAAGATGGTGAATATCGATGCAGGATGTCCGCATATATCAGCGTGAAGCGGTGGGACGTTGTTGCTCTGTATGTATTCGTGTTTATAAGCAGCGGCGACCTAGGACACGACATGAATACAATGGTGCCCTGCTGGCATACATAGCCTCTGGATCGGGCATACATAGCCTCTGGAGAGGGCCACTCGCATACTTTTTGTTCCTGAGGACAACAGGGCCTTCGAAATAAATATTCTGAAAGGGACGTGACACAAAAGTGAAACCGAGAGAAAACACGTGCAGGACTGGGAACAAAAAGAAGGGAGCGTAAGGAATTCGTAACCTCTGACTTCAGAAAGGTATCCTGTGTTATGACCTTTATCGCAAAGGAAATAAAACACAAATATAGATGGTGGCATGTGTGCGCAGGTATACTGAGCTTTATTTTATGCACATATCTGCTGCGAATGGTCATGGTGATACTCATGATGCGGTCAACAATTTAGCTCCTCCACTACAGAGCTTGAATCGGGTGGAAGACAGGTATTACGAGCAGTCAGATTCGAATGAGACAAGCATAAAGGAAATGTTTTGGTAATAGAGAAGGACCATTTTCATTTTGCTCTTACTTATCATGCATTAATGACCTCACTTTCTTACATTCTTTAATTTTACTTATGCTCTGATACGACGTCATCCGTGGTTAAGCGAATTGGAAAAATTTAAAGTTAGGACTCAAAAAACGACCACATTTACTGCAGCCTCATGATCTTTTTTTCAGATGAGCGAAGTTGCGGTGGAAAGAATACAAGTGTGCACTCTAAGAGAGAATGGCTAGGGCATAACTTTGCACACCTAGGCTGTAGTGCTGTCCCCAAAGTGTAAAGTATTCTCATTAAATACATCAGCATCTCGACTTCATTCATGATGGGTTCCAAAGCGCGACGAGACGGAGACGAAAGCGCTTGTCGTGTGTGTTCTTTTCCTTTTGTCTCCGTCTTGTCGCGCTTTCCAACCCATCATGAATGTTTACCAACTTGCCCAACTTTTTGCCCTCCTTCGACTTCATTCTTTGTACACTTTCAGCTTTATCTGAACCTCGCATAAAGGAGAAAATGTCTTCCATACTCCTGCCACTAATTCCTTCTGCTGTATCAAAAATATCAGAGAGCTGATACAATACAACGGCGACCCGATAGAAATGCATAAAACTAGCGCTTCCTTAGGACTACAGTACACCAAGACGCGCTTACACTTTGCTCACTTGAAATAAAATAAACATTGTCATTGTCGTACAAGCAAAAAACAATACAATAACAAAGAGCCGGATCGCGAAACGATAAGAAACCTACCTCCCCGAGAGGAATGCTAACTGCCAACGTTGAAAAGAGCACCATCAAAAGCCTTCTTTAAAGGGTGTCCTTCAATAAACTAAGGTAACAAGTCCCTTGCGAAAAAATGTTGGTACTGGGGAAATCAAAAAGATACGCAATGGTACCAAGCAACTCGTACATATTACTTTTACAGATAGTCAGTCACTATAGCTGTCACGACATCATTTTTTTTCGTTTTTCGAGTACGAAAAAGTATATGTTGGACGAGAAATACTCAAACAGTTTCTAGTTAGAAGAAAAAAACCTTAATATTTCTTACAGTGAGAAAAGCGGTATTTGGATTTTAACTAACACTTTACATCTTGAAGAAAGAAAGGGACAAAAACAGCAAGAGTTTTAAAGGTGCAGTAAAAAAACTGACCCGTTTTTTTTTTTTTTTGCAGCAAGTCACAGGTTTAACAAATTTGCTGCGCAAAAAAGAAGCTTCGAAAGTTTAGACCTATTGCGGAGAACCTACAATGTAGCCAAAATTATGGGCCTGCAGCTGGTGTTTTTTGCCAAGCTAAGGTACGCCATCTATTCGCATGAAACATTTTACAGTTGCCAAACAACGGTCAAGCTTCGGAGCTCAGAGCCAGTTGTATGTAACTACCAGGGCTAAACACAATATGAACAAGGGAGGGAGAAGCCTCAGGGAGCTTGCCTGAGCTTCGACGAGGGGATTTGTCTTCGTCTGGAAAAAGGGATCGTCATACGGAAGGGTTGGAATAGGGCCTTCAATTGGAGTAAGAAGTCCGGTTAAGGGGTTGGAGGGCATGAATTGGCAAGGGTCTTAGGATGGGGAGCGGAAATCTTGCCCATTTATAATGTCTCCTAAAGAGGATGGACCGGTTTAACTGAAATACTGAGAACAAAACCTTTACCAGTCATACCATGCCGCCTGTCGAAGCTTCTTATGCAGACACACAGCATTTAAAGCTCACTTGAGCTACCTTTAGACCCTCCCCACCTTGTGGATCCCTTTCTGCTAAGCTACCATAATCCTTTTCACAGTTTCGCAATTTACTGTGTTAATCCTCTTTAGCAGCCATTATGCCTGATCAAGATTTGCGCTCTCGATCCGAACAGCCTTCGTACTTCACGCACTCCTCCTTCTCATCTGGCCTTCCTGCTCAGAGTGAAGACACTATTTAAACCCGGCAATCACGAGCGCTTTACCCAGTCGAAAACATGTCCTCTTCTCTAAGCGTTGGAAAACTCTCGGAGAATTCCCCTTCCCTTCTTCATGTTCTGTTTGCAAAAAACTCATCTACCTGCCCTCTCTGCCATTGACAGCTGAGACAACAGGTATATTGAATATCGCAAAATAAAACGCCGCTCATACAGCCTTCGAGCTCGAACTACGGTACTGGTAAAAAAATAAGCTTAAACAAAAAGGGTAGCTCGTCCGAAGCTTCTTAAAATTCTTTATGATGTGTAATTAATAGCCCCATTATTTCTTGCTTTCAGACATTAGCGGTGGTGTGTTTCAGAACGTGAGTATGCAACTTGTCATTAGTTAAGTCGTTGTGTCCGGTTGAAAATCATGAGTCAAAAGCTACTGAAAGTGAAATTTATTCTGCGGCAAACCAGCAAACGAAATCAAACCCAATAAGGGCGCTGATTAGTTTTAAACGAAAGGTCCCCTGAGACGTTTTGTGAAATGTGCTAATGGAACACTACATTCTTTTTATAGTAAGGCTGAAACAATACGCAGTTACCCGGAATCTCAAAAATAAGGGCTAAAAATGGTCGGGCTCAGACTCTGCCGCTCGGTAAGCGGGCAGCCTTGCTTAAAATCGAAACAGTTGTTGGCACAAGAAAGAAAGTTGGCACAAGAAAAACAAAAGGCAGACTTTCAAAAGGGAAGTGGCCCGTTTATGTGTAAAAAAGAATGGGTAATACAAAAGTGCGCATTAAAAGCGTTCATGCTGGAAGCCGACGAACGGAAACTAAACAGAAGTGTTCGAAATAGAGAGCTCAAATTGGCTCCGCGGATGGCTCTTCGGTACCGCCGCGATGACAGCGAACGCCTGGCACTATATGGTTCATCGATGCGTCTGTCAAGATCCCCCCTTTGTTTTGTGCTCGTATTATTACCTTCAGCGGAACGTCGCCTAGATTACTCGTCGATCCTTGGCTGCGTGTTCACCGTACCGCTGTTACAATGCGTTGTGCACTTCTTTTTCTTTAAGTCGTCCATATAGTACTGGAAGCCTAGTTCAGCAAAAAACTAAATCGAGGTGCTGTTCTCTGACTTCTTTTGCTGCGTGCTTCTAAGATTGCCTCCGAATGTTAAGTTTGCCTTTTTTCTTTGCCTTTGAGGATTGCCTTTTTTTTAAGGTGATTGGCGCAGAAAATCCACAGGGAAATGAAAGGATGCTCGATGACAGCCTGGCTTGCGGCGTAATGGACAAGCACGATTTTTGGATGCTTTCTATGGCAGCGCGCTCTTCATCACGGCTAACAGAAGTGCGGAACTCCGTTCTTCCGACGGAGGGTTACATTGATCCGTGTAGTGCGTCTCGAATACATGGGTACCAAAAACGGCTCCTTATTGAGAACATAATACAGGAATGAGCTGATTGTCAAGAAGCTATGTATGAAGCGATTGCACTGCAACATTATGCGGCTCACTGACCCATTCAAAAAGTTCGCAGCAAATACCCTGTTTGATCCCATCCGCTTTCTGAGTCGTGCTTGCGCTTTCTCTTTTTATTTCTCTCTCTTTCGTGGCTCACCACAGAACATGAGGGAGAAGAGGAAATATTGTATAATCAATTGAATTCTACGGTAGCTTAAAAGCAGTGTGACACCCTATTTTGTCCAATACATTCCTAGGCTTAGTTTAGGTGCTGTGAGTTTCTTATATTCTGTCAACTTTCCAACTTTTTACTGACATGTTTTCTATTATGAGAATAATCTGAAATGAAAGAATGCTCGATGACAGCCTGGCTTTCGGCGTAATTGACAGGCACGATTGTTGGATGTTTTCTATGGCAGCTCGCTCTTCATCACGGCTAACAGAAGTGGGGAACACCAACAAGCAATTTAGCTTGTTGCTTTTTAAGCGGATGCGAACGAAGTAATCACAGCGAATATTGCGTTGCAACAAGGAAGCCCCCTTTTTCGAATGGCAACCAAGGGACGTCGCGCCAACAAGGCACAGTTCTGTGGAGCTCGTTGCAACACACTAGTTTAAACGAGCAGAAAACTTTGGAATGAAGAAAGCCGCCAGGTCGGTAATCTCTCTGGGAATCTGCCACTGCTTCAGTGGGTCGCAGTGTACTCAAGCATAGAGACCTCAATTGATAGCAACACTCTGTTCGGCTCTCTAAAACTCTGACAGCTCACTGAGAACGGCAATCATTCTGGCGACAAGTTTAAAGCATTGCCCATGTTTTTCGAGCTAAGCGGTTCTTGTCAAAGCTCAGAGGGCAGAAGTAAGTAAATGGGGCATGCGATAGGCGTTGACGTGAGCGAGAGAACGTAGAGCCGAAATTTCTGAACAAACAAATACTGCGGTCATCCGCCATCGCCAATGCGTGATGGCCGAAACAAATTGATAGGTCATGGTGAGCTCCTGCACCGCCAACGCAACAGTGCACATTTAAGCTGTCTGCAGGGGCCGGCGGCAGTTCTTGAATCCAAATAGGAATTGTGTCCAATAAATTGCTTTGCCGATTATTCACTTACTTACACTTGCTATTGAAAAACAGTCAGTTCATCGCCAAGAACGCTTGTTTCAGACATCCTCTCGAAGTCCTCTGCAGGCAGCGATCGTGACCGCTGGTACACACTTTTTGGATATGTCAGATATCTGCTACCCTGTGGAGCCGAGATGCTGACTTTCATATCTGACTCGTGCTGTAGAAAAAAAGAGAGCCAGAACACGAAGATCGAAAAATAAGGAATAAATGACTTGCATAGCCTACATTACCCGGGGTAACATACAGTCTTTTTTTTTTGTACTCAGTTGTACAAACACAATAAAACGACGCACGGAGAGTCCTAAATAGTGTGAAACGACACTATGTACAATGGAAAGCCATCAGCAAACGTATGGACTCGTTTTGAAACTTTACGTTACCTTGGATAAAAGAACAACACATGAAATTCGCAAACCTTATTTTGCATTGTCCAAAATTTGCCCCCTACTTCCATTTATTTTCTTTCCTTACACTTACTAGTGCACTAAATTTATTTTGAGTTTAAGAGACATCGCTGCTGTATTTGAGATATCACATCAGGTTGCACAAAAATTAGGAAACAGAATAAAGTGTGTGCGTGTGGATCAGACATTCCAGGAAACTTTAGCCAACAAAGCCATGGGGTGAGCGAAGTAGATTTTCTATGAAACCAAGAACTAATGTTCTGTTTTAATCCTTTATTTTCTCGCGTTCATCCCAGAGCTGCTCAAAAGAGTATCGAACTAGTTTGATCAGCAGTGTAAACGACACGACTGACGTGTAGGTAAATGTTTTCGCATAACAGCGAATAAAAAATCGCACAACTGAAGACAAGATATAAAACGTTCTTGGATTTGCCCAGGGGAATACAGAGGAACAACGCAGGCACAGAACAGAGGTCAAATTGGAGGACAGAGACATTCAGGCACGTCTCTGAGAGATCATTCTACATGAGCGGAGCGGAAAATGTTCGTCGAAATAGCCTCTCTTACCAACAACAGCCCTCTGGGGACAATCTTGAGTGCCGCGTCAGAATACCGCAGTACGCCCCGAGGTACATGCACTCGGAGGCACATACATGAACACGCTATACATTCCGAGGCACAACCCATGCGGTCAGCAAAAATTCGCATGATCTCGCTTTCTGGGGAACACTTATCTGACATGCAAGTCCATTCGTGTTTCTTTCTGACCATTGATGGTCTCAAGGAAACGGATGCGGATCCTGGTTTAAAGCGCGTCTTTGCTGCTACCTGCTGACGATGTAGTTTTTTCTGGAGTGTCTTTTTTCGAAGGTAAAAATGCAAAAGGACAGCTCTATATCCTTGGCTTACTAAGGCAGCTTGACGGTCTCTGTGCGCGCGGCTGTTTGGCTTCGAACCGTCACATAGTGGCAGTAAAATCACGGCTCCAGGAAACGAACCCGTACGTGCTACCCTCGCTAGCACGATGCGCCATATTAATACGCAATTAAATGGGCTGTCCCTGGCAATTAATCTATTTGGGTGAAGTAGAAAATTTAGTTTTAAAGTGACATGTTTACGATAAGCGATAAGACACACACCCTTCACAAAAAAATTGAAGGGGACACATAACCCCGGCCTTAAGGATATGACACGATTGCTCATATATGAAGAATTCGTCACTCTCTGGACTCATAGACTCCTGGGAGTATTCATATGATGCCTGGGGCGGGCAGTGACTAATCGGTTAAGCGATGCGCCAGTGCCCTGTGATGGTACGTACTGCCACCTTTTGGACTAGAGTGGCCAGGTTGCTCTTCCCGAGCAACCCCTCGCAGCCCATCATTAATTTAAATGCCACCTGCAACGATGGGTTACTTGTCTGGGGATTTTCGTGTATTTTTTGCTCACGGTCAGTGGCGCCGGCACCAACAAAGACACCGGCTTTTCTGCGGCACGACCTCCTCAACGCTGTCGCCTTACAAAGCGCATTTCCAAGAGCTATTATAACACACGATGAGTATGTCTTTAAGTTTTTATGTAGGGGAAGCAAGAGTTCATGATGCGCTCAAGCTGCACGTCACATCGATAACACCACTAGCTGTTTCATCCACACAAAATTCATGCAAGACACAGTGCTCTCTATCTCCTTGTCACTTTTCCTTCCACTTAAGAGCAGGTGACCTGTGATAGGATGGGATTTCCGTTGGTAATTTACTAACAAATGCACCTGAAGCCGCTCTCTGACGAAAGTTATTGCAGAAAACTGCAAACTAAGGGCAAGATGCAGAGGTACCTTGAACAGATCAGCTGTACTCAAATTAATGTGTACTGTACTCAAATTGATGTGTCCCAAGCGATTGGAACGTTGCTCGCGTCATCCCTATTTTCAAGTCTGGTGACCCATTAAATCCCACAAACTATAGGCCTATATCATAAACTAACACATGTTGCAAATTACTGGAACACATTATTTCATCCGCTATTATGAATTACCTCGACCGACAAGACTTTTCCTTCGTTAACCAGCATGGATTTTTGCGCGGTAAATCTTGCGAAACGCAGCTATTTGAATTAATTACCGATGTTCATCATGCCGTTCACTCTTTCTGCAAATAGATGCGATATTTATCGACTTCAGAAAGGCCTTTGATAAGGTTCCACATCAGCGCCTCATTAGAAAACTTGCATGCTTAAATATAAATACGAAGGTTGTCAAATGGATATCTAATTTTCTATCAAACCGCACCCAGTCCGTTTTCGTTAATGACCATTCATCTCCACTTGCCTCCGTGAAATCTGGAGTGCCACAGGGTTCTGTACTCGGACCAATATTGCTTTTAGCATAATCCTTCAATGTTTTTTTCTGGTCACGAAACTCCGGCCAAAGTTTCATATAGGGACAGCGCGCGCCGCTAGTGGCGCGGCTGTCGGCGAGGGGGCACGAGTCGCTGCGCGAGCCCTGCTCGCAGCGGCTGTATTCCGGCCAACCAGCTCATAATCGCTTGGTAGTTGTGCTTTCTGGGGATCGGTATTTGGGCTTAGGATGGACGCTACTTTACTGGTTACCACCTGAAAGCTTGACTGCAACGTCGAGACACTGAAAACCCTCTGCGATCGACGACGGCGACTAGTGAACCTTGTTAGCGACTGTTTTCTGGCAAACAATTAACGCGCTTACTTTCTCTCGTTGCTTTTCACAAAAAAGCGATTTTTGTACATTGTTCCAACCTTCGCATTCTTTTTTGCCGCAACTTGCCTACAACGTTATTCTGGAAGATCTAGCGTAGCGATCGGTAACATATCTATATGTGTCTGGGTTGCGCCTGTCTCGGCCGAGTCCTCGCTTTCATCTAAGTTCACAAGGCTGCTTAAGGCTGGCGTTTACCTTGTGATAAATGCTGCAATCTCAATAATGCTGAAAACAAGACGTTATGGCGATATTTTAAGAACTGGAGTGCGCGCTACAAGAGCGATCACATGACGAATGCACCGGTAGTTTCATGGAGCTATCTCTTTTTTTTTTTGCTGACACTTTCAGAGGTGGCAAAGCCAGCTGCTGAAGACTCTCGCTACATAAGCCATTTATTTACACTTTGTCACGCTGTGACTACGGAGGCGCTGACGAGTGCAAGGAAATTGTGAATTTTTGTTGTTCATTGCTCATGTGCTCGCTTCGCGCTACCAAAATAAGAGACAAGCTGTGAGCGGCCATGAAATAAACCAAAAATGAGCAATGATAGAAATCACGGAGGAACATGTACGAAAAATAAAAAGCGCTAGGTGTTCAACTTGGTTAAATCCAGCAGACCTGCGAACGCATGTGTTTAGGCTGCTTGGCTCATGGTTTTGCTTTGCTGGGTCGTTGGCACGTCTGGCGACGATATTAGACTGAAGTTAAGCTCTGATCTAGGTTAAACTGGTCTGATGTGTTCGTTCCGAAGGTGGACGTTGATGAAGACGGCGGTGCACAATGCGCGAAGCGCGAGAGTATGTTATTTTAGCTTTTTCCTGTTTGGATCTGCACGAAACCCTGGCCAATCTCCCACCGTGGGTATGTGCCATCGTTTTTGAGGCAACAACAACAACGCGAGGCGTGACCGGCTGCTGCGATAGCACAGTGCTTTCGTGCAGTGGCCAGCGAAGCTGGTCCGTTCGCGCCACCGGGGGTACGAAATTTCCAGTCGCGGAAATATTTATTTTATTTCTGCACCCTTAAATTCAGGGACGCCACAAGATTCTTAGTTGGGTTTCACCCCATGAAGTAGTGCTTTCGCACCAAAAGCCACTAGCACATTGAAGAGTACAGCTGTCAGAAATGCAACATCGTCACAGATTCACTCCCAAGTACGCTGGTAGGCCTTCGAATATCCGCGGGACAGCGCCGGGCCTGAGTTTCGGTTTCTCGCATTGCAGCGACACTGCTTCTCTGTTGATCACAAACTCGTGAGACCGAATCAGGGGGGCAAAATGCCTCTCGCAGACACGGGCATGCTTGGAGCCGAAGCTAAATCCACCGCTTTCCTGTCGGGGTATCGCCCGCTTCCTTACTTTACGCTGCTCGGCGTCCCTCGTGAGACATAACAGCGAGGCCTTTTCCTGCGTACCTCCGTAGCCGGAGCGGCAACCCGTCACGCAGCAAGTATTCGGCATCGCAGGCTTGCACGTCGCGTGCACTGTACTTATTTTGCAAACGAAGACAGAGTGAAAAGAGAAAATAGTTGCTGCCGCACTGCCGGAGTCCCATTCCGCCCGTAGACTCGCGGCCGTAGAGACGCTCGCTCCCTCGCGTCGTTGCCCCCACAGGACTCTTAGCGCCGCCTCGTGGAAGGCGCGGTCAACATATGAAGCTCTCCCATAGCGTTACGGAGAAGTTTCATGACCATAAAAGCATTGAAGGACTATGCTTTTAGTCTACATAAATGACATCAATAATAACCTGTGCTCTACAGTCCGTCTATTTGCAGATGATTGCGTGGTATATAGACAAATCAATAACCCTACGGATGCTTATTGTTTACAAGAGGACCTCATAAATGTCGGTAATTGGTGCAGAGACTGGCAAATGGAGATTAATGCGTCAAAAACGAAAGCCATCACGTTCACGACGATCAAGCCGGAGTCCTATACTTATAGTATAAACGATTCCCAGCTGGAATTAGTGTCCAACATAAAGTATTTAAACGTTCATTTATCATCCAACCTGTCATGGAACCTTCATATAGATATGACGCTCAGCAAGGCATCCAAAGCGCTTGGCTTCATAGGCGCAACTTGCATCTGGCCAACTCGTCTACAAAACTTACGGCATACACTGCATTAATCCGCTCCAAAACTCGCATACGCGTCGCTTATATTCAATCCACATCAGACCTATCTAATAAGTAAAGTTGAATCTCTTCAAAACAAGGCTGCCCGGTTCATCGCAAAGAATTACTCACGCACAGCAAGCGTATCTGAAATGAAAAGGTCTCTTAACTTATCTCTGCTCGAGAAACGCAGGTTGCTTCAGCTCATGTCCTTCTTTCACAAACTTTACCATAGTCATTCACCCTTTTCTGCGCTACACGTAGTACCGGCTAACCAAGTATTTCCGCGACTGGATCACCAACACAAAGTACAGCCCATTTTCGCCCGCACAAATCTGTTTTTTCAGTCACCGCTTCTTGTTGCCATTCGCAACTGGAATCAGCTACCGGAAAACGTGGCGTCCATCACTGACCATGTCACATTTGTCGACAGTCTGAAGTGCTTCCTAGGGCTGTGAATGTTGTATGAGCCGCATATATCTACCTGCAATGACGTATTTGCTTCATGTTCGAATTTTGTGTGCACTCGCCTGTTTGTGTATTTTCTCCGCATTAAACTTTTATTGTACCCCCCCCCCCCCCCCCCCCCCCTATGTAATGCACACACGGGCCTTTAGGGTAACTGAATAAAAAAAAGGAAAAAACTTGTTCTGAAGCGGCAAGGAAGCTATCCTTATCCTGATACATTCATTTTTTTTGCCTTGGATTTCTTGCTTCGTGCAGGTTTACGATAAAGAGGTAAAGAATTTTACGACAAAGAGAAGCTTTCTTTTCACGCTCCTTTTCACGCTCCTTAAAAGCAAGTCGAAGTTTAAATGAAACAAAAAGCTACTGAGTGAAGCTGGAGAGAGGGGGCAGAAACTCTGGCTTTTCATGGCCAGATTACGCAACATAGTTTATTACATATTCTCGCCAATGTTGTTAGCGTCAATTTGATGAATCATGCTCACCACTTCGCATGTATACGTTTGCATTTTTGTCGGTTGAAATTTCAGGAATGGCATGAAATCTTTTCCGCCACTATTTGAGGTCCTCAATGTAGGGCTGGAGCCATTTCTGCGACCACTTCACTCGCCGACATCGCTGCTGTTGTAATCTGTAAAAAGCCTTCTTTTGAACTGGAGCTCCACTGAATTTACGTCAGCGGCAACGAAGTCTGGAAGCTGTCCACACAGGACTGAAAGGTGCAACAGCTTTGCGGTGCGAACAAATACCCCATATTAGAGAGTGTGATGTTTCATTCCGGAACCGAAAGCTTCTCAATTGCACTACAAAGTCATCATTTTCTACTCTTTTTAACAGTAGAAGTTTGAAAATTTCGTCAAATTCAAAAATGTGAGAAAATTTGAAAACATTTGCGCTCCTAAAATTCTCTAGAAATCCTTAAATTTCTCTTTTCGCCAAATTTTCCGACTCAAAACTGGAGAGAGAAAACAGTCCGCGAATAAATCATCACTGAATAAAAAACCGCGGGTGGTCCCAATGGGACAACTATTGAACGAGATCCCAAATGGACTATTTACAAACGGTGAGTCCCAGAAGATTTGTCAAGATGTGTTCGCTGCACTAGTCCTTTTCTTTTTAGCAGTGTCTGTAGCTTATTTTGCCCCTTGGTGATACGTTTTAAGAAGCGCAGAGTTCTTAGTCTTGTGGATATAGGTTGGGCTCCTTTCAATCTTTCTTTATTTTGCTGCGAGTATTTTCTGGCTGCACACTCCGCTGGCATTTCCGCAATCGTTTTAACTCAGAAATACGACAACTTTTGTGCGCGTCAGCATAGTAATGCTCTCCGCGTTGTAGTAGCGGCGCTATCGCATGTCCTCAGATTGTCAGGGGACAAAAATTTATACGCGAAGATGAACGGCAAACAGGAATAGTGGTTTCCTTTTGAGGTCCCTCGACGAATGCCCCACCCCAAGCTCTACTCGTATAAACAACATCGATAGTGTCGGAGTGAACGTGGGCCGTGAAGGCTTGCGCCAATGGCGGGAACAATCCGACGAAGCAGCTTCGCCGGTGGAAGTGTCCTCAGTATTGACTTTCGGAGCGCGCTAAGATGAGACGCCATAGAGAACACCCTGTGCTAAGCGCCCGTGAAAACGAAGGTGACAGGCGCCGATGGCAGATAAATTATAGTGTGACTACTCAGAATGCTTAAGTGCGAATTCATAGCTAACCCATCTAGTATTCTGTGTTCTGTTTATACACACTGTGGCTTTACAAACACCCCACGTTGCTCGCCCAGCAACGCAGTCGAGGAGAGTCTTGTGGAGAAGGCAGGTGACCCATTCCATTGAAGAGCTGCGCTACTTACAATTAGAAGAATACGGACGAAGTTTATGGGCCGCCGCGGTGGCTCAGTGGTTATGGTGCTCGGCTACTGACCCGAAAGACGCGGGTTCGATCCCGGCCGCGGCGGCTAGAATTTCTTTGGAGGAGAAATTCTAGAGGCCCGTGTACTGTGCGATGTCAGTGCACGTTAAAGAACCCCAGGTGTTCGAAATTTCCGGAGCCCTTCACTACGGCGTCTCTCATAGCCTTAGTCGCTTTGGGACGTTAAACCCCATAAACCAAACCAAACCAAACCGAAGTTTATGGAGGCGAACAAGAATGGTTAGTCTCGTTCTACCAAATGAAGTTTAATTCCAATGCAGCCAGAAAAAACTACAAGCGCGGGTTATGCGGATGTTGCAAAGATACATAGAAGAAAACCAGGATATAAATTCTTCCCCGAACAAGAAAGAAATGATGATATAAGGTTTGAAGCTAGAAACGATGTAGAAAGTGGGTAAATTCTATCCACTATCTATAAAGCGCACGAGTTTGCAACCGCATTGTGTTATCTCCTCTCGGCTTAGAGAAATCGAGAGGCTCTTAAACAATTATATTCCATGCCCGACAACATTCGCACGGCTTCAATGGCCTCATGTTGTGTTTTAATGGTTTACGAGAGCTTAACTTGTCAAAACAACTCAGGCTGTGCGGGACGCGGCAGTGAAGGGCTCGGAAAATTTCGGCAACAAGGATTTCTTCAAGGTGTACTAACATCGCAAAGTACACGAGCCTCTAGAATATCGCCTCCATCGAAATTCCATCGCCGCGACCGGGATCAAATCCGCGTCTTTCGGGTCAGCAGCCAATCGCCCTAACCACTGAACCACCGCGGCGGCGCCTCGTGTTTTGGATCTTCTCTAGGGCCCCGCCAGACCTGCTGGTCTTTTTACAAATAACGACATTCGTGCCTAAAACTATGGTCCACCCAATTCCTGCCGGAAATGATCCGCTTTTTCGTGTTCGCTAAGCGCTTTATTCAGGCTTGATAAAACAGCCACAGATGGTTTACCCCATGAAGTGTGCCGTTTTTTTTTTTTTTTGCAACGCACCCCTATTCAGCAGGTCACAAAAAAAAAAAAGGAAACACACCGAATTCCACTAAAACTTTTTTTTTTCCTAAAAAGATTCTGGGTGACTGTTTTCGCAAAGACCATTAAACTTGAAAGCGGTAGATAGCACGGTATTGACACCAAACTCTAGACCTATCTTCCCTAGCCTGAATCAGACGCTGTGAAAATATGGCAGAACGGCAAACGGTGTTTTTATGGCTATTGCTTTCTTCCGAAAGGACTAAATTACTCAGGACGAAACAAAACGATACACAGCACTGAGAGTTTTTATTGACAGGACGAGATGCAGTTTACAAGACATTACAAGCAACTAGTATTAACAGCGAACCGTGTAAAACAGGTAGTAAGCAGCAGCGATAAACTTCTATATTGAGAACGTTTTATTTATATTTTTAACACAAATATACTTCTGACATGGGCACTGCGATTGTAGACGCACTAGCGCATACTTTTGCTCAAAAATAAGTCACGCTATGTTGCACCTTGACTTGAAAGGTGGCAAGAATGCCACAAGGAACAGCGGCATGGCTTAAGCCTCCAGGCCACGCTCACCTGTCGGCTTGAGCTGCCTGGTCAACAGCCTCCTATCTCGAATGCACCAGGCGCTCACCAAACACACACACACGAAATAGGAGGATCTTTTGTTCTTCCTCCTCTTTCTGCCCTTGCACTTCCCTATTTCTGTCCTTATTCTCTGTTAACTTTTCTTTGTCATTTTTCTTTCGTCGGGTCACTGTGGGGCGCAATTGAGCCTCCACCGCTCCGGGGTGGTGATTTCTTCGTAATTCTCGCTCCAAGCCCACGTTCCTGGTTACAGCCTTTATGAAGGGTGGCGCAGCGTAGACAGCATGCATTTTATTGCTGCACCTCTCAAGCTCCCTTTAAATGTCTTCGTTTTCCCCTAAGAATACAGCTACATGTACACTTGACTGTGCGTGTCAGTGTGTGCACATGCGGCTTTCTGTGATGCTGGATTAGTCCCTTTGCACTCGCAATTCGCATCGGCTTTTTGGTATTAGTGCGAAAGCAGGCAGCGTCAATATCATAAAGGTGCTTTCCATTAATATGCGCAAAAACGGTATGAAGAGAATCCATTCATCGGTTTCACGCATTTTCCTTTATTCCTTTACAAGTTAAGTAAGATTTCACTATATAAAGAGTAAATATATATTTAATCTAACTGTGCTTCACTTTATGAAACTTAGCAACGGGACCACAATTTTCTTCATGCTAAAGTTGGTTTGCTATGCAAAGCGATATCCAAATTATGGTCCTGATATCTGTTACTCTGTGACAAGCTCCGGATCTCGCACTGTCAACTCCGCGCCATCACCACCAAATGGTCCATAGATAGAAATGTTTCAAACTGAGCATTTTGGCAGCGTATCCTCCGTGACGCTGTCACTCTGCCCTTCGGTTCGTGGCAGTACCCAGCCCCGTACTCTATTTTTCTATCAAAGACTTGAACTCTGTGAGGCATGTTGTCTTACCTGCTCTCACAAAACATTCCGAATGGTCTTCTTTCAGGCATAAGACACTATACATTAAACAAAAACAAAGAGACTCCAAAATGGAAGTTTAGCAAGCAATATTTCTGAATGCAATATTATTTTTATTTAATCCAGGACGTAAATCTGCTGTACCGAATCTTCGGGACCACTCTTCACAGCCTGTTAACCTCCCGAATACAGTTAAGGTCCCTGAGAATGCAGGTCCCGAATACAGGTAAGTTCCTAAGAAAGGGCAAACGATTTCATAAATATCCCGAAACGTGCGCTGAGACGAAATTATACATTGAGCAAAAACTAAACATTTCAATGTAGCTGTCTGTCTCATTGGAAGTAACTTATAGTAAATTGGAGGACATTTTACAACCAAAACTTTTTTTTAATTTTAAAGATGTCCCCGCAATTCGCAGTTGAGCTGGCTTTGAAAAGCATTTTTTTTTAATTAGAAAGTTTTGGCTCGAAAAATGACACAGAATTCTTTAAAAGTGTGCATAGCACACACAATGTTCCAAAGCTCTCTCCAGTCCGCATAGCAATGGTCTTGAAAAACAATTCAAGTTGTGGGACTCGCTACGTAAGTCGGAGAAGCTGATAGCTTTTTTTTACGTCCAATAGCATAACCGGTCTCCTAAGAAAGGCTATTATTGCTTAAAGCGCGACCCGTTGAGCCTGTCATCTACTGCATAAGCTCTGGGATGGCGTGTTTCTCTCTTTTGCTTAGATATGGCGGCTCATATCGTAGCCACCGCGATAACATTTCCTCAGGAGCCGAATACGATAGTGGCCGTCCAATGAGACTTCCGTACTAGTTAGGAACACAGCAGACAAAATTATTAATTAAGGGGCCCTCCACTACAATTTGTTTCCAAGCCAAGGTGCGAGATTCCAACCTACTTATCCCGCGATTTTATTTGTAGCCGCCAGCGAGGCAGCGCCTCGTAAATGCGTCTCCATACTCTCTCGATGCACCATTCGTTTGCGATTCAAGTGACCTTGTTCTCCATCGTAAGTCAGATTATATGTTATAAAGCGTAGTGGCACTAGGTCTAAAGTAACAGTGTCTGCGGAGTCTCATCTTTTTGCGCTACGAATCCGATCGCTGCCGCATCAGAAAAACCGAATCAGTTATTTTTATTTTGTTTTCCTGAACGCATTATAAAGTAAGCGTGCAAGGACTCCAAGATAATGGGCTACTTGTAGTAGCGCTTGTGGAATAACACTCGCCTTCTTATCGTGCAGGTATTTTCTTTTTTCCTTTTTGGAGCTAAGTTTCTATTAAATATCTTGCGGCCAGCTTTCATTTTCGGTTTTTGATACGCTTTTTTTTATGTCCTCTGTTTGCACAACCATGTCAGTGACTTAAGAGGAAAACGTGTGAGGGCCGGTTTCAAACAACAGTGGTGTACTGCACGTGCTGAGTGCGGTAACGCAACATAAATCTATTCAGACCATAAAAAACCAAAAACACAAAAACCGCGCTACACTGAACAGTCTTATCCACTTCTTTGCAGCATTCAATGCGAGAACTGTTCTGACAGAAGAGAAGCAAAAATAAATCTTACAAGCGCCATGGCGCAATTATTCCTCCTTCAGCCTCGTTTCTTATCAACAGGATGCGATCACCGCATCCTTTGTATATTTTTATTTTCATTTTATTTCTGCCCTCGAGACACTCACTGACATGACTGCAACGCATTAAGCAACCACGGCAACACACTAAGATAATAAAGGGCCTTGGACACTCAATAATACCGTAAAATGACAGCGAAATGGCAGCTGCAAATATTACAAATTGATGCTCACACTTTCGGAAGATTTGGAGTTCCGAAATAAAAATAGAATCAATGTGGTACTAATGCACCTTCTATCATAACTGCTTTGTCACTAAGTGCTAAACGGCAGGCAGGCTCTGCAGTTAATAAGCTTTGTCCTCGCCAAGTTTGTTCCTGTCATTGCCATTTAACTGTTGTAGCCTTTGCTGACCAGCAAAATAAGGAACTGAACCGTCTAGAAATGAAAAAAGGCAAATGAAGCATAGCAACCTGTGACATAGAATTTCTTATGCAGAGGAACTTATGGATCATTGCCTTTGATCTTCTTATGCGAGGAAATAGTGCACCGAATGAGCAGGTTATTCGAGAAAAAAAAAAAGAGGCTAAATTCTTCGTAACAAATGAAGTTGAATCACTTTTTTATCAAATACAAGAAAATGTAGGTATATTACTAAAAGCATCACAAAAATTACTTCTCCGGGCTGGGGGATGTTCGTGGAACACTACACAGCAGTATACGATGCCTGCAGTTCATCTCTATTCGTCACTAAACCAAATACCAAAAGGGGTACACCCTCAAGAAGAGCTGTCGCCCAGCATCCCGCGTCCATCTATCTCCACGTCGTGGCCACCTTTCCACCCTAGACTATCTCGGCTGTTCTCGCTGCGTCCCTTTGTGTCCAGAGCACTGTCTCTCAGCACAGCTATGTCCCAGAGAAGCATGATGTCGACTTTTCTGCACAGCCTGCCGGCACTGGCAGAATGAGAATAAGTCGGTCCGTCTCACGAATTGCCTGCAGTAGTGTATAAAAAGAGTCATTGTTTATATGCACACGTAGATTGTGCCAAGACTTTAGAAGGTCGGCAAGGGGCAGGTCACCAAAATTCTACTTTTCTGAGACTCAGGAACTTGTTCT
Organism: Amblyomma mixtum; assembly: GCF_055824585.1. Lineage (NCBI taxonomy): Eukaryota > Metazoa > Arthropoda > Arachnida > Ixodida > Ixodidae > Amblyomma > Amblyomma mixtum. The sequence goes on from NC_143012.1 coordinate 251,914,944, forward strand.
TTTGGCCGATATATTTCGCACCACCAACACGGCTACTTGTTTCAGGGTATTCGGAGTTCGTTTCAGTACGTGCACGTAATATGCTGAAAATACGGAGTGGGCTCAAACTAGCCCAGATAGTGGTTCTGAGCTTGTTGTTATTCTCTCTTCTCATTGGTCTTTGGAGGGGTGCATGTTGCGCTGCGCTGCATTCAACTGCAAATACCAAGAGGTGGTCGACCCTCTTGTCTTCGTCCTCACCGTCACGAAAGAGAGCCCCCGTTAGTGAAAATAAGAAGTGACAAGGAATCGTGCCTGCTTGCCTTGCCCAGATTTTTGTTCAGAGAAGCAATCACAAGAACTACATTACATCTGATTTTTTTTTGCGTCAGTAGCTTTTTGTTTGTACGTACTGATTTGTTATTCATTGCGTTTTTGTTCTTTGTTACCCTAGTCTTCTTTTCTTTCTCGTCCCTAGTATCTTACTCTTCCTCTGCTCTTACGGCCGCCTATAACTCTAGCGAGACTCCACGCAAGCCGGCTATCAAACATTCATGAAAGCCCGCGAGATACTAAGCCGCCTTTGTAACGCTTAGGGTACGTGTGTGATAATAGCCGCAATGCCAAGCTACCGAGCGTCAGTGGAACGAGAGTCTTGCTTCACAACTAAACAGAAGCCGAAGCTGGAGCTCAAGAAAATCCTTGTCTCATATCACGACGTTATGTTCGGCAGAGGTCTGTTTTAAGAGGTTAGTGTCGTACAAATGCTGAATGTCTGTAAACGACGATATAACTTTATATGTGTGCTTTATCTTGCTCGGCCCTTCGGAAACATTCCTTGTGTAGCTGCTCTGCGTGCGCTTCTCCAAACAGCTCGCGGGCGATCCAAATATGCTAGGGGAGATTTCAGGGCTAAACGTACAATTATCCAGCTTGAAAGAAAGCACAGCAGCGTTGTACTCTAGGGCCATTAGCCACTGGAAAGGATCCTCTTGTCGCCACGACACACAAGACGAAAGAAAAGACAGCTTGCACGAAGTGTTTGGACCAGGTAGTTCTCGCCATTTATTATTTTCAGTACCTAACCACTGCTGCCTGTCTTCAGGCGCTGATATTTTCTAAAATATTTTAAGCATAACAGCACAAGAATGGCGCTTTTTCGATAGTTTCGTATAGACGTACTTTATGTAACTTTTTCGAGGGAGAGAAGAAGCGAAAATGATCATGGCAAGCAGCACTCACGAGAATCCTTGCAAAAGTACAAGAGCTTTCATGTCACAGGAGTAAGTAGTTTTTCTTTCAGTAACGCATCGCAGCGCTGTAAAAGTGAAGGCAGTGGCAGCAATCATGGCACTAGGTTTTTCATGGTTGTCGCTCGCATGTACTCTTCGAAAGGGGGCAACGCGCCAGGTGTGAGCAAATATTGAATTCCTCGCGATTTCGTATACTACAATTCGGTCGAGAAATATCCCCTTAGTCATAGGCAATTCCAACATGCGAACAAGTCAAATAGTCCGGACGCGGATTAGCTGCCGCTTGCGGCAGTTTACGCAGCATTGCTTCTTTCAAGGCATCTAGAGCCCCTCTTGATTGCTAGCTGCGTTTAAAGAAAAAGCAAGAATCGACAGCGTAAACCATTAAAAATTACCGACACCTTGTCTGCATCTCTTGTTCGTTGCTTTTGAGGACAAGTCTGTGGGTCATAATAATAAATGAAATATGCAGTGTGGCAATTTTTCTTATGTTCTCTCGTTTAAACCACGCTGCGTGCTAGCATAGACTAGATATAACGTTTCTGCATCGTTATATTCCCCGAGAGAGTGTGCAGTTTCGCAAGCAGCTTTTTATCGCAACAAAACTCACACAGCTTGAAAGCAATGAAATTATTCTCAGAAAAAGCTCCCCCCCCCCCCCCCCCCCCTGCTTTCTAGAAAAGAGAAACATTCTGCAGACGCCCTTTTCTTGCGTCTCTGTACCTCAGCCGGGTGAAACCCCTGAAACAAAAAGTTACTACTATTTTCAGTGGCAGCAACAAGGTGACGGACTTAACGAAGACTTATGCGCTCGTTCATCTAGCGTCGTATTCACTTCAAGTTGGAAAGTTGTAACTAGCGTTATTGATGATACTTTTTTCCCCAGTTACTTAAGCCAGAACGTAAGCCAGACTTATGAAGTGATTTTCTTGTAAAGACAGCGGTCATTTGGAACATTTCATCCTGCTTCAACCTCCGCTCAAAACTGCGTACTCGTACACTAGTGAAGTGAATAGAACCGCCCACTCCGCACAATGAAGCTGCCTCTATAGCTACATGGGCTTATTCGGTTTCCCAGTTTGTTTTCTTTTTCTTCTATTTTTTTTTAATTTTCCGTTCCTTTGCAATTTGACGCATCAAATGATGTGAATTTTGAGGCGATGCACGCACATTCCTGCTTTCATCTTTCTGTATTCCTTTTCTGACATTGAGCAAGCTGTGTTTTCGCCTCTGAAACCTGTTGTGTCCATGCCTTATTTTCTGACCTTTCTCGTACCGAGCCGACTAAGTGCTTACTATACTAAATAGAGCAGAAGGCATTGCCGTTAACGTCTAGCTGCGTAGCAGTACGCGCTCGTGATGTCATAGTGTTATTGAAAGAGGCAGCATGTAATATTCCGCAGGAATGAGAGAGACAGACCAGAGTGCCGCTATCTATACAGTATTCATCCTGTTGTAACACCAAGTATGGCTCTGTATTCTTACCCGTTCTTCTTCTTTCTGCCATTGTGACTCCTGACTGCAGGCTAATAATGTTAGCTGGGGCAAATCTCCTCTCTACGCTCTCTATTGGCATCTCTCTCTTTTTCGCGCCATTTTAGAGAATTTGGATACGATCGGTCTGTTTTATACTAGTCAGCTTCTGTTCTTTGTGTTGTCAGCAATCGTCACATTAGTGCAGGCGCTAATTGATTTTGTCGTGGTTCATAGAGTGCTCGCAACACCTTGCTCCTTGTGGTAATTAATTTATTTCCGTTCTGGCTGTTGCTCTCGAGCTAGGTGCGGTACTGTTCTTTCTGAACGAAAGTTTTGCCCTGGAAATGCTCGCAGAAATCATATAGATTACTGGCATATTTTTGTTAGTGTTCCATAATGAGGATATTTCCAAGGCAGCTTTAAGGATCTGTGAATGATTCGTCAAAGCTTAAGGCAGCAGTGCTTTGGCGTTATTCTCTTGTTTATGAGTGATATGCCTTTTATACGCTGGAGGGTACAGGGAGGGTTGTAGAGCACTGTTAGTTCGACTCATTTTTCACGGGGACTATAGGCAGCCCGGTATTCTCTGAGCTGACAAGAAATCACCATTAAAAAAATATTTAACAGTTAACATTCATGTATATGTGCTGCAATATTTTTGCACATTTTATTCCACCTATTGTTAAAACATCCAAAGAAAATTGCGTTAGCATATATAAATGGACACGGCGCAGAGCTCACAAAGGCAACTGTAAACAGGACTTCGGGTAAGTTCCCTTCCGTTTATGCTAATGGCCTCCGCCAAGCGATAAAAAAGAGAAGACGAAGGCCGCTCCCTGCTGCTTTCTCGCCACTCGGTCACCCCTGAAGAACAGTCCGAGCTGGCCCCGAAACTTTGGGTGTAAAATAAATTGTTCGAAGATATGAGTATATCAAATCTTTTTTTTTTCTAACCCAACTAGACGAATTCCCGTCGAAGATGTTCTCGTTCAAAATTATTCTCTACAGCAAAAGCCTGATCATCGCCGAGAGTGTAGATTCAAAAATCTTCGTGCCACGGGACTGATAATTTTAACGGGATTACCAGAAAAGACGAGTTGCCACCGTTTTAAAGTGAATGGTGGTGTAACGTGGTCTTCGGTATCGTCGATAAAGCGATAACGACGCAGTCAGCTTACTCACGAAATGTGCCGGTGGCCACGACGCCTTTATTTCGTTCTTTGTCTTGTCAGGGTTATAAATGCTTCGTTTTCGAATATAGTGGTCTCTTTATGAATAGAAAGCAGCACCCCACAGATTCAGGCTAACTTTAATTTCCCCCCAATGTCCACTTTAAACATGTACTACGTTCGCTTCGGCACAATCCTGATTTTTGGTCTTAATATAGCCACTAGTATCTGCAACCCACAATTTTCACTCCTACAATGTTTGCTTTTTTCAGATATCCCACCGCAAATCACACTTGCCTGTTCTCGCCTGACACTGCGGTGCGCTGCCACGAATGAAGTGCATAGCCGCGTCATTCCTGAGTAAACGCGGCTGCACAACGCCGGTCACACCGCCCGCTTAATCAACTGCGCCTCCTGAGGAGTACCAACGCAGTGTTTTGAGTGGAGAGTTAGTCAAGATATGCCACGTAGAGTAAAGGTTACTGACACACCTCCTTACCTTCGTAGATACTGCAAACCTCTGTACGATGATTACTGGCTGCTTACAGCCCTCAATCGCCGTGCACTAGACGACCCCAAGGTGCACTTTACTGGCCTGAAATATTACACTCTGCTTAGCGGTAAATGGCCATTTACATCTAGTGTAAGTAGTTCAAACTTTTCACAACTTCACCGTTGGGTCATCTGCATCTTGTAACGCCTGAAAGCCCATCATATGAAAAAGTGATAAGAGGCTGTCAAAGCCTGCTGCCCGCAATTTTATAGGTAACCTATGGGTCATCGTGCGCATCGACCTCCTCATGTGATAATGCAAAAATTCCTGCATGCCGCCATGCAAAAATGGCGAAAACTTGGGATGGGCCGATATTTCAGGTGTCTCTATGCAACTATGCAAGCCCATTCATTGTACTTGAAATTATTAGAGGACACTGGACTTGCAAGACAGTGGTAGACACATATTCATTCACATAAGCGACACGCTACTGTAAGCCTACAATGCACTCAGGAATAACCCTCCCGGTGCGTAAACAGCACAGAAATGATTGCCATGGGCAGACTATTAATAGATGGCTACTCGGAAAGCATACCGCGTATTCACCGCAGCAGGACAAGAGCTTTAATTGTCGTTTGTGTTTTGCTCGTCCTAGCGTGGCTCCGCGCTAAGTTTTCAGTGAAACCAAGAACGCCACGATCACCGCCCACCACCCGTGTTCGTGTCAGTAGCCTTAACAGCGCGATATTTCTTTATACATAAGGTGGCTACTCCAGCAAATCCCAATTTCTACATGTCACACGTGTGATATATTTCCACAATGGTGGAAGGGTGCACTCCGCACTTCTCGGCGCCATCTGCACAGGGCATTGGCATTACCATGAAGGGCTTCCACCATGAAGATTATTCAATTTTTTTGCGTTTTGTAGTTTTGTATTCCGAACACTTGCGGTGACATCAATGCATTCAAGCATTTTCATTATTTTCAGTCCAAGTATTACTATTATATATTAAATAGAACTTCTCTTTTGATAGAATGCACATTCCTTGAAACGGACAAAAACGCCCAGATCCCTGCATCTCAAGCCAAGTTTGCGAAAACGCGTTTCAACGGCCCCCTAAAGCAACGACACTTGGTCCTTTCGAATAAGTCTCCGAACCGAGAGAACCGAATTGGTTCCCTAAGAATCCGTGCACACGACAGATTTTTGCACTTCAAGGTTTTCGATGGAAGTAATCTGATGGCTCGCTCGTCGCGGTCCGGAAAACATACTTCGCTTAAGCACCCCAATACAAAGATGAGTGAACAGACTCCTACCAGTGTGACGTATTTTTTTTGTCGCTTCGTTCACTTTTTTAAGCACCAATAAAACAAGCCTGGCTGCTTTTCCTTTCCCTTCTATTCTCATGCGCCTGAACTACGCCTGTGCTTTTCCTTGAGATGATACGACGAGCATAAGGGGTCCGCGAGGAAATTGAATTCGAGACACTTATGCTTGCTGCCTCATGCAGCATTCGTGCATTCCGCAAAACAACGGAACACTCAGCCTGTGTTTTTCGGGGGGTGCTATGGTTCGCAAATATTGAGTCAACAGAGCCTGACAAAGAGTTGGAAGGTGTAGAAACAGAACGCAAATTTCTATAGTAGAATGGAAAGTTGGGCGTGTTGGTATACGTCCGTGTGGTTTCCTTCATCTTTGTCTTCCGTCCCTTTCGCGCTGTTTTTTTTTTTCATCCAAAATGCAAATTTCTAATATACAATAACTCTCCGCCATGAAGCTATTCCTGAAATGATGAACATTCAGTATTACCGTTCTATTCAACAGCAATTTAGGATATAACTAAGGTCAAAGATTAATGTGCTGAGCAGCTGAGCATATGTCTTATAACTGGTAAGCCAAAGAGAAAAAGAACCTTGATAGTTTCAAAAAATAGCTGATGCGAAGGTGATTCATGCATCTACTTTTATTCTTCTGCAAATCGTGCCGACGTTCAGATGCCTTAAATGGAGCAGATTAAGTCCATTTTCACCTTAATGTCAATCCATGTTTAAAAAAAATTATATAATTCGCCTCTACTTTATTCTTCAGAATGAGAGCTCAGATAATGATAAACACAAAGGAAACCCTGTAATTGTTCCTCTTTATTGCAGACAAGAGGAATTATGCTGTTCCAAGTGCCGATTCTGGTTGCGCGGCTCCCGCGATGAACGCCATCTTTTGTTCTAACCTCCACATCCACTAGTGTATTTCAACAACTCCATGGAAAGAACGGACTCCACGGGCTCCACAATTCGTGATACATAGAACTCATCGTAGGGCGCTCATAAGGTAGCGACGTGTTTTTGTCCAATTTGTATTTCTACAGGTTGTCAACTAAGCACCGTTTATTTTTGAGAAAGAAAATAGCAATATAGTGTCCCACGAAGAACCTTAACAAAAGGTCAGTAGGTATTAATAGCTCGAAATCACACACCCTTTTAGTGTTAAAATGATCGTTTGGTATGCTATTATTATTAGAATACTTCACAACCTTCATATACCTGAATCATAGAAAACAAGGTAGCTTAGAGTACGATAATTCCCCATAATGCAGGGAAGGTCTATGAACTTCGACATAAGTATAACTGTTTCAAGATATCCGCTTCGCAATCGAGCTACCTTTGCGTCCTCGTAAATTAGTTTATTTAGCGTTGCGTGAACGTTCCAGGGTCGGCCGCATGGACATCCTGAAAATACAACACGCAAATATGCAATTTTTATGCAAAATGAAAAAAAAAAAGATATATTTTTTGCTTACTTTTCTTCTGAGGTTTAAATTATTCGTCCTGGTATTATGCGCAAAGTTTAAAAGCAAATAGAAAGGGGGAAAAGTGTGTATTTCTTAGATAATTATTGGATAAACAAAAATAAAACTGAAGTTCATATGCGTCTAACGGGACGAGAGAGAGAGAGAAAGGAATTTTAATGAGGGAAAGGTGGAGAGGTCGGCCGGTGGTAACATGGCCCTAGCCTGCTACTCCACACAGGGGAAAGGGAAGAGGAGGAAAAAGAAAGTGCGAATGAAGGCTGATGATGGCATAATACAATGAGTTTCACGGGTGATGTCCACACACACACACACACACACACACACACACACACACGCACACACGCACACACGCACACACGCACACACGCACACACGCACACACGCACACGCACACACACACACACACACACACACACACACGCACACGCACACGCACACACACACACACACACACACTGGCTGGCACTCGCATCGCGGTTAGTAGACGCACATAAAACTCATAAAACTGGTGTCTGCAACACAAACACCGACACATGTCATTAACCATGTAGGTTGTGCACAGACAGTCACAGACGAGTATCCAGGCCTGTTTCACACAAAACGTTGAGCAGGGCCTTTGTCACACGCCGCCAATCAGAACGTCTCGTCCTGGCGCCCAGAAGAGTTTCCTCAGAGAGAGAGAGCGAGAGTCCAGTTGTTTCACGGTCGCCTCCAATGTTCTTCTTTCAGCAGTATAGTTCGGGCACTCACAAAGAAGGTGTCCAATATCCTCTGGAGTGTGGCAGTGTGCGCAATTTGGGTTACTTTCGATGACGATCTTGTGAAGATAGTGTTTGGTGTAGGCAACGCCAAGCCGTAGCCGGTGGAGTAAAGTCCCATGACGTCGCACCACCATAGATGGCAAATGTAATCGTGAGCCAGCGTCAAGCTTACAGACGCGGTCCTGTTGATGACTCGAAACATGCCAGTGCGACTGCATTGCCACTTGCATTAAATGCGTCAACAAGGCTCCAATGTCTGATCTAGAAAAGGCTATCTCAATGAAAGCACCATCACTATGTGCCATCTGAGCCTCGGCGTCAGCACGCTCGTTTCCCGCTATGCCGCAATGGCTCGGTATCCATTGAAACTTTATGATATGGCCGCGGTGGAAAGCTTCGGCTAACAAAACCACAATCTGTTGAACCAGCTGCTCGCATGCCCTTGGTTTTAGATAAGTTTGTACGGCCTGCAATGCCGATCTCGAGTCGCAGAATATAGCCCATTGCTGCGCTGGCTGGTGACCAATATAAAGGACGGCTTCTCGTATGGCTGCCAATTCGGTTGCCGTAGAGGACGTTTTGTGCATTAGCCTGAAACGGTGACATGAGGCATTTCCTGGCACTATCACCGCTGCAGCTGAAGAAGTGGTCGTCACGGATCCGTCCACGAAAACATGCTGGGTGTTAGTATACATAGATGTAATGTATGACAGCGCCAGCTGTTTCAGTCCGACTGTTGGAATGTGCGTCTTCTTTGTTATCCCTGGGATTGTTGTCCGTACAGATGGTTTTGGTACTGCCCAAAGTGGCACCTCCGCAATCTGGTGTGGCGCGTAGTTCAAAGGCACCGCATTGCGCTGCATCCAAAGGGCTCTGGAAAAGGCTGCATCTGGACGCACCGCACTAATGTTGGTCAGGGGGTGATGACGATGCCTGGTCAGATGCCGCAAATGCACAACAAGTGGCTCCTGTTGAAAATAAATTCGTGCTGGGCAGGCGCGGGCCTCACAAAATGTGCCCCATGTAGAAGTTTTACATGGCAAACCCAAGCATACTCTTAAAGCACGAGCCTGCGCGCTTTCAAGCACATGCAGGCCTGATAGTCTGACTTCCGAGAGAACGGGTGCACTGTATCTGAGAAGACCGACTACCAGCGCCTGGTACACGTGTAGTAAAGATCGCTCAGAGGGACCCCAACATTTTCCTGCCATACACCGCGCAATGCTTGCAAAGCTGTCGAGCTTTTTCTTGAGCACAGAAATGTGCTTCGTCCAGGACAGGTCACGGTCTATCGTAACACCTAAGAATTTGTGATGTGTTACGTATGGAACAATTTGCCCGTCGATTGTGACCGGATACCATGCCATTAACTTGCGTGTGAAAGCCAATGTTACGCTTTTAGTTGGCGAAAGTTCAAGCCCCTGACGGCGCAAGTACGCAGACGTAATGGAAACCGAACGCTGCAATCTTGCTTGCACTTGGGGACGCGTGACACTTGATGTCCATATGCAAATATCGTCTGCGTAGGCGGATATCGAAACAGTCTTCGGTAGTTGTTTGAAAAGGCCAATGAGCACGAGATTGAACAACGTTGGATTAAGCACTCCTCCCTGAGGAACACCACAAGCAACATGATGATCTGCTGTGTCTCCTTCAAGAGTCTCCATGTAGACTGTCCGGCTTGTCAAATAGCTTGCAATCCAATTGTGTAGACGTCCGCCTATATCACATACATCGAGTGCATTTAGTACTGCATCATGCTGAACATTATCGAATGCGCCCTTGATGTCGAGGAAAAGAGCAGCAGTCAACCTGTGACGGCGTTTTCCATGTTCTACCGTTGACACGAGATCAAATACACTGTCGATGGCAGACCGGCCTTTGCGGAAACCCGTCATTGTGGAAGGGTATAGTCCGGAACGAAATCCTGGAGAAAGGTATCGCGTAGAGAGACGATGGTGCGGATGATTATGCACAGATAAATATGACGGGTCATGTTGTTGATGATTGTGTATAGGTTATGCATAGGAACCTCTATCCAGTCGCGGCACTTTGTGACGCATTTGCGAAGTTACATTCGACAGCACACCCCTGCTGCTGTGCTTCCTGCTCCTCGACACATCGCTGCTATGCTCACAGCGGTGCTGTTCAATTTAGCATACGGATTGGCCTATTTTCCTGAACGACATTTGGCTCATTAGACATTGTGCTCTTGGAATAACAACCGATGTAAACTCCAAAAGTCATTGGTGCACTAACAGCTTCTTGATCACCAGCCTTTCCGTCTTTTACCACCACCTGCACTTTGGAGTTTGTGAGTTGGATGAAGGGCTCGTTGGTGTTCCATATTCACAACTATCACTATTTTGGGCGGAACAAGAGAAGATAATTCTAAAAGTACGTCTCCGAACAAAAACTGCTATTTTATTGGTAAGCTTTGTGCATGCTTTTGCCGGAAAAATAAATGCTCACCCGCTTTAATTCAGTTAAATCATCATGCAACAATTTTATTTTTTTGCACCGTATTAAAACATTTTAGAATTGCAAATTATGGACTAACTCTGTGTACTCTAATATATTTTTTTCTGTTTCTTGATCCACTTTTGATGTTTAATGCTTCTTGCCTTCGTTTGTACATGCGCGATTTTATGATTGTCTTTTATCGTTGTATGTAACTAGCAACCACTGTTTTAGTATCTGTTTAAACTGCCTATTTTGTGTTAGGAGGTCCCCCTGACGGTTTTTTAACCATAGGACCTCCTAGAGTACTAACTTCAATTAATAATTTTTGCTGGTATTATTGTTGTTCAATAAACTTCACTTGACTTGACCTCGGTAATCTAGTTTCTCTGGCCTCACAAATTTATTGTGCAGTGTGCAGCTGAAGTAGCCTATTTATAGTATCGGCAAGGAACGCGCCCTTAATAAATGGTCTCGCAAGTGCCGAACATTTAATTAAAAGCACGACTCGAATTGCTCTACCGAACACCCTACCCTGTACGGAAGCCATGCCATGGTGTTAGCCGCGTTCTTCTTTCATCAAATTCGGAAGCATGCAGAGCCCACTACCACTTGCACGAAAGAAAAATTACAGTGTTCAGATGAAGGAAAACACGCCTGAGAGAGGGCTTCAGACAAACCCTTTTCCATGCATACAAACACCCATAACCATGCCGCCCCACGCCGCTGCGTCTCCGGACAGGAAGTCCTCAGGTCAGAGACCAGTGGTGCTATCGCACACCGCGCGCGACCCTCGTCAGATAATACTGGCTCGATCCAGATGTTTGAGCGACATCAGCCCTCCGTGCAGGGTACATTATAGAAAGATCTCAGGACGGGAAGACAGTGTACGAGATTACACGGGGAGAGCACGCGGAGAGAAAAAAAAAGAGTGCATAATAAATATAGTAAACAGAGAGCCCATCGAAGAGAAAAAAGAACTAGGCACAAGTTATTTGGGAAAGGAAAGAATAGAATGACAGAACAGGAAGTGTGCCCAGAGTGAAGTAGTGGTGAAAGCGCCACTCCCACTGGAGTGACAGGGTGTCGGCAACGGTGATGCCTCAGCATCGACATTGCTAGCCACTCGAGCGGCGTAACGCGGCGATGTTCGGCGCTGAGGGTAACATCTTCCGGTGCCTGTCAGTGACATTTCCTTCCTGTACGAGCACGCTGTGACGGGGCCTCCTCTCGACCCCATTTGAACACGGAGGACGACAGCGAATGTCGGAATAGGCAGCAGAACCAACCTTCACACACCCACTTCAGTCCTTTTGGCTGCCACAGCCGCAGCGGCGCCACAGTAGCGTCAGCCGTCGGCGCTGGCGTCAAACTGCCTCACTGCTTCCTCACTGCTTCCTCAGCACTGGCCATGACCCCCCAGCTACAGGACACCACCCCATGAGCCACAGCCCTTTCTTTCATTTGTGTAGGTGGTTTTTCTTATTTAACTTCTTCCTGAACCTGCTTTCCAAGCGCTTATTCAGTGGCCTGCTGCAAGCCAGGAAGTATTTATTAGCCATTTGTGTTTTGTTTATTTTTCCCATACGTGGCAACTGTTGCAGAGCTTGTGCAACGACACGCTTGAGTACACACACGTCGATACGAACGGAATCGACAAGCGAAGAGAGACGAAAATACTTACTGGCAGAGCACAGGAGGCGTTCCTAGTAGACCGGGCTAGAAGGCGCTTGTCGGAAAGAGCTCGGTAAGCGGTCCGTGAAGAGAAAGGACTGCTGCCCTAATCCCTTATTCATCTTTCTTTCTCCACTATTTCTACTTTTTTTACAGTACATGATATAGATCTGATCGGGGGAAAAGCGCAGCTAAGCTATCCTTGGCACGCGATATTAAATAGCGAAAAGAGAATGAGCAGAGCATAATATCAGAACAAGAGATGAAAACAAATTGATTGAAAGCTGCAATGAAAAATGGTATGGGCACAGACCAAATCATACTATCCGCTCACTAACGAACCGATCTGATATATTTCAAACAATATGCCATGCACGTTTCGGTCACGTCGAAAAAAAAAAATGAAACCGCAGAAATCATATATACTTCCGGCAAATGCGCCTTGAAAGTATATAGAAACACGAGAAACAAGACGAGAAAGCAATGTCGTGCAAGGGAAGGCTAACTTTTCAGAACAGACGCCGTCGTCCTAACATTTCAGGTCTATTTTCGCTGCAGCGCCTCTAAGCGCGTTGAATAAGTAGTTCCCTGCGCTGAGCAGTCGGGGTTGCGAACTACTCCAGGAATAGGAGTGGAGAGATTGTGATGTTCGCAGTAGTGCCACTAATATGCACATTTCATTATGTGGTAATAATGATAGCGACAAATGCCCACCTATATCGAACTCTTTGAACCACTTTCCAGAAGGCCAGTGTACTCAAAAAATTTGAATAGCACTTTGCGACAGCGCTTATCTGAGCAGTGTATCGACAGATTTATCTTTTTCTTAAATAATGAGTTTCGTCGCTTTCCAACTTTATTGAGAGTGAGAAACGTTATATTATGTCCCGATGCGGCAAGGGAAATACAGGTTTTGTAATAAGTGTCCAGGCCATAGGGTCTGCTTTTTAGCAGCATATTCTGGCAATCGAGACGCCTATAAAGCTAACAAGGTTCTCAGAGGTGATAATGGCACTGCTCCTAGCCCTTACGGAGATTTTGAGGTTTTGGCTGAGAAGCACTCTATGTCCTGGGAGAGTTCGACGCCCCCTGCCCATCCGATTGAAAATTTTCCTAATGGGGAATTACCTGCTACGAGAGTTCTCCACAAACTAAGCCGAACTTGAATTGCTCAACACAGCAGTGCAGCACAACTATAGATGTTTTGGAAATTTCAGAAGCGTGGAGGGCCGCTCTGCAATTTGTTGACGGCGCAATGCTCACGCCAGAGAATGCCAGCAACCTTGATGATCATCAGATGTTTCCTGGTAACGGCGGTGCAGGATAGCCTCACGCCTGTAACTTCGTATCTCAAGATTTGCAAGCGTGCGGCGATAAAAGTGCCGGCAATTCGTATACTGGGCCATGAATCTCTTCCATCAGGTATCACGAGGGTGCAAGCAACTTCGGAATTACTGCCAATGACCGTACTCTAATTGGACTGCAGCTTGCTCAAGTACTTGTTTTTCGATGGTTAGACAAAGCAGACGGAAGTAGTCTTTTCCATATGGTGCAATACCGATGCCTGTCGTTCCAGTGTGTCTTTTTTCGTAGCTGGTGTAATATTCTCAGATTAAACTGGAAAATAGAATTCTTGGAAATATCATGTAAAACGCTTGATTCCCCAGCAACAGAGCAGCATCGCCACTGCTGCATAACCGATCTACTAACTACGATGAGTTTAAAAACAACAACGAGCAATTGAAATCTTCTGTCAGCGTCCAGTGAAGTGTCCCTACGTTTTCGGCACTTTGTGTAGGATTGCGAGGGACTTCAGACGATGCGCTACAAACATCTCCCGAGAGCGGTGACGTCCTGCGAGAACTGCATTCGCCTGCAGGCCACCAGGCAAACGACGCTGAGCCTAATGTCGAGCTTCGCATGCAAGTCCTACACTGTCGATCACAAGTATTCCTGCCCCACTTCCTTTATTCTCATTAAACCTCGAACAGATTCTCCGGCAAATTCACTGTGTTCTGCCTCTTCGGAAGCAGGGATACATTTTTTATTAGCGGGCGAGCGCTCGAGCTGCTATTGCCGACTGCTGGGCTCAACGTTGGCGCGCAAATGCGACGAATTCCAAGAGGCTGCAAAGACGTCTTCCATAAGCTCTAAGCTTCATTTTCACCTGTCTCCTGCTCGAGCAATGCGACGTTCTGGAAGAGTAATCGAACAGTGCGTAGGTGATTTCGCACCACCAACAATTTCCTTAAATGCCAATGAAGAACGATCGCAAGGATGTGGCGTTCATGTCACAATACACCATTCGTCCTTAATTCTCCCCTCGTCATTTGCGCATTCTGTACTCGGTGGAGGTCATACACATTCATTTCAAAGCCTACTACACAAATCTGAAACTTTGTGCAGTTCCCTGCGTAAACACCAACACACGCAGCAGAGCTGTGGTGCATAGGCAGACATGCTGGCAACAAAGCGAGAGAAATAAATTGCTGTAGAAGTTGTTAGCGCCCGAATAGGCGAGAACCAGAGAGCAAAAAACTGAACAACAATTGCGCCCTAGGCTCGGTGCAGATGTGTGAGGAGACAAGCTCGCTGGTATAAATTTGGGAATGTTGGTGACGGTGGGATCATTAGGAAGGAAAAAGACAAGAGAATTAGCCTGAGTACAAGTACGCAGCAGTGGTAGGGGCTCGTTAGGCCTCCATCTACTCTAAGTAAAATCGAGAATCTAGGGGCCGGCAGCGAAGACGACTCGGACAGGTTGCATATTCAAGATTGCAGTGAACTAGATGTTCCCGACGTGAGAAACCGGCAAGCTGAAGGGCATTATGCGTGAATGCCGTTGTTCACTGTCAAACAGCGAGACTACATGCAGTTGGTCTCGTTGCTAGGCAAGAAGGCTATTATGCGAGATGTCTGCAACATTTTGTTCCATTCCGAATTCAATGGACGTTTCATATATTCGAGGTCTGATAGAAAAGTATCCGACCTTTGGCCGAAGAAAAAAAACTGGCATAACTGGAGTGTTCGAAACCTAATCACCTTCAAAATAGTCTCCTTGAGACTCCACACACTTCTCCCAGCCGTGCTGCCATTGTTGGAAGTATTCCGAAAAGGCCCCTTTCGGAACGGAGTTTAGCTCAGCTGTCATTGCAGCCATAATGTCCTCTCTTGTCTGAAATTGCGCTCCTTTCAATGACCTCTTTATTGTGGGAAACAGCCAGAAGTCGCAGGGGGCTATATCAGGAGAGCAAGGAGTCTGTTGAACTACAGGAGTCTGGTTTTTCGCCAAAAAAGTCCGAATCAAGAGCGAGGAATGTGCAGGAGCATTGTCGTGACGGATGCGCCAATTTCCTGTTGACCTCCGCTCCGGTCTCTTGCGCCGCACAGCACCACGTACGTGACGGGGGACATACTTGTAGTACTCTTTGGTCATTGTTTGACCCTGTGGGGTGCGTACTCATGGTGTGCCACACAGAGAAAGTCAAAGAAAGCAGTCAGCTTGACTTTGACATTGCTGCACACTTGGCGGGCCTTCTTTGGTCTTGGTGACGTGGAATGCTTCCACTGTGACGACTGGGATTTGATTTCCGGGTCGCACCCGAACACCGAAGACTGGTCACCAGTGATTATGGTGTTGATGAAGTCGGGGTCACTGTTTGTTGAATTCAGCATGTCCTGTGAGACTTCAACACGAAGCTGCTTTTGCTCTACCATGAGCAGCTTCGGCATGAATTTCGCCGCAACTCTCTCCATGGCCAAATATTCGGTGATAATGGAATGTGCAGAAAAATTGCTGATGTCGGTCTCTTCCACAATTTCTCGGATAGTCACACGACGGTCCCGCATCACCACAGCGTTCACTTCGGGAATGACCTGGTCATTTCAGCATGTTGATGGCCGACCGGAGCGTGGCTCTCTCTCCACCGATGTGCGGCCGTATTTAAACCAATTGTACCACTGCTTAATCTGTGTGTTGCTCATAGCATCGTCACCGAAAGCCGTCTGAATATTCCGAATGGTTTCCACTTGGCTGTCGTCCAGTTTCTGGCAAAATTTGATGCAGTAGCGCTGCTTCTGTCGCTCCGCCATTTTCCTTGCAATAAAAAACCGACGAGAGCACTGCGCACTGCCTCACTCAAACGCTGCGTCCCAGCGACTGACGCTATCGGCAGGCGGGAAAAAATTCTTGCATGCGCACAAAGGTTCAAGGTGGGCTGATGCAAGCACGCTTGTTTCGTATCCATGACGTGTTCGCACAAAAAAATAAAGTCGGATACTTTTCTAACAGACCTCGAACATTCAGGCATTCGGAATTAATGCCCAAATTTCATCTATTTTGATTACGTTTTTCAGTCAGGCGTCAGCAAACATGAGTCAGATTTCAATGACCGAATATAACTTATTTAGGCTGACAAGATAGAACGAAGAAAGTATGTCTAAGGGACTGAAAAAAAAGGCATGGATGCCTGACAAGTACCAGTCCCCTTTTACCAAAACACACGACATCCAAACAAGTGGTGTAGGCAAAAACGTGATAGATTAGCACACACTGAAAGAGAGGGTAAAAGCAATGCATATAATGCAGGTCCGGAAAGAAGAATGCGATAAGAGTGTAAAAAATATTTTAGAGGCACTGAAAGCGGAACGTGATAAAGAAATTATCTTTTCTAAAATTACACCGAACACACGTTCATGTTTTTTAACCTTTCTATGAACGATGGCTCGTCTACAATAAAGTAGGATGCTTTGGCATTCCTTGATTCACGCCGTAGAATGACTAGGCTATCTCTGTCTCGTAACTTTTACTGGGGTGCAGTTAAGCACAATACCTAAGAGTACTTCCGTAGCACTTCAAGGTATTCAATGAAAACTATCGTCGACATGCTGTATTCTCCCATCTGTCATGTAGGCAATTCAGGAATTAATATATGAACACATAAATAAATAAAGTCGCGTATACCGCACTCGCCAACTGCCTGTCATATGTGCAGTGGCACAGCACAGTAGGCAAGAAATCTAGAGATTGAGTGCCAACGCAAGAACTGTGAATCTAGAAATTTACCCCAATGCTATTTTGGGCCTTCTTGTGAAGACTGCACACTTCATGCATTGATTGTTTTGGCTCAAGGGGAAGAAAAATGTCCGAAGTTTTGTTCGAAAAGCTGCCTTGAAATTATCACAGCAGTTTTGTCACACTGCGTGAAACATACTGCTGGAGGCATTTTGGTCGTTGCAGTGGGCCACGATTGCCGATAGCGCAGACCTGCACCAATTATTACAGAGACAAGAGAATGCGTTCAGTTTAGGGTATGTTCTAGGTCGCCTGTGATGTAAATTAAATTAAGAGCGCTTAGATAATTAGAATGAAATCATGTATGAGTAACGCAAGAACAAATGTTGCCTCCCGCTGAGATCGCATTTCGGTAATAGAAAGGAGTCTTACACAAAGTACAGCTGAAATAATTATTAAGGAATGCTTAAGGCTAAGCAGTGCGAATGAAAGGGCATCCTTCAACTCTTTATCTCCATTATAAAGGGCTTTCTAAAGCTGTTTACCTTCCCGAAGTAGCAGAACCCTCCTAAGAAAAGGAGCACTCACAAAGTAAGAAACTTAACCGCCCCTCAATGCACTTCGAATGTCCGGTGAATGTAAGAAGGGAAGTTATCGTTCTTTATTAGTTCAATATGTTTATAGGGATTCCCCAGAGTGAAGCATATTTACCCCAATGGAACAAATTCTCATAGGCATGCTCTAGAGTGAGACTGTATAATAGTAAATTATCGAAATAAGTCTTTGCGCTGAGCTTGTACTAAGGCAGACCAGTGCTTTACGGCCTGTGCGAAGCATTGCGTGCTTTTGAAACGGAAACGCAAAAAGGTCGCTTTACTTGCTCCACATCACTACGTCAGTTAGTTTTCTTCATGTCTGTCTACGGCAGGCGTCCTTACCAACTTCGCTAGCCGTGTTTGCTGAAATCATTTGGCATTCCCTCCGACTTCTAGCCCTCTTTCACTGAAGAAGAGATGAGTACTGGCGTTTTTCGCACTGAACATGGTGTTTTCCTTGCCGCAGCCCGAGCGCATCAAGAACAGGGTCTTCCTCGGGGAGTGCAGAGCGCGGCCAACCGTGAAGCCGGGAATAATTATAGAGCACGGCCAAATACCGTCTGAGTGGTGGCGAGGCTATGCAGCCTCGAGCCATACTTGGTGAAAGTGCGTCATTCGGTTCTGAAACTCTACAGACGAGTGCACAGTGCAAGCCAAGCTATTGCGACACGCTAACATGCTAATAACGTCGATCCCAGAATTACCTGGGGTAACGACTAACTGCCTGTTCGGTAAACTGTTTCGTGTCTTATTTCTGGCATGTGACAGCTCAGTATTACGTCGCTCCTAATTGTACACCATACATCCCGACTGCAGCAGTAACGTTGTTAGGAACAGAACATGTTTCGAATGGCTTCAATTAATGATGTTTAGTGGTGCAAAAAGTTTTCTAGTTTATCTAAGGCGTGTGTTAAAATTTGAAGCGATGGTTACTGGGAGATGGAAGCCGTAACGGGCTCGATCAAAGAGCCCCAAATAATAAAGTAAAAAAGTCCACAGAGAACGGTCGTGAACAAGTTGAAACTTAAGTGGGTTTTCATCACATGGCAATTGGTCTGCAGTTCTCGCGTGTGGAGTATTTGCATACAGTGAACTCGGTACAGAGGATGCCGCTGTTGCCAGTATATTTAGAACGTGGAAGGTTTCTGTATTACATATGGCAACAGTCAACTTTCCATGTCCCCTATTATTTGTGCATACGACCGTCCGCGACAGCTTTGTTAATCTGGATGGCAGTATCAATTAAGTCTGAAGTGCAAATGTTTACTTCAGCTTAATCTAAACAAATCTGCCTTGTTAGCCTATGGGGTGAGTAAAGTAGCACCGTGAACGTACGCTGTTATACGAGTTGCATTTAAGTTGTTAATGTCTGTTTACTTCCCATAGTTATTATCGCCCTAGTAATCCATCACAATCAGCCGTAGCCTAACTAAGCCTACTGCGGGGCAAAGGCTTTTGCCAACTCTTTCCAGTTAACTCTCTCCTGTGCCAGCTGCGGCCATCATATCCCCATAAACTTCGTAATCTCATCCGCTCACTTCGCTTTCTGCCGCTCCCTCAGTTATCCTTAGGGACCATCGGTTGTCTTGCAGCAGATTTATATGACATGCCCACGCCCATTTTCCCCGCTTGATCTCGATTAGGATGCCATTAACCCATGTTTGTACCCTGACCCACTATGGTCTTGTCCTGTCTCCTAACATTACACCTATTATTTTCCGTTCTGTAAATAGCCGGGATGCTGTCGCTCCACGCTCCGCACCCCGGAATTCCTTTGTGCGGAACTGGCTTTTTTTTTAACAGTTTTACAGGTAAGCCGGTTAATCGTCTTTAGCAGTTCTCATGCCTGGGCAAGGTTCACGCTTCCCATCTCAACATCCTTCCAACTTCACAACCTACCTTTCCTCACCGGGCATTCCTCCTCGGAACTAACACCCTATTTAAACCCCGCCAATGATGAACATCTTGCCGAGACGATCCTCTTGTTGAAACATTTGTAAGCACTCTGAGACTTTCCATTCCACTGTTCATTTTGTGATTAGCTGGAAATGTGTTATTTGTACAGTGCCTCACTTTTGCTGTTCTGCTAGAACAGAGGTCAGTCCTTGCGACTTCTGCGACATCTCGTTTTGGGATATTATGCACATCTTAGGCCGCACATCTTTATACATGTATTACGTTCCGCTGACTTCTGCAAAATGAACTTACTCTCAGGATACCTCAATGATAGCGCTGGAAGTAACATGTTGATCGCTAGAAAACGTGCAGTTCCCCAAGTATCTCTCTAAGTTAGTACCCCTCGTTCAGAAGGAGCTGAGAGCATACACAAACGCTTTCAGCCAGAACCTTTTCAGTGCAGAATCAAAGAATCTGACAGGCTTCCCTCTAAGAGTAGTATTAACCCAAATAAAATATTTTGAAACAGAAACTGGGTGCAATAAAATATTGCTGCTTGTATTTCTGAGAATAAAAGCCCCAGATCGTGGTAGAAGGTGCCAATTTGTTCTGCACTTACAGCGTTACAGAACAAATGATGAAGTAAATACTGCACTTTCAACGCCATTGAACACACAGGTTTGCAGCATAAGGGTCGTTGCTAGTTATTAGGTGAGAGACTAATAAATTTTCAGTTGAAAGTCAGCGCTCGTGTTGTTGTGTGAGTAAACGTCGTCGTCTTTTCGCGCTGTTAAAAATAGACTCTAAAATGTGACAGAAAAACACAAACGCCTTCTTTCTAGGACTATAAAGGCGATGTAGAAAAAAAAAGAAGGAAATAAGGCATACAATGGCACCAGGGAGATATCGAGAAGGCACCGCTCCCACATGGCAGAAGGGTGCGGTCGATTTTCGACTTCGCCGTTAGCGCGAGAGGGTGGGCGATTGCGGGAGATTATGAGCTGCTGCAGGTCGTATGAAATTCTGTTTTCTTAGCCGAAAAACAATGAGTACGATGCGAAAAGACGTCCGGGAACGTTGGGTCACAGAACCAATTACCCGGGCAAGGATCACCGGTGTCCCTTCACTGGGTCTCTGTCTTCCGCGTTTATCTGTTTTTTTTTTTAGGTATTTTTTCCTCTATCTTGGGAAATAGAACGTAACAAGCAGAGCGAAGGGACATGAGGAGGCCAAGAACTCAGGGCGAAGAAGGCTGTGAAAAAGCAAATAACCAGCATTAAGCTCAAGTTGGTTAACCCAGAGTTGCAAGACGGCACGGGGAGTCCAAGCCGGAAAGAAACGAGGTTTTGAGCAGTGTAGTTCTTATTTTCTTTTTCCATCCCCAGTGACATCTTTCATAAAGTCAGTTCTCAAAAGAACATTTTGTAACGATGGCGACAGTGCGTCTATGCCTTTACTGCTATAGCGCAAAACAGCCACTGCTAACTTGAGCGGGCTGCTCAGTTCTCATTAATTTTTATTGTATACTACAAGTAGCCTATATACGTACTCTTAGTTGAGGATGTGTAAGTGCTGACTGAAAGGAAGAAGCCACTAAACTGGTGTTTTATGTGTACAAATTAGTAGAAGGTGGTTCTATTTTTTTTTTCAGTTTATTAGTGGCTTGAAAAAAAATTCAGAACACAAAAGGTACCCCTGATTTTGGTGCCAAAGTTTGCATGGATAGTACAGTATCCACGTCTACGTAGATATCAGGAAAGGATATGACATATTTCCTATAAAAACAAAAACATCGAAAGCCTCAGGCTTTCCCGTTTGTTGCGAAAGTAACACTACGCGAGTCGCCGAACCGTTTCGCGGAGCTGAGGAAAGGCCACACTGCGCATGCGCGAGAAGCAGTGACGTCACACGGCGCACAGCTGGCGCGCCGCCACCGTCGCTGCGCGGATGACTCAGAGGTGCCGCCGCCGCGCTCGCCAGTTGGGAATGCGCAGTAGAGGCGCCTAGCTAGCGTGCCGGGGCCGCCGCCGCTGCCACGCGCTCTCCATCGCCTCTCTCTCTCTCCTGGTTGCTTTCGCAACCCTCCAGGTTTAACCGGAGCTAAACCACTGCCGATATTTTTGTGTTTGCAGAACGTTCGCTGGAAAGAAAATAATGCAAAACAAAGAAGGCCAGTCGGTAAACAGAACACTTGCTGCAACGAATATAAGACCCTATAAGAGTGCCCCATAGGTACTCTCTGGGCTATAGACGCCGAAGATTAGGCCTGTGTGCCTATGGGACGTGCCAAAATCAATGCAGGAGGTGGGCGCTTCAGTGCTGCCTTGTCTGCACGGAATAAACGGTGCGGTACACGTGTGAAAACGAAGATCTGATTAGTTCTGGCAAGCAGAAATATTGGTTGTATCAGGAGGAAAGCGAAAGCTAACCTGAAAGCCTCCTTGTTGACAGGTATAGATTTAATGGAGTGGTGACATTTGGCGTGTATTTTTTTTTTCTTGAGTTGACTCATTCTTACTTTATATTTATCTTCTTTCTTTCTGACGTCACTAGTTGTGGGCATTGCTTTGCATGCGTCTGATAACAAGTTGTTTTTTCTCCTGTTCTTTTCTGCGTGATTCAACCGGCCTTCAGTAGTGCGTGACACTGTGAGCATAGCAGGAATAAGCAATCACTGTTGTCTTGTCGCTAATGTTCAGAATTTTTCTTATTTAATTCCAGGTGGTCAACCTCGAAAATGTTTCTTTTTTAATAATGGCGACTATACATCAATTAAGAACGAGCTTGCAGCTTTCCTTCCTGACTTTATTAATCTAAGCCAGAATTTAGATTGTAGTTCCTTTTGGGTAGTATTCAAGAATAAGCTGAAATGCCTAATTGAACAATATACCCTACCCAAAAGTCTTTCTGGAAAGCGGCGCCGTGACAAACCGTGGATCACGCGGCAGACCAAATGGCTTATCAGGAAAAAACATCGGCTTCTAGAATCATACAAAAAAAAACACCGGTGCCCTGCAGTATTGCAGTCGATTCGTGCTCTTGCCAGTACACTAAAAGCTGAAATTAAAGCTCTTAAGGATTGCTTTTGTAATGACTTGGGATCAAAACTGCTTTATAATCCCAAGGAATTGTGCACGTTTTTGGAGCACAACTGACGTGAAACGGTAGGAATCCCCAATTTAGACCTCGATGGCGAAGTTATTATTAATGATGGGGATATGGCATGCTGCTTTAATGCTTCTTTTCAGTCTGCTTTTGCGCCAAGGTACATCAGAGAACTTCTGTCAACTCGTGAATCTGCCACTGAAACCGTATCTTAATTAATTTTTACTCACCAATGTGTGTTAAAATTACTTAGTAATATTAATTCATCTTCTCCAGTGGTCCTGATGGTGTTCCTAACTTTGTTTTCAAGTCATGCGCGAATGAAATCCCTCATTACTTAGCAATCTAGTTTCGAACATCTCTTAACTCGGTGTCTGTGCCGAATGACTGGGAAAATGCTAATGTGGTACCAGTGCATAAAAAGTGGTTCAAAAAGCTCTGTTAATTATCGACCAATTTCTTTAACAAGTGTGTGCTCTAAAACGTTAGAGCACATAATATAGGGCGCAGACATAAAACACCTTGACTCTCATCGGTATTTTACAGAAGTTCAGCATGGCTTTAGGTAAGGTTTTTCCTTCCTCTACTACTCAGTTGCTTCAGTTTGGTAATGATCTGTTTTCTTCCTTTGAGCGTGGCTGTCAAATAGTTCGCGTATTTCTAGATTTTAAGAAAGCCTTTGACTCTGTACATCATTTATTATTATTACATAAGTTAAGCAGTCTTAGTCTGCACCCCACTCCAATCGTTTGGCTTCATTCGTATCTTCAGAGCCGCATGCAGCGTGTTTTTGTTAATGGTTCGCATTCACATTATGTAAATATTTTGTCAGGGGTACCGCAGGGGTATGGTCTTGGACCCCTTCTTTTTCTGATTTATATTAATGATATTGTTCTGGATCTTAGCTGCAATGTTCGGCTATATGCTGACGACTGTCGTTTACCATTTTGTGGAAAGTTCCTCTGATAGGTTAAAACTTCAGTGAAACTTTGATTCCATTCATGCTGGTGCTCAAAATGGCAAATGTCTTTGAACGTTACAAAATGTTAATTTATCTCTTGCACTCGAGATCATTTCCGATTTCAAATAAGTTACTCATTACATAATGTTCCCCTGCAAAAAGTACTTAAATATAAGTATCTCGGCGTTTATTTTACATATAACGCAAAGTGGGCGAGGCAAGTTGATTATATTACATCCAAAGCCTGAAGAATGCTGAATTTCTTGAAAATAAATTTCAATAAAGCAGTCTAATGTCAAACAGCTCCTGTATTTCACTTGCATACGACCAATTCATGAATATGCCTGCCCTGTATGGGACCCCCAGTTTGCTTACTCATCTGACATGCTCGTGCGCGTCCAAAATAATGTTATGAGATTTGTGTCCAATAATTACAGCTTCTCAATTGGTGTCATGTCTCCTAAAAATCACCTTGGTTTGGAATCTTTAGCTAACTCTAGGAAACATTTGAGGTTGCAAATCATGGATCGCATATATTTGGAAAGCTGAGCATTGACAAAGACCCGTACCTGCTCCAACCTCACTTTTTTTCTAGACGACTTGATCATCAGTGGAAGATCCGAAATATTAAATGCAGGACAGATATTTACAAAACCTCGTTCTTTCCACGGACGATGAATGAGTGGAACAAGCTGCCAGCCGGCCTCACTGAGTGCTGCACGGAAGATCTATTCCGCGCATTCTTATCTGAATTGTGACATGGCGCCCAGATCTCTTGCGCGTATCTTTCATTTCATTAGTGTCACTCTATTTATGAAGCGCGGTTGGCCTCCTCCAGCGCATGCTTTTTCTCATCTCCTATTAGCTCTGTCATTGTATTTTTGTTATCCTCTGGTACTTTCGGCCAAACGAGCAGATGTTATTGTGTTTCCCGTCCTACAATAATGCCTTCGGGTGCTGCAGGTCCCCGTAATAAATAAATAATTAAATAAATAAGTGTGCACTTGTTAAACATTAAGCATTCTAAACTGCCCAGTTATAAGCGTGTTTTATCTACTGTGTGCAGTTTACTTTCTAAGCGATGGCAACTGCGCCTATTAGGAAGTTGTATGATTATCGTTAGTTTTTCGCATAAGTGTTGAACGAGGAGATTAAAAGAAACGGAGGCGAGCCAGCTCGGAGCTGCCAGCGGAGAGGACTTGAAGCACTGTCCACCATGAAAGCCCCGCTCAAGAAAGGTACCAAAGTCTCGTGCTCCGGAATATAAGCTCACTGCGGACAAATACTGCAAGTTGACCTCTATTGATATTGTACCACGTTCTAATCACAAACAGGACCCTCTAATCAAAACAGAGCAGTTGTAAGCTAGAAAATACCTAGAAAGAGAATATAAGCCCCACCATATTCGGGAGATTTAGGAAGCAAAATACTTGCGTTAAAATTAAAACATATTAGCTTGGTTTTGGCACTAGTCTATAGTACATTTGCTGAAAACATTGTAACACAAAAGTCGCCCTTTAGTAACAAATATAGCTCGTTTCCGTCTTTTTGTGGCAATGTTCATACGGCAATCAACAGTCAGTGTTTTTTTTTAATTCCAGGCAGCATTTTTCGTTAGTTTTTCTCATAAAAGTTGAACGAGGAAAATAAAAGAAATGGAGGAGACCAAGCTCGGAACTGCCAGCGGAGAGGACTTGAAGCACTGTCCACCATGAAAGCCCCGCTCAAGAAAGGTACCAAAGTCTCGTGCTCCGTAATATAAGCTCACTGCGGACAAATACTGCAAGTTGACCTCTATTGATATCGTACCACGTTCTAATCACAAACAGGACCGTCTAATCAAAACAGAGCAGTTGTAAGCTAGAAAATACCTAGAAAGAGAATATAAGCCCCACCATATTCGGGAGATTTAGGAAGCAAAATACTTGCGTTAAAATTAAAACATATTAGCTTGGTTTTGGCACTCGTCTATAGTACATTTGCTGAAAATTTTAGAAAGTTCTGTTCTTTTTTTACCTTTTACTTCCTAAATTGCTCACATCAACTACTTCTATTGCTTGAATTATTTTGTTTTTTGTCCACAGGTAGTCAGCCACCCTGATCCGGGCTGAGAAGTATTAGGTCTAATCATGTCCTTGGAAAAAATCAAGGTCAATGGTGGTTTAGTAAACTGTTTTCTGATTGCAGTTTGCCGGCTTCACAACGCGCAAGCATAAGCACTGAAATGTGGCGTGGAAAAGAGTAGACTGTGACCTAGAATCCATTCTTGGAAAGATCTCAAAAAGCCTCAAGCTTATGCTGAATTCGCGACGGAGAGCAAGTATGGGACACCTTCTTAGTTATGACTGGAAGCTTGCAAGACAGAGGTGCAGAACACACACAGTTACAAAAAGTTTAGAGCGCGCGCTGGATAAGATGCCAGAAGCAAACGAGTGCAAAATAATACACACAAAATAAATAACAGTGCATGCGGTCGCAATGTGCACGGCACTCGTGAGTGTGTTTTGCGTCTTTCTGCGTGCATTCACGTTTCTTCCTTCTCTGGGAATCTCGTTGCAGCCGTCAAAGGCACGTCTCCCACCACGCGAAAATGATCAATTCTGAAGTTAGATTGGCCTTCATATGGCGTTAAATATAATATGAAAGAGTCGATTCTGTTTGTATAAACTTTAATATTTGAAAAAAAAAGAATAGGCTTGTGGCGGTGGAAGAATGCCATGAGCCCGAGTTTTCAAGAAGATAGAGATGAAATTAGACAGCAGCGATGAAACAGGGAGGAAGAGTAGAGGATTTTGGGACATGTTAAACACTACTGGACAACTGTCCTAAAATTATCAAACTGAGCAAGAAGAGGTTTCTCCACTTCACAGGAAGTAGGGCAAGTCCTCTCAACGCAAGCCCTTCATGTATACCTAGAGCTACGGGCTCTGGAGGCTGTCCCGTCATTGTCTTTTTCCTCTTTCTTACATTCCTTGCCCGAAGGGCTGTAAGACTCCGATGCATGACGGGCGGCAGTGATAGTCGAAGTCGGAAATGAAGTGTGCCATGCTGCTTCACGAAATAACCAAGGGAATGAGTATAAAGAAAGGTGGCAGTTTGGCACATGTGCGAGGTCCTCATTCGAGAGCAGCGCAAGTCAGTGTGCTTCATTCTTCGGGGACAGCAATGAACAGTCTTGCACTGAACTGAGTCTAAATGAAGGCGTTTTCCGACAACGTGTTAATAACACCTCCCGTGTAGCGGTTGGGAAAAACACTCTATTTTGCGTACCGTGAGGCAGAACTACGAAGTGCGTAAGAGACGAGCTGCATCTTTGTGTGGCTGCCTTAGCAAGTACATAAGGCTTGTGGTGGCCATTTTTTTATTGTAATCGCGTCGCGTTCTAAAACAAACCGAATAGAAATATACACAAAATGGAAACATGCCAGAATGTAGGCACGCTCCTTGCTGGGTTACTCGATTCATTCTATATATATCGACGACTGCTTTTACCTATCATAAATCTTAGGTCATTTCTGGATGCGTGTTTTCTTCAGGAGACGGGTTATGCAAAACATTTTTTAGCTACCAGATTGCATTCACTTCAGTGCAACCGCTTATTCCAAAGAGAACGCCTACTGCAATACCAAAAATATTTAATACTCTATTCCACCCACCCTACTACCTTTTTGCGGACCTTGCCTGTGCATTTTCCTACCTTCCGCATCCAATTCGTTTCCATAACAGATTATCGGGTGTCTGTTGATCGTACGTGTGGTGCCATTTTGTAGTGCAGAGGTCCATTTGCTGTACTTGGGTTTCCCGAAAACAACTGCGGCATTCTTTTTTTTTTGTTCTGCTTGGCAATTTTTTTCTCTCTTATCTTTCCTCCGGCCGCTATGCTTACATGCCCATAAATCTAAAAAAGAAATAAATGTTCATTAGAATGAAATACTTCCCCTGTTTCGCAGTCAGTTTTCGGGAACTAAGTTTCTTTTTTTCTGAAACATGATCTTCAGTGCTGTTACTTATAATTTCCTTGCGGCAAATTCTGCCAGCAAGACGTGCTTGTGGCGGTGTGTCTAGTTCTTTACTACTCTAATGCAGCCCTAACGATAAATTTCAGTGCTAGAGGCCCGCGCTAGTATAGTGCGCTTGATAAAGTTGGTTAATTGATTGTTTTTCTTATAACTAATAATGTTATATGCTATACGTTATATACATTCGCCTTTTTCCGTTGCGAAGAAAGTAAGTGCTGGCAAATAAACGTCCATGCTGCATGAAATCAACGAAGTGTCCTTTACGCATCGCCGCCGACATGGCCTGCGGGTATGCAAACATCAGCTAGGAAATGCAAATGAGTACTTCGTTAAGTACTGCTCACCTAAAGAGCTAATAAGCCCAGCAAATAAGCGCCTGCCTGCCGTAGCTGTGAACCAGCTTCTGTTGTCTGAGGCACTACAACACCATAGTCGTCCTGTCCTCATTTCTAATCTGATAACTGAATTGTCCTTATGAATAACATCCACCGAATAAAAAGTGGTAGGAGATTAACGTAGTTAAGCTAAGTACACTTCCGAAAGCAGGGAAAACTTAAGCTCCGTCTTAATGGCTTCAGCCGGTTAATACCTATATATGAGGAATTTGTCATGCTCTTCTTCAATGACAAGTGGCTGTATCCATCACAGCAACCGATAGGGAATGTGCGACCCTTGTTGCTCTTCTCTTCCCGAGCAACCTCTAACGAACCAATCATTAATTTAACTGCACCTGCCTCCCTGTGGCTAGAGCTGGCGCGACGCTAATTCGAACTTAACTGAGTTTCCGAGCTTACGCGGTAATTCGGGTAAGTTCGGAGCACAAGAGAAGACAAGATTCTTGCTAGTAAATGGACAAGACGATGCACAAAGCTCGGGGTTGGTTAGTCTTGAATAGTGTTTTCTCACTAAAGGCTTAATACACAACACATCAGTACCTTGCGGTTGCAAGAAGCTAACTATTCAGATCACGCGGGCAATCAAAAGCCGGTTCGAAGCGCTGGCGCAATAATAGACGTGAAAGCATGTGATATTTTTTAGCTCACACGATGACGTGTCCATCTTCTGCCTGTATATCACCAACGCTCAAAGACGCCGCCTCATTTGACGGTGCCAGGATCGAAGCTGAAGTTCCTAACGTTACCACTAACGCATCAATGTGCGCATTCTGCTCGACTAGGTTAGCCTTTTTTTTACCCTTAGGTCTGATCGTGTATCCCAGCTGTTTCCAGAAATGGTATCGATTTGGTTTGGTTTGGTTTATGGGGTTTAACGTCCCAAAGCGACTAAGGCTATTAGAGACGCCGTAGTGAAGGGCTCCGGAAATTTCGACCACCTGGGGTTCTTTAACGTGCACTGACATCGCACAGTACTCGGGCCTCTAGAATTTCTCCTCCAAAGAAATTCTAGCCGCCGCGGCCGGCATCGAACCCGCGTCTTTCGGGTCAGCAGTCGAGCACCATAACCACTGAGCCACCGCGGCGGTGAAATGGTATCGAGGAATTCATTTCTTAGTAACTTTCAATAAGGGAGAGAGAGAGAGTTTCATGTATAAGGGGGAGGTCTGACTGATGTCAATAGTAAGACTGTCTTAAATGTCAAACGCACTACGTTGCTCACTAAAACTGCTTAAAATTTTGAATCAATTAAAACAGCTCTTAACGTCCAGATAACTCGGCGCGCAAGAATGACGCCCAGCATGATACAACAGAACTTGTTGAAAATTTCCTTTGTGTGCTTAAATCTATAGCAGATAAAGTAAGATAACATTTATTTAAATCCACACGTAGATTAATGGCCAGCAAAGCTAAGG
The DNA here is from genome assembly GCF_055824585.1 of Amblyomma mixtum. Taxonomy (NCBI): domain Eukaryota; kingdom Metazoa; phylum Arthropoda; class Arachnida; order Ixodida; family Ixodidae; genus Amblyomma; species Amblyomma mixtum. The sequence continues at coordinate 251,944,421 of NC_143012.1, forward strand.
TACACGAAAAAAATTCCCACATTAAGGTCAAAGATTAAATCTAAAAGAGAGCCACTCGGCAACACGTGACAGAGCGACCGTGTATACTCGCCGCCTTGTTCTTTTCCAGAGGATCCAACGACCATTATCGCTGCCTTTTGAATAGCCTCATTACGAAACTCGATTCCGTGCAGGCCTCCAACACCGAGCTGCTCCGCCTGACATGAGCGTACATCTTTTGTTTCCAAGGAAGGAAAAAATAGTTACTGTGCCTTGAAGAGTATAGGTCACCGGAGCGAATGCAATTTAATTACGAAGAGGAGCGAAGGGAGAAACACGAGCCTGCAACGAACCGCGAGGAAATGAATTACAGGGTGTATTGGAGCGATTAATGTGGCGCAAGAAAAACAAAGCGGGCGTGCTTAGGACAAACAGACTGCGCAATGTCTGTCGAGAGCTCTGGCGAAAAGAAAGGGTGGGAAAGCGAGGTGATAATACTTGCTGGTCTGCTCAACATCCGCTCCGCACTTGGGAGCCAGAACGGCAGTAAGCGGGAAATGGGAACTCTGGGAAAACCCGGTCACGAGAGAGGGATGGAAGTGTGTGATAAAAGAACAATGGAGAGCTAGTGTCGCTTTTCCTGGGCACACACATCACGGAGCAATTTTATCTGGTTCGATAATCCGATTATACGAGTGTTGATTCGCACGCGGTTCAGCCGAGACTGATGGTGCCAGTTTCCTGCTTTGTACGGGTCTTAAATACACGCCCCTTTTAGGAAGCAGGGCCAGAAAAAGGGTAAATGCAGGCCGTGAAACGAATGAAAAATCGGGAGTTTCAGTTTGCAACTGCCGATAAGAGCAAAGTAAGCACACAACACAAGCTCTGGATGCGCAGTGTATATGGTCTCAAACTGCGGACATACAAAATCGAAACGAGGGATCAAGGTACAAAAGAAACGGGAAGTAGGAAGAACTTGAGGTAATCGGGCGAATAGGTATCGAGCAAGCCGAGTGCAAAAGCATGGCGACTGCGCTCACTTTATTGGTGCAGAAAGACTCAACACTGCATCGACATAAAAATAAAATGGGTTGACAGAAGCCGACAACGCTATCATAAGGGGTCACCACGCGCGCTTTTGTCCCCGACATCGGTGCAGTGAACCGCACACCGCTAGAGTTTCCGGCAGCGGCCGACAGCAGCAGGAGAACAGAAGCTAGAGAGAAGGGACTACGGAATGGAAAAGAGAGAGGGAGGAAGGTACAGAAAACTGCTTAATGTCGCATCTGTGTGCGTTCGATACGTTCACTTCTGACTGGAGCTCCGCGCTTTTTTTTTGCTCGTTCGCTTCTCTACTGCGGTGGCAGTGTGCTGTAAGGAGCGGGAGCTATGCTGGCGACAGCGGCGGCACGGAAAGGGAAAATTGAAAGATCACCGCTAACTAAACTGCAATGGGGCGGCCGCACCAGGTCGGCAAGAGTGGAAGGTACTGTGGGGTTGGAGACAGGGTCGGAAAGAGGGGTTTCAGTCGCGCCAGCGGCACAATTCGATTTCGATCATTCGCGCAGAGACTAAATAAAGAAACGCGGTAAAATACGCGCGAGGGACGAAGGGGTGGAAGAAAGTGAACTGATGGAGTACGGAACACTGTAATCGCAGGCATCCCCTCGGAGATTTTGCAGCCGAATGACCCGCACTGGCTGTACCACTGATTGACGTTTCTCGCAGCACATGGTGGCGTCTCCTGACGAGATCGATCTGGCACTCGATGCTTGCGACATCCGGTTTGTTTCTTTCTTTAGTGTATATATTTTATGTACCTCTAGCGTCTGCCATATGTTTATTTTCTAGAGAAAGGTGTATACGCGGGTAATTCATCATCCCGGCCAACACGGGTACCATTCCTTAGCTGGTGTAGGACTTTTCGAAGAATATACAGAGAATTCCGTTTTTATGTGCGGGAATTTAAAAAATTCCTGTGAGCAAACTACTGGCCTAATCGAGAGCAAACTTCGCTCACGGGGTAGCATATTATGGTCTACGTTATTTGAGATGTAATTAAACGTCGGTACTTGCCTGCATTTCCTGAAATTAAGAAGAAACTGCTGTCAACTGCGAGAAAAGCTGTCGCAGACGAGAGCTATACACGAGCCGAACAGCTGGTTTGACAGGGCACGCCATCTGCCGGAAGGCGAGGCAAACGCGTCAAACCAGCTGCTCGGCTCGTGTATAGCTCTCGTCTGCGACAGCTTTTCTCGCAGTTGACAGCAGTTTCTTCTTAATTTAAGGAAATGCAGGCAAGTATCGACGTTTAATTACATCTCAAATAACGTAGACCATAATATGCTACCCCGTGAGCGAAGTTTGCTCTCGATTAGGCCAGTAGTTTGCTCACAGGAATTTTTTAAATTCCCGCACATAAAAACGGAATTCTCTGTAGATTAGACTGAACGTTCCTTCAAGCCAAAATGACACCAGTCGTGTAATACTGAATTGGTCTATACTGCTTTCCGCATCAGAAATTAAATTGTGCACGAATATTACAGTCGGTCAACGCTTAAAGAATTTGGCATTTGGTTGGCCATTTGTATCGAACATTTCTATGGAAGGAACAAGCGTAGAAGCAAAAAAAGTATAAAGCAGGTTGAAGTTCTCCACGGCAGTAGGGAATGCACAAATATGTTTAAGAGCCTAAATATAATATTCATCCTCGTGACCCGCACCGCAGTGGTCTAACTCCTTTTTTAGTCAGTTTTTAAGCCTTTATCGCGACTGCCGTGGTTCACGCCAAGCTTGCGGCCGCGTGCTTTCTGTTTAGTTAAAAAAAATATCAAGAAGTCTAATACCCTGCGCTCTTTCGTTAGTCAAGATCCTGCTACATGGCCCAATATTCCAACATCTCTTGAACAGTGAAGCAAAAACAGAGATTCCCGTTCCTATGAATGCACGGCAATACTGAAAGCCATTGCGTGGTTTCAGTGTTCATGAGGAAACGAAGTACTGCACTACCGATAGTCGTGCGGTTTGATGTATGCGAAAACAAACCTCTGCTTTTTCCGATGGCGTGGGTTTGAATCAAATTTGGAGCTTTGCGCTAACTAAGTTATTTTCTGCTTGGTTCTCTTCTGACAGAAATTTTCGAAATGCTTTTTATGAGTTCGTTTCTATATTTGGCGTCAGGTTCACATAGCAGATAGCGCAAAGACATAACAGTGGATTTTTAATGTATATTTCTAATTGAGTAGGGAGAATAAAGACTAAAAAGCTGATGAACTGACCTAAAAGCTGGCTTTTTGCAGAGTTAAAGTATTTTTTAAGGAATTATAAAGCAAACTTTCAGACCTTCTTTTCTCAGTAATTCTTGGGATCCAGAGATAATGTCAACTTAGCCACCTGAATCTTAGTTTACTGTTAAACAAATGATCTTTACCTTTGACATCGGCTGTGAAAATTGGAAGCAGTGATACACTCATCAGGGAAACCCACACAATTACTGCTGCTGGCACATTTAATTTTGGTGCCATGTTGTTTGTTTTGCTTTCTCCGTTTTAGAAGGCGCAATTTTGAGGTTATGGCTGAGAGAGGGTATTTGTTGTAGATGATCTAATTGGAGAAAGACTACACAATAGATACAACGATCTTTAGAAATGGGCACGTGCAAGATGATAAATAATAAAGTGGGAAAATTAATACATTTAAAAAATTTCTAAGCAGGGAAACTGTTTGCATCCCAGCCGCGGATTGTGTGTATTCTAAGTTTTGCTGCTGTTCCTCTTGGTTTTTTAATCAGGTTTTTCACACTACGCTTACTTATGGGCTGTTTTTTTTTTTTTTGCACCAAACATTTTTCATCAAATTCGTATCCCAGCAAGTTCGATCGTATTTCAGCAAGCAGCAGCCCTTCCTGTTCTTCAATCTTAAAATATACTAGGACACAACCTTTGAGAAAGAACGCTAAAAAAAGGGTCAGTTCTATTTCACCGTTACTTCGTGGGTGGTAATAAAACAAGGCAGTGATCACACCGTGAAGAACAAGTGTCGCAACCGCGCACCATCTAGCAAGAAGAAGCAAGCATTCAGTGCGCTCCTACTGGCGCTGTTCGAAGAAATGACCGTCGACAAAAAGGAAGCGTGACAGAATGGGCGAAAGAATGTGACGGCAGCCTAATTCTGTTCCCACGGGCCATCTTGCCGCGCATTTCATTTCATTTCATTTCGCTTTATTTTTCGAGAATGTAAGTTACATCCTAGAGAGATGCAAGGGCTAAAAGCTGCTAAAAAGCAGCTTGACGGGGCCCAAGCACCTCAAATGGCAGTACACGACAGAACGCAAAAAAAGGTTTACAAAGATATATAGGTTAGAACAAACAAACACAACGAAGCAAGTGACATATTGATTCAATACAATGAAAACAATGGCAGTTTACAGACGCATGAAAACAAAGAGCGGACCCACCCCCCCCAAAAAAAAAACACTCATTGTGCATACATGGCACCGGCAGACAAACAGAGGCACATAAAATGCAACCTGGCTATATATTAACAAAATACATTTTTAACTCACTTTGTTTAACACCAGCCAAAACTTTGTACTTATTAAGAGTGGTCGGTAAATTGTGTTCAAGCGTTTGAAGTTTATAATTATTTCGAAAATATGGAATATACCAGGGATCGGTGTTTCGGGTGTGGGTTCGATTCGAAGCGGTCCTTAAATGGGCAGTATGTACGAGGAAATTTCTATAAGCAGGAGAAGAATGATAAAAAAGCCTCAAAATGCGAAAAACATACATATGTTCAAAACGAATTATTTTATAATTAATAAAGGCACTTCGTGATGGAGAGAGATAAGGAAGGTTTGCAATGTAGCGGATCATTTTCTTCTGCAGAACCTGTATTTTTATCACATTTGTTTTTGTGGTGGTTGCCCAAACAGAGTTACAGTAATTCAAAACGGAACCGAAAAGAGCATGATAAATTTGAATTTTCACGTGAGTGGGAAGAAGCCATCGACATCGTGATAGAACACCTGCTACTGAAGAGAGCTTTTTACAAATATTTTCCACATGCTGATCCCAGCTGAGATGCGACGAGAAAGTAACTCCAAGGATTTTGTGGTTGTCAACAATTTTAATTTCTTGACCTGCGTATTTAGGAGCGCGTTGTAGTTCGAATGGCTTGTTCCTTGCACGGAAAATTATTATTTTAGTCTTTGTAGGGTTTATTTGGAGGCAATTAGAAGAGGACCAGTTTTCTAGTTTCGTAAGGATTACATTGCACTCTTCTATTAACTTGTTTATGTCGTGACCAGATATAAGTATACTGCTATCATCGGCGTATATGATAAATTTCGCTTTATCATGAATGTGCACAATGTCATTTATATAGATGTTAAAAAGCAACGGGCCCAGAATGCTGCCTTGAGGCACACCATTTTTGCCTTGAGGCACACCATTTGAGGCACACCACCTTGAGGCACACCTTGAGGCATTCGTGTCGCTATCTTTCTCTCCTCGGACCAGGCGAGTGCTTTGCAGCTGCGGCCACTTTTTTTCATTGCGGTTACTTACATGCTTCCAAAAAGGGCAGTGTCCCCGACTCAATTTGGGTTTTACTTCCAGTTCTCTTTTTCGGGCAGCTCAAAAGACAGCGCCAAGCGTCCATAATAAAAACAGCCAATTGCTCACTGTACAGGCCTACCGAATAAGTACAGCCCAGACCTGTAATATTGATGTTTAATTGATGTGTAATAATCATGTGTAATATTGATGTTTAAACAGATACCTCGTCAGGTTGCCGCTGTGTGGGATGGAACTGCCACATGGTTAGCCATGTTTGTACCCTGAAAGATACCAGCAGAGGTAGATTTGGCAAGAGTGAGTTAAAAGACTAAGGTATTCGGAGCGCGATTTTATGACAGAAAAGTGTACGTGCCTCTTAATTAGTCGCTCAAAGCTGCATACACAAAAGGGTCATTGTATAAATGAAAGCTAGCGGATGGCCTATTCTTTTAGGCGCACACTTGCCTTCGGACAGACCTTTCGTGTTATGTAACGGTACTCTACGTGGTGTGGTTACCCTATGGTCATATGCAGGCCCGTTTTAGAAAAAGAGCCTGAAAACCCTAGTCCCAGTGCGCAACGTCAATGAGGTAAGTAACTGAAACACATTTCAACATTTTTGTAGACATAGGGACCTCCTCCTGCTAACCCTTGTTAATAGTACAGTTGACTCCCACCGAGTACTTCCCTTGGACTGACTTCCTTACCTCTTCTCAACCTTCACTTGTTTATGATTCGTGGTGGCTGAACATTAACAGAGACGAAATTTATCTTTGGAAAATATCTTCTTGCAATGGCCTCTTTGTGCTGATCATCCCCTTGAAAAGTCACAGACTGAACGTACAAAGGGGAACATGTCTCTTAGTGTTAACTGCAGCCTGTGGAGTGGTGGTTCCGTAAAGTCGCTATTCGGAGTGATAATCATAATGGTAGAGAAAGAACTGTCAACCGAGGACAAACTGCCAACCGAGGACATAAAAAAGGAAGTTTAAAAAGTGCCCCAAAAGCTCGAGAGAGTCTATTTTGTTCGACATCGTGACGGAGTTCAACATTCGAAAGTATAGAGAAGACATAATAGAACCTGCAAGGTTCGTTCACGCCGTGAGAGACTTCTTTTGCAGGTCTTGCTCTCTCACTACAACAAGTACTAGCCGTTCTAACTGCGAAAGGGGCTTACGAAAGAGTGAGACAAGCATTATCGTCAGCTTCCGTGAAACGTCGCGACCCGTTTCCACGGCTTCAAAACAGAACCCGTAGCCATGTTTCGTCAGTGCGGTCCACGCTGCAGTTCCGCGAAGAAACAGAGTTAATGCCAGTTTTGCGCTAATGTGACGTCGCTCCATCACGTCATGCATAGCTATCTGTCGTTTTCTAGAGTGCACAAATTATTACGAATAGCGACATGGCTGAAATTTCAACCACTTTCAGAAGCTCTATTGCTCGTTTGGTGGGACAGCACCGTTTATTTTTCTTTGTTTCGTATTGGGGCACGAAAGTGACTCAGATGCCGGAGGTTGTTATTTTTGTCGTCTTAAACGTGATGTTTATCCCAACCCAGTGCGACGCAACCATTTGCGCTCACCATTCCGTGTCGAGGCAGAAGCGAGAATCAGTTCGCAACTTGCGCACGAGAATAATTTACCCACAGACGACACCTCACGACTTGGTGGCCCCTACGCAGAAGCCACAAGAAAGCACACCGGCGGTCTATTATCACCGAGCTGCAGTTTCCCGGGTCGCTAACTTTGCGGTCATGTAATGTTTCCTGTAGTCGACTCCTTTTCGGCGCGGTGCGTTGTTTAGAATTTTTGTCTTCCATGCACGTTTGTTTAACGACGTCTGAGAAACGTGTTTGAAATATCTCACCGGTCTTCCAATACGCTCGGTTCTGGCGATCTTTCTTTCTTTCTCAACTCATGTCCCAAGCAGCTGACAGAAATGTTTTGTATGATTGCCTTATTCCCGGCGCATTGCTTCTAACATGTATGCACGTGGTGTACTCTGCAGTGCGTTCCGAGAAGACATTTCATTCCTCTGGTTTGTCTCACTTTCCTCACGGCGATAATTATCACCTCAGCCCTTTAAAGAAGAAAAAAAGGATGGCACTGAAATTTTCACTCCCTGCGAGAGCATTCCTTCCGCAATTTAAAGAACAAAAAAAAAGGATGCGACAGAAATTTTTAAACTGATGAAAACCGTTATGCGCATTTCCGCAGTTCATTCACGTTTTCTTCATCGGCAGGACTTGCATTCCACCCCGTTATTTTTGTAGGGCATTTTGCTACTTTTTATGCGAAAGCAATACAAGCCCCACTAGGAGAAAAGCTGGCTGTCTGTGTGTGTGCGTGCGTGCGCGCGCGTGTGTGTGTGTGTGTGTGTGTGTGTGTGTGTGTGTGTGTGTGTGTGTGTGTGTGTGTGTGTGTGTGTGTGTGTGTGTGTGTGTGTGTGTGTGTGTGTGTGTGTGTGTGTGTGTGTGTGTGTGTGTGTGTGTGTGTGTGTGTGTGTGTGTGTGTGTGTGTGTGTGCGCGTGCGTGCGTGCGTGTGCGTGTGTGTGTACTCACAGATGGTACGAAAGCATATAGCCCAAGCCTGTGGGCTTAATTTGTTTTTGTGTTACCCTTAAATAAAACTATTTCATGTAGGACATCTAAAAGTGAAAATAAGAAAGAAAATTTCCAGGACGCTTTTTAGTGTCGCTTCGTGTGTTTACGAATGCCCGGGAGGCACATTTTCCTGTTCAGAAAAAAAAAACATCGAAGATGTTCACAAAAATTCAAAAGGGAAGAGCAAAGGTGACCGCATGGCGCAGCCATTGCGACCCATGAACATCCCCAATACACGCCGTTGTGTGATAGGAAACGCTCTCGATTTGTCCTGAAAGCAAAGCGGCTCGTTCGGGACACATGTGGCGAAGAATGCCATGCTTGGCTTTTCTGCTGTCCTTACCTTCTTTCCCCTCTCTCTGTCCAACGATTTGCACCCCATTCGTCGTCATTCTATTTGCGGTCTGTTCGAATGATTGAAATATCTCGGAGCCTCGTCGGTGCGGATCCACCCTCCCCCTCTTCCCTATGGCTGTGCTCTTACATGGTTCAGTGGCAAAGACACCATGTACGTCTGTTTTTGCTGCTTCCCCTTTCAACGCCACGGTGGTGGATTCCATTGTGAAGTGGCGCCAGGGCGTCCTGGCACCGCTCTGATCGCTGAACAAAAGCGTTGAGAACGCGGAGAGTTAGGATTGAACCGATCGAACAACGCGATGGCAACATTCTGCCACGAAGTTTTCTTCTCATTCACTTCAGGCTTTCTCCGCCTCTGTCTTTTGCACTTTATTTTATTACTTTCTTTTCCACTCCATTGTGAAACTTTGGGGCCTTGTAGTTCAGTGCCTGCTGTCAGGGCTAAACGGCATACAACTGAATTTCGTTGTTCTTCTCTGGTCCCTATTTTTGTTTCGTAGGGAATTTGTCCATCAATACAGTGAAGCGTCGATTGTCCACACGACAATGGAATCGCCAGTCGTCACCCTGAATACCGTGGCTAACTGTACAGCTGACGATTTTTCGCATTCAAAGCACTTAAGCCGTCTTAAGTGCCCTCCGTAATTTTGTTTTATATTTTTGCTTTACTTCAAGACAAAAATATCTCTCTATGCAAGTGAAATGAATGTGCCTCAGTGGTCCAGCCGTTTCGCGTGTGCCTCACAACAAACAAAGCGTCATTGATTCGATTTCCCACTAATTTCCTCAAACTTCTTATAGCGTCATTATTTTCCTTACCTCCTTACTTGTAACAATGTCATTTGAGTCATTTCAGTCATCGTAATCAATATTTAATTCATTTTAAAACGCGGGACGCCGCGACCCTCTGGACCAATCGGAATTTTTCCGCCCACACCGACGACGACGCCTACGCCGGAATGGGCCTGAAATCTGTGGCGTTAAAAAACGCTCTTGAGGAAACAAAAAGAGAAGTGATTATCTCACTTATCGGTGGACACCTAAATCACGCCGCGAATTTTTTAAAGCAAAAAGTGCTCACTAACTGTCCCACTTCTCGGCGGACACCTCAACTGCCTTGAAGAAAATGATGATGCAAAGAGTAAATAAAAAACACCACGGACGATGAAAAGGCTGAAATAACCAGAATAACGTCGACGGCCGCACCCTCGCGGTCGACTTCTTTATGGGTGGAATGCGCGTCACAGCGTTGGTGATTTACGCGCCAGCCCGCCGCTCCGATTCTTCTAGTTTTTTCGACCTGTTAGATACTTTTCTGTTAGACAGTTACCCTTGTTTTCTTGTCGGCGATTTCAATTGTGTTTTGAATCCCGTACGAGACTTTCGCGGTCCAGGCCAGGGGCGACCCTACGCCGGGGCCCGGTCTCTGCGGGACATTTGTATTCAGTTTTGTTTAACAGACGCGTGGGTCAAGTTAAACGGAGACAGTTTTGGTGGCACCTGGGAGCGGGGAATGTCTGGCAGTCTAATTGACAAATTTTTGTTCCCGCGCGAACTTGAGTGTTGTTTAGTAGAGTGTGATGTGCTCGCGTTTCCCCCGGGCACCCCACGCATCAGCGATCATCGACCACTGTCAGCAGTACTGGCCATCGGCGGGGGCGCCCCACGTGTAGACGCGTGGCGTATGGATCCATGTCTGCTGACAGATTGGTCGAGCGTGGTAGCGCTTGAACACGCGCTGGGAGACCCGGGCGGAGACGACGAGGGTCCCATCTCTTGGGACGAGAGAAAAGCATCGTGGCAGGCGCTCTTAGTTCGCGAAGGCAGGGAGCGAAGAAAACGCATCACGGGCGAGATTAACACCACCCTCGCCCGTATACGCGCCGTCCAGCGAGGCGCGCCGCTCACCTTCGCGATGCGCGACTACTTAAGCTTACTAAAGGCGCGCTATCACACTCTGCTACGCCAGTCATCGCGTTCGGCATCCCGAGCATTAGCACAGGGCAGACCCGTGTCCGACCCCACCGTACTAGGCCAGGTACGGGCAGGTAGCCTCGATGTATCGCGGCAGGTTCGCGTCGACGAGGTGGTTTTGCCAGACGGGACCAGGAGCAGCAGCGCGTCTGTCATCCGTGACGCATTTACGCGCCACTTTTCGCTGCTCTTTGCTTCAGGGACCGAAAGGCGAGCCACCAGCCCTTTCACGGACGCCCTCCGTAGCTTTTGCTCCACTCTACCACAAGTTCCGGACGATTTAGGCGCGCAGCTTAGCGCCCCGGTCACCCCCGACGAGCTGTTCGCCACGATGAAAGGCATGAACACCGCCTCAGCTCCAGGCCCTGACGGCATACCCACCAGCTTCTATGCGAGGTTCTACATCGTCTTGGAGTCCCACCTTCTCCAGATGGTGAACGCCTTTGTCAAGGACGGCGAGAGGCCGGAGTCTTTTAGAGAGAGCCGTGTAATGCTCATCCTGAAGCCCGGCGGGTGCCCATCTGACCCGCAGGCGTGGCGCCCGATCACTCTGCGTAACGCAGATTACAAGATCGTGGCGTCACTGCTGGCCAAAAGGTTGAGCAAGGTTTTAGCGGTGCTTGTAAGCCCTGCGCAGACCTGCGGTGTGCCCGGACGCTCGGTTTTCTCGTCTCTCGCACTAACGCGTGACTTGTTCACGTTCACCTCGAGAACGGGAATCCCGGGTAGTTTCGTCTCGCTCGATCAGGCTAAAGCCTTTGATCGTGTCGAGCACCGCTACCTATTCGGCGTCCTCGGGGCTTTCGGCTTTCCGCCAGAGTTCGTCGAGCGTTTAGAGCAGCTGTATTCGGGCCTCACAGCCCGTTTGCTTTTTAACGGCTCGTTAAGCGACCCGTTTAGTATAGAACGCGGCATTAGACAGGGCTGTCCCCTGTCGCCAATGTTGTTCGTCCTATGCTTGGACCCGTTCCTGCGCCGCATAGCAGCGAGTCCATCGGTGCGCGGATTCCCCCTACCAGGTCAAGGTCAGGTCAAGGTTTCCGCATACGCCGACGACGTGTCCTTGTTTCTGCGGGACGAGGACAGCTACGTAGCGTGTTTACGGCTTTTCTCGAGTTATAGCGAGCTGTCTGGTGCCCTGCTTAACAGGAGCAAGAGCAAAGCTTTGCGCTTTGGCTCCTTTTCGTCGGACCTGCTGGGCGACGTAGAGTGGGTATCGGCGGTAAAGGTGTTAGGTGTCGTGTTCCTCTCCTCAGGGGAGGTGGCCCGAGAAACGTGGTCCGAGCTGAGAGCGACCGCAGAGCGACGTCTGGCAGTGGCAGCGAATTTCCATCTCTCGCTGTCAGAGCTCGCGTTCGTGATAAGATAGTCCGTGTGCGCGTCGCTCTTTTACATCGCCCGCGTCGCTTGCCCGCCGCGCACTTTTACGCGTCGTTTGGCCACACTATGTGGCAGTTTTTTCTGGGCGGGAAAGACGGAGTCCGTCGCTCGCGCGCTCCTCTGTCTTCCCACGAGCATGGGCGGGTTTAGCCTGCCCAACCTGTGCACTATGTGCAGCGTCCTTGCTGTTCGAGGCGTCCGCGACCTAGTCAACGCCACCGACTACCTGGGGAGAGGGCTCCTCGCCTACCTTCTCGGGACTTCGCGGCGCCTCTTTTTTGGTACTTGCACAGGTCCTTCAGCCGAACAGCAGCCGGGGTTCTTCCGGTATGGCTGCCGGACGGCCGAGTCCCTCACCGCCACCCTGCCCGAGGTCGACGTCTCTGAGACGCAGGCCTCCCGCGTTTGCGAGCTCCTGGCAATTCAGGAGGCTACACCCGACCAGCTACAGCGGAGCAGGCGGGTACGGTGGCGGGACTTGACGTCACACACGTTACCACCAGACGTCCGCGACTTCGGCTGGCTGCGAGGCTGGAGTGTCCTTCCGACTGGGGGCCGCATCGCCGCGTGGGGTATCGCTCCTTCTTCGCAGTGTCCCCAGTGCGGTGCGACCGAGACCCTCGAGCACGCCATGTTCGAGTGCGTCGTGGTGCGCACTTTTTGGAGACTTTTGTCCCGCATGTTTTTTGTAACTCTCGACGTGCGCACTAGGCCGCGCGACTTTTTTGTGCGCCTGCTCCTTTGTGTGGGCGCTTTTGTGTCGTGGCGCCAGCGTGGCGTCGCGTCTCTACAGGGCCGACCGCAGCGAGCCATGTTCCCCCTGCTCCAGCGGGTTCGGGCGCGCCTCTTCCAACAGGCGTGCCTGGACCGAGTGATGCTCCCCGAGGAAGAGTTCCTTCGGCGTTGGAGCACTCGCTTCATCGCCGTCGACAGGGGCCGCGTGACCGTACGGCTCCTGCCTTATTGAGTGTGTGCAGTGCGCGGTGTTGTTGCGCGTTTCTTATTTAGTTAGGGAGCGTGCTTCCCCCGCGGCATTCGGACATTATGGACACTGTGGACATTATTACGTGCAGTGAATGACTTTTGTTTGCAGGGCGACAGGAGTCGCCGTCGTGTCTTGAGTGATCGCTTTTCCGTAATCGAGCGACACTAGTCGCGAACTGTACTCTTGTATTTTTTTAGGGACTGTGGTCCCTTATCGTGTAACCATGGGGTCCAATAAAATTCTCTTGAGGAAATAACCAGAATTTTCATTGCAAAAAAAAACAAATGAAGCCTTATTGTTTCTTATCTGCCTTTAAAATCTCCCTTAAGTGTGCTGCACAGCTTCCATCAGGGCGAAGCCTTTTTTTTTTCTAGACGGGTTGATGAATGCAATTTTTGAACTAAATTTATTTTTTCCTACAGGGTCAGCAGTGAGAACAACAAACCACAAAAAGTGTGCACACGTGTCGCATACGATAGTTCGAATGCTCATCTTGTGGCAGGAAGGCCGAATTGGCAAAAATCATGCCTGCTATAGCGGCACAGGTTACTGAGACAGCTCTCTCTGTCGTTCAGGACCAAATTGCAGCTCAACTCAGTCAAAGCCGCTCCCGCTCGCGGTCTCCGCGACCAGACCTCCGCAGGCGGAAGGTGGTCCTTCGCCAGGCCACAGGCTCACTAGAAAACATTCCGGCCGCTCTCTCTCCGGACGTGCTGGTGCCTCTGCCTGAGGCCCCATCACCTTCGGGGGTGGAACCTGGCCCCCAAAATTAAATAATCACGTTCACGATGGCTAGCCGACCCCAGCGGAAAGCCAACAACAATTCGGAGCAATTCGAGATCATACAGTGGAACTGCAGGGGTCTACGGAGCTGGAAGAAACGGTCACACCTCCAGCTCTATCTGCAGTCTCTCGGTACCGAACCGGCGCTCCTAGCTCTTCAGGAACCCGGCGCAGATGCTAAATTCACAGGGTATAGCTCGTTTCAAGGCGGTCCTACAACGTGCATCCTGGTGAACAAAGCGTACACCGCAGTCCCAGTAGACCTCGAACTGGAGACTGAACAGGAATATAGTATGGTCAAGGTCCTGCCGCTCAAGCGCCGCGACCCATCAATACATCTCCTTAACATTTACTGCCCCCCGCATAAGCCGCGCGTGACCTTCAATGAAATCTTCTACCGCGCGCTCAAATCGGCTGACAAGGAACCTCTAGTGATCGTTGGGGACTTCAATGCTCCAAGCCTACATTGGGGCTACCACTTTGAGAAGGCCAGAGGACGCAAGCTGGCGGAGCTCATCTCCACACTTCGTCTTACACTCCTCACGGATCCGTGTTGTCCCACACGTGTGGGCAACTCGGTTACGCGAGACACATGCCCTGACCTGACTCTCGTTACGAACACCAGAGATGCTACCTGGGAGAACCTGGGAGAGACTCTTGGTAGCGATCACTGCCTTCTCCGGGTTACTCTTCTGGCGAAGGCGGCTCGCAAAAAGTGGGGCCACACTAAATTGACCGATTGGCATAAGTTTCGAACAAAAGAGATACCTCCCGTGCTCTTTTCCGGCGGATATGCGGAGTGGGCAAAGCAATTAGACACAATACAAAGACAACATGTCACGACACTTCAGACCACTGAAGAGATCCCTGCAGTGGACAATCACCTCCTGCACTTGTGGGAGGCTCGCCGGAGTCTTACCAAACGGTGGAAGAAGCAAAAGCTGAATCGCAAACTTAAGGCTCGCATTGTCGACCTCACGGAGCAGGCTGCGGCGTATGCTGCCCAGCTCACCGATTCAAACTGGATAGAGAAGTGTAATTCGGCAGCGCGTCAGATGAGCTCGAGAGGAACATGGCGCTTCTTTCGCAGTCTCATCGACCCCGCTCAAACGAGAGGGGAGACGCAAAGACAGCTCCGGCGGGCTTTGCACGGGTACCAAGGTACGACGGCTCAACTCGCGGACACCCTGTGCGACAGATATCTCTGCCGTATAGAGGACCCAGTTGGGCCCGAGTACGAGTACGCGGGAAAGCCGAATCCCGACATTGATGCCCCTTTTGAGTTACACGATCTTAAGGCGGCTTTAGCTAAAATGCGGCGAGGTACGGCTCCGGGTCGGGATCGCATAACAGTCAATCTGTTGGCCAACCTCCCAGATTCGGCCTACCTCCACCTGCTAGGGTACATTAACCAGATTTGGGACGGGCGTCCACTCCCTCCCGAATGGAAGACCTCCTTGGTCACTTTCATCCCTAAGCCAGGCAAGCCAGTGAATACCGACAACCTGAGGCCCATCTCACTGACCTCTTGTGTGGGCAAGCTTATGGAGACGATGGTTAGGGATCGCCTCTCTCCACACATAGAGACCAAGGGCCTCTTTGCAGACACTATGTTCGGGTTCCGACCGCATATGTCTGCGCAGGACGTCCTCCTCCAGTTACACCGCTACATAATACGACCCACTGCCATGCGCCACAACGACAAGGCCATCCTTGCCCTTGATCTTAAGGGGGCCTTTGACAACGTTCGTCATAGCAGCATCTTGGCTAACTTGAGTACCATTGATTGTGGGCGCAAGGCATTCACATATGTAAGAGACTTTCTCTCGAAGCGTCAGGCCTTCCTCAAGATTGAGGATGACGAATACGGACCATACACGATGGGTACACGGGGTACACCCCAAGGGGCGGTCTTGTCGCCGCTTCTTTTCAACATTGCCATGATGCAGCTTCCCCACCAATTGGCCCGGGTGGAAGGCATTCATCACGCACTATACGCGGACGACATAACAATTTGGACTACCGAAGGGAGCCTTGGGGAAATGGAGGACCGCCTTCAGCGGGCCGCCACCATAACCGATAGCTACGCTATCGGCTGTGGTCTCCAATGTGCTCCCGCAAAATCAGAACTTCTGCACATCAGATCCGATCCTAAGGACAACACGAGTTTGCAAATCTCTCTGACGGGAGGCCCTATCAAAGAGGTCGGGGAGCTCCGCATACTAGGTCTGTTCATCCATAACAGGCTCAGCCCGGAATCCACTATTGCCAAACTCAAGCGCGTAGGCGAACAGGTCGGACGCATGATCCATCGCGTTTCTAACAAGCGCGGCGGGTTGCGAGGCAGGGACGCGCTTCGGCTCGCCCATGCCTTCGTGACCAGCAGGATCCTCTACTCCGCTCCCTACCTTCGCACTACGAAACAACAAGAAATAAGAATCGACACCATCGTTAGAAAGGCTACAAAGCGAGCACTGGGCCTCCCAGTGGCCACCTCCAATGCTAAGTTGTCGGCGTTGGGGGTGATCAACTCCTACCAGGAGTTACGGGAGGCCCACCTCGTGAACCAATATACGCGACTCTCGCAGACGGCATCCGGGCGCCGCCTGCTAGACCGCTTGCACATCCAACACGAGTGCACTCCAGAGGAGACGTGTCGGATTCCGGAGCTATGGCGTCACAAGCTCTGGGTCCCTCCACTCCCGCGCAACATGGACACACATACACACGAAGGCAGACGAGAGGCGCGCGCTCGGGCCCTCGAACACCAACACGGATCCAAACAGGGTGTATACTACGTTGACGTGGCAGGGCCGTCGCCCAATGGATTCTACACGGCCGCAGTAGTTCACCAGGATCAATGCGTTAACGGGCTCTCCTTTCGGGCTCGAAATTCAGCACAGGCTGAGGAAGTAGCCATTGCGCTTGCCGCCTCGGACTTGAATTCGAAGGTAATCGTGACAGATTCGCGTCGAGCCTGTCAACACTACCTGGCTGGCGAGATTTCACCTTTAGCCTGGAGTATATTAAAGCGCGCAGTGAGGGAATCGGACCCTTCGCCCAAACGCATAGTTTGGACTCCAGGCCATCAGGGCGTTAGAGGTAATGAGGCTGCGGACGCGGCTGCCCGAGCGCTTACCTACCGGGCACCTCACCCAGGCTCTTCCGGCTCGGAGATTGTGCAACCGCTTCTGCGGTTCAGAGAAATTCTGGACGACTATTGCGAACGCCATCGTCTTTTCCCGGTCCCTGCTAAGGGCCTGAGTAAAGCTGATGAGCGAACTCTGAGGCGCTTGCAGACCAACACTCTGTTGTGTCCTGCAATAGTGCAACATTTCGACCCCAAAATTGATGGGCGCTGCCCTCACTGTGGGGAAGTTTCCGATACCTTCCACATGGTTTGGGCCTGTCAAAAGAATCCTTCCCTTCCCCCCAATCCTTCCCCTTCCCGAGAGGCATGGGAGGCAGCCCTGCTCAACTGCTCGGGGCTGGAGTCTCAAAGGGCTCTAGTCCAACGGGCGCGAGTAGCGGCCTCGTCCAGCGGGGTCCCGGACTAAGGACTCCACCTATGTAAAGGGCCATTTTTGGTCTGCAAACTCTCCTGTTTATTAAAAAGTTTTCACCACCACCACCGAGAAACGTCCAACGTAATTGAATGCTTTTTCAAAGCGCCGAAGCTGCTGTCGACATAGATGAGGCGCGTGCATCACGTTGCAATGTAACCAGGCTGCGCTGGCGCTCTTAGGACACGCATTGAATATGCATCAATGCCTGCTTCCCTGAGGCATGTTCCCGTAGTTTACGCTGCTCTTTTTCCTTATCATGCCGCGCTCTATGTGTTCGTACTCGTCGCATATTCTCTAACGAGCTCGAGTTTTTCATTTCGCGTCGCAGGGCGAAGCCCTGCGCGCTGTCGACGCGCCGACATGCAGCCGAATAGCGTCGTTAAAAGCCACACACCGTGTACTTTGCCTCGTCTCCACAACCTGCTATTTTTTGTATGCCAACCTTGTCTCCACGGTGCTTACAATAACAAGAAAAAAGGCTCGGTGCCTGCCGGCACCGAGCTTTAGCGTCAACGATGTAATGAAGGTTGTACGTTTCAATATATTGCGCCTATCTAAAACAACCACTTTGTCATCCCTTCGGGGCAGATATAGTTTGTCGTACTTCCGTGCACATCCTTCGTCATTATTTTCTTCACAAACGTTCAATAAACCCATGAATTACTGTTTTTAAACCTGAGAATTTCCAAAAGAAGAGTATATTTGATTTTGATTCGATTCATAAGTTTGTTGTCCGTCCTTTTAAACGTTTCCTTGCGCTGGACAAACGACTTAAAGGAATAAGTGAAGGATTTTCTAGCCCATTATAAATCATCTCTGCATTTCAGCGCGTTTACCAGTCGTTTTCTCTTGTCTCCATAGTGTACGGAAGTGTAAACGAGTTCGCGTGCAGTTTCTTCGACACAGCGTTTCTTTGTCGACCACTAATACTTCGGTGACCTTCCATGGCTAAGACATTCTTGTTCTGCTCTTCAATGCTCACCGTAGCGTTCATTCTATAGCTGTGTGGAGAAAATTGAAACTTTATTATCCTACTACATTTCGGGGAAACATTAATCTGGCCTTGGTGCGCGTTCTACTAAGCGTGATATTCTACCGTTTATCTGATTTTGACGTGATTTAAAATGATGACAAGCTTTACACCTATATTCGCAGATACATATTACACAACAAATAAATTCTCAAGCATGCCTATTGCACAATTAGCTGACAATGTAATAGCATTAGAAGTTGTTGATGACTTTACATTTAGTTTTGTGTCATTCTTTCATGGTTGTTTTGCGAATTCCTACACGTTTGCCTGCACAGAACCAGACATCTCGTCGACTCATCTAGGTGGTAATCTGAGGTGCCTGGGGTGATGAGACCGACGTAATGAAGGTAAAACGCAACGTATAGTTGTGGCTTCCGGTCCACAGACATCCATTCCGGTCCGGTGACGACATTTGCGGTTCTGAGAATCACGTGACTGACGACGTAATTCTTTCACATCAGGTCTTTAGTGCTTTCGCAATTAAAATGAAAGGACGTCGCACAGGTAGGACACCTAATACTGTTATTTTTTATTTATAATAATTTTTCTTTAAAAATCTGTCAGAGATAGCACAATACGTAAGGTTCCTCTAGTGTTGTAGGGTATCCCACAATGCAACTGCAGGAGGTGCTGCATTCAGATTAACGCTGGGTGAGCAGAGAGCTCATGCACAAAGTGTTACACTGAAGGCAAAAGTTTAGTTACTTTAATAAGCACTTTATTTCATTTAACAAGATAAACCTGTTTCCTGTAGTTAAGCAAACTTGCACGAAGAAGCACAGCAAGGTTGTTGAGTGCGCGAAAGGAATTGTTTATTCCTTGCCATTATCATGCAAAAACAACTACGTAAACCAAAAAGGCAGGTGCGTAAGTGAGAGGCTACGCGGACGCAACAAAATCTAGAAATATTAAAGCAACCTTGAAAGGCACTTTGAGTAGCGCGAGCCAGGTGTATGCAATCCGAGTTTCAGTTATTAAAAATTCATTAGTAGAAAGAGAAAACAACTAGCACGGGAGTTATTGGAGACTAGGCATGAAAATCCTTAAAGTTGATTAAATGCACACTACACGAGTATTGCTACCAATGAAGAGATGAGTTTTCCGGATACCTCGAACAGAAGTTAGAAGGAGTTGTGTAAACCGACTTGCTGCGTTATAATATTGTTACGTGACGGCAAGCCTATGAAAGCAGGACTACATGACAGATGGCGATGGCGTGGTTTATTGATAGCGGATCTAGCGTGAACGGACCTAGTCCGTTACACAACCCGGGGCCACCGAACAATTGTCCCGATCGCATTAACTAGAAGAATGGCAGTTACGATGAAAGGCTGGCCCTGACGATGGGCGTGACAGCAGGGTTGAACACAGAAGAGAAGAAGATGCAGGGATTGCCGTCACGTCAAGATAAAAGAGATGAGCAGATAATGATCGGATGAGCGCTGGCCCAGAAAGCTTCCGAGTCAGAGGTCACCTTGAGCAGAGGGCCGAGGCGCATGAATGCACCAAGCGACAAGGGGAGGGCGTTCAAACATGTTAGCGACTTCTCGGTTAGTGAGGTGACATGTTCAAGTTGCGGCGGTGTCAAGTCGTCGTGTCTACTGATCGGGGCCACGCCACTGCCCACTTTGTGGCCTCTTAGTCCGTGACAATGTTCTGGGAAGTTATGCTTATGCTCTCCACAGTGTACTAAAATGTTTTCGTGCATTGGACAAAAAATCACTTCAAAGTTATCTAATGTGGTGGGCTCATCATTCTGTCCTTGTATTGGTAGAGCTATACATGTCACAAGCAACCAACTTTCTCGAACATCTGCACTGAACATTTATGTTGCCCTTATCCTCAACAAGGTCTAAATCTCTTTAAGCTAAAAGCTTCAAACAAGAACATTCCCCCTTTTAGGAGCTTGAGTCTGCAATAGAACGCCAGACAACCATAACTGATGTTCATCGCAAAACTAATAAGAATAATAATTTTTGGGCGAATAATTCTTCTTTATTGTGTGATTTTCTTTTGGTACGAAGGTTCACTTTATATTTTGTGTTCTTTTCTTTCGCTGTTACAGGTAAGAGGTGTTTTCATGTACATGCCGCTTGATAATGTGCATAACTGGCCACTGAAACATCTAATAGTGTTTAATTTACTGTATTCATGCTTTACACTGAACATACTGCCGATAATATTCTCCCAGCATTAATTTTATTAAGAGCCACATGTTTTCTATTATATCCACTAGAGTGTGAGCGTGTCTGAAGATTGGTTTGATTTTTCTTGTATTGTCTTGAATCAAAGAATTTGCACTGCTTCTCGCTGTTATGGTCTCGTGGGCCTCGTCAAGCTGCCCACCGCAGCTTTTTGCCCAAGAGTTCCAACCATATATAGTGAAATGACATGAATGGAATTTATTTGAATTGAACTCGCTTCTTGTACCTCCATTTCGATCATAGTTAATTGTAACGCACACCCTAACGCGGGACCCGTATTTTCATCCCCTTCTGGACCCTGCACATGAAGCAGGTACAGAAGTGCTGAGAATTACTCCAGCTCGTCTAATGTTTTCATCATAAATTCCAATGCTCGTCTGAATAACAAAATAAAAGCATGCGACATTCCTTGTTGTTCTTTACCACGAAATTCAATTTATTTTTATTTTTTCTGGGCTCTTTAGGACAGCAGAAGTTCTTCGTGGAGTTGTTGGCATGAGAATGCAGAAAAATATTACAAAAGTGATAACAATACGAAACGCATGCACATTAGGAGTCACATTTGATTGTCATCGCGTATGGCATACGGCAGTGCTTGCTTTGAATTTAACTTGAATACTGCGGTGGTCGGGCGTGACAAATCTTTTCTTCAGTAGAACCGTAGGAAAGTGGCTCGAATACGTTCTTTTTTTGAAGTTTCTGGCAACAATGATTTATTGTTTCATTCAATGGAGCTTTTTCTGTTATTACACCTAATGTGCCTCGAAACCTTTGAAATATATGGCGTAAATGCGGAGCTCCGAAGTGCTAAGAGAATCACTGCATCTCGATTTATTCACTCCCACTCGTCTTATTTGAGTGAACTCACTCGGCGGTACATTATAGAACTCGTTTCAACATTTCCAAATTAGTCGCAGGCTTTGTTAAGAGTGATTCTCAACGTACTTTTAGAACGACTGATTTAAGATTCCTCATCCACAAGGCTTGCGTATGAATTGACAGATCCAATCAACCATGAGAGAATTGCTTATTAACGCACAAAGCCTGCTCTGTTCACGGATGCTAAGGAGGTCTTTTGAAGGTTGAAATGACTCACGCTGTGAGTTTTTTATTGTACAGCATGGTGAAGGTTGTATTTCGGCTTAATATTTTTTTATAACATCGGAACTAAGTACCTACGATTATCACTACAACCATTTCTTAGTTGGTGTTTTTCACCGCAGCTATCTTATCTTCTCTGAGCGGAACTACATCTTGGCGAGTAAACGACTGTTGTAGTTCGGCCGACCGTATACTACAACTTGAACAGTTGAACAGTATATGACACGCACAAAAACACCTACATACAATCGCGGGATCGTAAACGCGCTTGCCGTTCGGTAGAGAACCCGTGTTTTTTAAAAAAAAGGCATGATAATGGGCTCAAATTATTGATGTTTGCTATTCTTTCTGTTTTATCCTTCAAGCGTTTTACCCCTTCAAAACGAGCACGTTGTGTCTAAATAGAGGCAATTCTTACAGCTCGCACAATGCATGTCCCAGTTGCCAATTTGCACGTGCTGAGCGCTTCGCGAACAACGACAGATAATTAAGCGCCCAGTTTCCTCTTCTTGTAGACTCGAGACCAAAATGGTGACGTTGCCCAACTAGACTCTTTGAAAACTGTTAGTTTGCATTCATCATCAGATTACTTGTGCGCTTGCCGTTCGCGCCTGAAAGACGTACTTTTAACAGGGCCCTACACCGGGGCTTCTTAAAGGTAAAAAGGTTAACCTGTTTCTTAACCAAACGAAAAGATTATGTTGCCTAAAATGTAACGAGTGTACTGCAGATTAAGTTCTATAATTTTCTTCGTAGAATTTTCATTCATCAGAAAACTGTTCGGGAAGACTCATTTCCCTAACCTACCTCTAGGTTAGGGCTCAAAAAGCCTCAGGCACTTTTAATTATGGCCAGTCGAACTTATTTTCGGCAAACTTCACATCACACACCGGATTCCCTCCGGCTCAACACATCCATTTATTCTGAAAGTCCCACGGGCTATTCGTAGAAAAGCTTGAATATAAAGCAGAAGCTGCTCTCAAGCGTTTTCTGCCTTCGCTTCATCATTCATCATCCAAAACAAATGAAGGTATGCGGTCCGCCGGTACATTTTACGCTTAGATTAGAAACTTTCCCCTATTAACATTCAAATCTCGACGATTCTAATGCTGAAAAATGTTTAAATGTATTCTTTGTACTCTTAACCTGCTCGCTGACTAGAGTTTCTAAAGCGGCCAAGCGTTACTGCAGGTGCAAAGCTAAGTTTGTAATGAGTATTTCGTCGGCCTCCCTACCTCCTAAGTGGCTAAAAACTGAGGCAGATTTAGCTTTGAAGCGAATTTTAATATAAAGTTCATCGATATTATATAACAATGAGGTCCTACGGGCTTGCGATTGTATATAGTGTAGTGTGCCAACTCTGACAGGTTCCACTACCGCCATGCGCCGACACTACGCTGCGCCTGACGACGACGAAGTTGCCCCGCTCTCTTGGTGCTGGCTACGCCCGTCTAGGCTGCCAGATCCTGCACGGCGGTTCGGTCTCTTGAGGACGCCTAATAAACGCACCCCTGCAATTGGTGGAGGTGCGGGGTACTTCCCCTACCAACCTGGAACTCCGGAGCCGTACGCTTCCGCCTGTATCAACCATGCCAGATGAGACTGCCCCAACACCGGCGGCCAGTTCAACCACCGTCATTTGTTCCGGCGCCATCCGGCAGCGTCACCCCGCCCTCTTCAGTGGCACTGCCGACCAAGATGTTGACGACTGGTTGTCATCGTATGAGCGAGTGAGCAGCTATAACAAGTGGGATGACACTATCAAGCTGAGTAACGTCACCTTTTATCTCA
The DNA here is from genome assembly GCF_055824585.1 of Amblyomma mixtum. NCBI lineage: Eukaryota > Metazoa > Arthropoda > Arachnida > Ixodida > Ixodidae > Amblyomma > Amblyomma mixtum. The sequence goes on from NC_143012.1 coordinate 251,967,735, forward strand.
CGGACGTGGCAAACCTCTGGTTTCGAAACCATGAGGCGGACCTACCCACTTGGCCCGTATTTAAGAAGAGTTTTGCGGAAGTGTTCGGCCGCCCTGCGGTGCGCAAGCTCCGTGCCGAACAGCGCTTACGGGACCGCGCTCAACACACCGACGAGACCTTCACAAGTTACATTGAGGACATCGTTGACCTCTGCAAACGTGTCAACGCCGCCATGCCAGAAGCGGACAAGATCCACCACATCCTCAAAGGCATCGCTGACGACGCATTTCAAATGCTTCTCGCGAAAAATCCCACCACCGTCAGTGAGGTTATTAAGCTTTGCCAGAGCTACGACGAGCTCCGTAAGTAGCGCGCTTCTACACGGCGTGCCGGTGTCTGCGACGAGGCTCTCTCCACACTGACCATGGGCGGTACTACTCCTGAGGACTCCCCTCTTCTCAGCCACATCAAAGCCTTCGTTCGTGAAGAGGTCGCTCGCCAGCTGTCCCTCATATCACATTTTCAAGACCCCGCCCACCAAGTTCCTGACTCGACCCCGTCTTTGGCTCCTACCATTCGCCGTGTCGTGCAAGACCAAGTCGCTGATCTGCTACCGTCCAGCCCTGTGCTCCCGCCTGTGACAGCACCCCTGACGTACGCCCAAGTGGTAGCCAGGCCACGACATCCGCCGGCACCCGATTCCTACCAGGCCGCCCCTTCTTTCCGTCCTGCGCCGCCGTCTGACCCCCCGTCTCAAGCTCCGTTCTCAAGAGTTCGCCCACATCCTACGAATCCCTGGCGTACTGCGGACAACCGACCCATCTGTTACGCCTGTGGTCTGCCCGGCCATGTCGCCCGGCTTTGCCGCCAGCGCCTTCCGCCTTCTCGACCTGATTTGCGCTCCTACCCGTACGATGCCGAACTATCCTCGCCGAGAAGGCCACCTGGTCCCCCCTTTGTTTCCCCTGACCGCCAAATTTACGACACTCGCCGATCGCCTTCCCCTCGACGCCGTTCCCCTTCTCCGATGCCGCGACGTTCTAGCTCCGCGCTTGAGGGAAACTAACAGCCGCAGTTCCGGGGGCAAGAACTGCGCTTGTTTCGAACTCCTCGAGTCCTCCGTGTCGTCCCGCTAATGTAATCGTAGTGTTCGTGGAAGGTGCCAAGGTTCTCGCCCTCGTCGACACGGGCGTTGCAGTATCTGTTATAAGTGAAGCTCTCTGCCGCCGACTCCGCAAAGTGACTACCCCACTTTCTGACTTTTCGCTTCGCACCGCCTCATCACAGCGCATTCATCCCTCAGCCGCATGTACGGCCCGTGTCCTCATTCAAGATGTTTTGTACACCATCGAGTTTATTGTGCTGTCCCACTGCTCACACGACATCATCCTGGGATGTGACTTCCTTTCGACTCATCGTGCCGTTATTGACTGCGCTCGAGCTGAAATTGCCTTTTCTCCGCTGTGTGACGCTCCCTTTTGCGACGTACCAACGCAGTGTGCCAAACTTGTGGTCGCGACTGATACCGACATTCCTCCGTTTTCTGCTGCCCTCGTACCCCTCTCCTGTGCCGGCGTCACTCATTCGACTGTTTTCTTCACGCCTTCCGAAACCGCTTCCCGCCATCCCTGCCTCCTGCTTCCCTTTGCTGTTCTGACGATCGACCATGGCCAAAGTGCAATTTACGTCTCGAACCCTTCTTCGTGCCCGTCAGCAGTGCTCCGAGGTGAATGCCTCGGGCGTATTGAAGAACTTGATTCCTGCCTTCCCTACCCTATTCTTGATACCACCGCTTCCTTCGATGTCGATGTGCTCAGCTCTTGTGATGTTAAGAATGATTCACCGCCCTCCGACGTCTTCCACCGTGCCATTGACGCTGACCTTCCACCCGCGCTACGTGATCAACTCGTCGCCCTCCTCCAGCGCTTCAGTTCTTCTTTCAATCTTCCTCAGACTGCCTTGGGCCGTACGTCTGTCGTTGCGCACACCATCGACACCGGTACACACGCCCCTCTTCGCCAGCGCCCCTATCGTGTCTCGGCTTCTGAGCGCCGCGTCATTTCTGATCACGTGGACGACATGCTCCGTCGGGGTGTCATACAGCCCTCCCACAGTCCCTGGGCGTCTCCTGTTGTGTTGGTAAAAAAGAAAGATGGTTCCATCAGGTTCTGTGTTGATTACCGCCGGCTCAACAACATCACACGCAAGGACGTCTATCCCCTGCCACGAATCAATGGCGCCCTGGACTGCTTGCAGGGAGCTGAGTATTTCTCCTCGCTGGATTTGAGGTCAGGCTACTGGCAGGTGCCAATGGCTGACGCTGATCGCTCAAAAACTGCCTTCATAACACCTGACGGCTTATATGAGTTCAACGTCATGCCATTTGGCCATTGCAACGCCCCGGCAACTTTCGAACGCCTGATGGACACTATCCTTAGTGGACTCAAGTGGGAGAGTTGTCTTTGCTATCTCGATGACATCGTCGTCTTTTCTGCGGACTTTTCTTCTCATCTCATCCGCCTGGAGCGCGTTCTGACTTGCTTTACTGACGCTGGGCTCCAGATGAATTTGAAAAAGTGCCGCTTTGCTGCCCGACAACTCACCATTTTAGGACATGTAGTCTCTAAAGACGGCATTCTTCCGGACCCCGCCAAACTTCGTGCAGTTGCCGAATTTCCGAAGCCCACCTCATTGAAGCAGCTCCGTAGCTTTGTTGGCCTTTGCTCGTACTTCCGTCGCTTCATCTTGAATTTCGCCTCAATCATCGCTCCTCTGACCCGGCTACTCGCAGGCAGCTCCAACCTCTCCGCTTGGACGCCTGCTTGCGATGACGCCTTCGACACCTTGCGCCGCCTTTTGGTTTCGCCTCCTATCCTGCGCCACTTCGACCCGACTGCGCCTACTGAGATCCACACTGACGCCAGCGGTATTGGACTGGGTGCCGTTCTCACCCAACGCAAACCTGGGTTCCGTGAATATGTGGTCGCCTACGCCAGTCGGACCTTGAGCAAAGCGCCCCTACAATAGGAGTACTTCTCTTTGTAAACAGCTGACATGGCAGTAGATATATTTTGTAAACGGAGTGGATTCCAAGAGAAGGCAAGTCTAGCGGGGAGTGGCAGAAAGTCAGGTGGGCGGATGAGATTAATAAGTTTGCGGGGATACGGCGGCCGCAACTGCAAAGGACAGGGCAAAGGAGGGGGTTAATTGGAGAGACATGGGGGAAGCCTTTGCCCTGCAGTGGGAGTAGTCAGGCAGATTATGATGATGATGATGAGAATAATTATTCGCGAGAGAATTTCGACTCCTGTTTTGACTACCTTCTTTGCGATTTTCTACAATTCCGAAATAGCAATGTTTTCTGAAGTCTTCCCGGACAAGCTTAATTGCACCTTTTATGACATTTTGAGATGCTGGCAACTGCATTTAGTTCTAGAGGTTCGGTAAAGGCTTCTCCGGCATGTCAGAGTTAAAAGGGCTTAGACTCAAAATTTCGAACGCAAACAGCCGATATGATTTATTTTACGGGCACAAGGAGATGCTTTGTAGCAGGTTTCAGTCGCAAGCGTTAAGTTGAACATATTTTATTACGATTTTGAATGTTTTCCGAGAAGCCGTTCGGCGTTCCCTCCCGAACGTAGAGACGTTAAGGAGCATTTCTGCATTATTTTGACTTCATCGACCTCAGTGGTTCGTCACAGAATTAGCATGTGGTTGCCGGTGACGCCGACGTTACCAGGATGTGACAGCCCAGGTTATCTGGTCGACCGTGACGTGAAGGTACACTCCAGAGCTGGTGCCGACCGAAACCGAAAGTGCTGGTTACCAATCAATTGTATTTAATTACTCACGCTGCGCACTAGTCTTTCAAGCTCATTTCCATGAGTGGTTGAAACGTAAGCCTCTTTAAGGTCAAGAAATGTGGACACCCAGAAAATTATACGTACTCTCTTGAAATACATTTTACCCCAACCTTGGAACGGCTGTATGGAATGGCGAGTCGTCAGCTGACTTGTGAAGCTGTAGGCATTATTCGCGCGGTTATTCGGACCCGGCGCGTTATTTAGCTCTCATACGTTATGGGAATCACGGCTCTCTATGGCTTAGCGCAGAAAGTGATTTCGCTTCCGTTTTTTGTATCAAAGATGGCTTCCTTCATCCAGGTATCAACAAGTGCACTCAGGTACTACACAACTGTCCTTGAACGCCGTATTTTCCGCCGAATAGCATAGACATGCACATTATTTGGGTGCCGATGCAAAATAAGTGCGGAGTAAGCAGGCTACCAATGAGAGTTGAGCGCGGGTGATGCTGCCGAGCGGTCATGCTCTTTGTAAACAGCGTGGTAAAGGTGGCCCACGGCAGCCGTTAGAACTTTCATAGACCGTGTTTCGAAAAGCGGCTTCGTTCTCAGCCAGTGGTAGTCTGCCGCCGACCAGAGTCGAGAGGAAGGTAGAACTGGTACTCACTGTGAGTGCCCGCGTCTACACCGTCGTACCGCGTACAGCTTTGACCATCGCAGCGCTTTTTTTAAGAGCTTTTATTAAACAACAAAGAAACCGCACTAAAAAAACAAATGGCTTTGACAATTTTCGCATGCGTTTTAATATATTTCACGAAATGTGTTTCATTCACGGTCGAAGGAAACGAAATAGGACGTGTCTCCTGAATGGCTTCAAGCTAAATGCTTGGCAGAACGTCGCTACGGGTCTCGAAACTCTGGCCATGCGCACCGCGAAAGAAAGACTCCAAAGGCCTTCTTTTTTGCATGTTTTTATTTCATTTCATCATGACGTCGGTCAGAATGTCATTCCTCATTGCTGCCTCCGGTCCGCCAGTGCCACGTACACATGTGCAGCGCTTCTGTAAGTGGTGGAAAGTGGCACCATGGGTGCATGTTTCTGCCGCCACCAACGTGACGTCATGCCTTAGGCCGACGGCCTACCTCCCCTGGATGAGAAGCAGATGAAAGGAAAATGAAATGAACCGTAGCGAAAACGGCCCAAGAACTCACGTCACCATGGCGGGAATACCATGCGAAGTTAACAACCAGGCAGAACATTTCCTGTAATCAACTTAACCTCTTTCTCGCTCTCTCTCTCTCAGTCTCTCTCTCTCTCTCTCTGTGAATACGATTAATTGCTCTTTCCTGTACATCGTAGTTGATTACGGGCGTAGTTGATTACGAAAAGAGAATGGTTATATCTTTTTGTTCGATTCTTTTGCGAAAAATTATCTTCACGACCTCCCTAACGGCCTGCCTGCATGACTTGCATATGTGTCCTGATTTCGGCGAGCTACTAAAAACGGCAAAAAGAAAAAAGAGGTAGATGTAAGAAGAAATCTTCACTCAAGACGACGCTTACAGCGCTTTCAAGAGTAAAACTTGCAGCAGATGCTGAAAGAATTTCACTCGGAAAGAATGGATACAGATGACCGGGGCCGCCGTTCGACTTCTGCGGTGAGGTCCCGAAGGAACCCTAAAAGAGGCTCCTGCGCCAACGCTTTTCGCAACCGTGGAGGACTTTCTTATGTTCCACGTACGCTTCCGGAGGCGGCATGAAGCAGTGCGTGCTCAAGATGGGATCCTGCCCTCCGGGCAAAACGTTGGCAACGGACTGCACTTTGCTCCATGCAACCAGAGCCTCGTTTTATTGCTGCGTTGAAGCGGAAAGGTGAAACGGAAAAGGGTTGTCATTTGTTTGAATCCTTTTCCTTAGTGTATCTTTACAACTGGTAGTGTGAGAACTGCCCCTGTTTGCGCTGTGCTGCTGTAAACAACAAAGTTGAAGAAACGTGTTCGAGAAACGTAAACACAATATATCAAGGTAAAATATACACTAGCATTTTCAGGTGCGGCCCATCTGCGCGCCTATCCCGAGGAATTTTAGGCAACCGTCTTTTTCTCTTTGTTGTATTCCGGTTTCTTTTCGCCATTTCTTGAAAGATGGCTTTCCTCTTTTCTTTCCTCTTTTCTTTGATAGCAACGTTCATCCCAAGCGCCTGACCTGGCAGAGAACTTTTTCAAAATTGTTTCGAATACTAATAATGCAGCTTTACTACCAAATCGAATATCAAAAATGGAGGCTCATGTCGAATCGAATAAGGATAGAATATTGAAACAGCTGCATGGAATATGAAAAGTATGATAGGATAGAAAATGATAGAAAGATATGATAGAAAAATATTGTACCAAAATCAAAAGAAACAGGGAAGTGGTCTTGCTGACGCAGAGGTAACGCGATGTAACTTATGGAGTAGTAGATATCGGTGTTAAAAGACACAACACTGATCTCACCCATGGATTACGCAACACAACGTCCCTATTTTAACCTTGTGTGGTCATGCAATGTGCACAAAAGAAATGCTATTATCTTCTGATCAAAAGAAAAATGCTCGCGGCTCATGTCAGCTGACAGTTGGCTGATGTTGGCTGACAGAGGTGAGAAGGTTCCTTCAGAAAAATGGAATATGTATTGGTTCTAGCGTTGCCCCAGTGCTTTCCCAGATATTTTTAGCAAAATTTGACAGAACACTTCAAAACCTACTTCATGACAAGCGTGTGTGCAAAGTTTTTAGGTACGTGGACGATTTTTTAGTATTTTTAGACCTTTCACCTAATGACACTCTGCCCGCAGCAGTAGACGATGTTTTGACTGCTTTTAAAGCTTCTTCACGCACTCTTAATTTTACTCATGAACTCCCTAGCAATCATTCTATCAGGTTCCTAGAACTGCAACTAACATTCCTTGACGATGGCCATTTATGCTGGATGTTTTCGCCTAGAAGCAAGAAAGCTTTGTTACCTTTCGGTTCTGCGCACTCTAAGATTGTAAAGAGAGGGATTGCGATGAACTGTTTCCGCAATGCACTGGGAAAAAGCTGTCACCATGCCATCAAAACCAGCCTTGACAATCAGTGCAAAGGTTTGGAAGCCGCGGGGTTCCCTAAACCACTTTTGAAGGCAGTGGCTGAATCGCTGCTTCAGAACCTCAAGAAAGGACGCACGAAGAAGACTGACGTTGGGCCAACTGAACGAAAGAAGTTCGAGGTCATGCCGTACGTGCACAAAGTGAGCCACAACTTGAAAAAAGTGGCGGCCAAGCAGGGAGTGAGCATGGTGTTCTCTGCTCCTTGCAAGCTGTCGGGACTCTGTTCGCGCATTTCTCGAGGCAGGGAAAGGAACCACGTTTGCACAACGCAGCATGAGAATCGCTTCACGACATGTGTCGCACAGGTGGTGTACAAGTTCCCCCTCACATGCGAGAGAGTTTACATCGGCCAAACTGGCCGGTGTATTAATGACCGGCTTCGTGAGCATCACTCCTCCCTGGGGTCCGGTGGCGGTGCAAACTTGCCTCGCCATTGCAATGAATGTGGCTGTTATCCTTTGTTCGGCAATACCACCATTCTTGGTAGAGGCAAGGGAAAACAGGAGCGGGAAATACTGGAGGCATATCATATCGGTTTGTTAGGCTCTGATTGTATAAGCACAACTTCGGTGCGCCTACTTGAAAAAGAATTTGCTTTTTTAGGTCGTCCACGATAGTTTAGATTTCTTGTCTTTGTCTCTTTTTGCGCAGTGATTAGTGATGATGCTGTTGCGCATGCTCTGCTGGCCTTCCTCGGACCATGTATTTTCCAATAAACTTCAGTTGTTAGTCCAGTCGTTGTGGTGTGTACACTCTTCTTGTCCGTCGTCTTGTGTGACTGGTTTTTTCTCCCTTTACAATGTACCAACTGGCCCGCATTTCAACCCTTCTGTGAGAACTACGTAAGAACTGGGGTCCTGGGATCGGGCTTCATGGCGTGGTTTCCAGTGCGTGTCAGAGCGCTACAGTGCCCCACATTTTTTTAGGCCATTTGCAAGCATTATGAACGTCGATACCTGAAATCGACTGCGTCGCTAAGGTGAACCCTCCATCCTGTCCACACGGATAGCAAGAGCTTGCTATACGGTGTCAGAGTATACGTTGTTTATTAAACATTAGCGCAAAATAACTTGACCATGCCTTAGTGTAGGGTAGCCAACTGGGCATCGCCTGGTTAACCTCCCTGCCTTTCCGTCCTTTTCTCTTTCTCTCTCTCTCTGTCAGTCCTTAGTACTTTAGGTATTCTCCTAAAGCATTGAATTATCATGCCAGTCATTCGAAACCTATTAGAAAGCTGGGCAGCATATTCAGTTCGTTATTTAGAATTTCCAAATACTTGCACACCTCGTCATTTAAAACAGGGAATATTCACGGAAATGTTGAGGGTATAGAACACAAAACTGTGGCTAACTTTTTTATAAACAGAGTACTCCTACAAACTAAGAGCGATCGAGAAAGAAGCTATTGCAGTGAATTTATCTCCATTTGTGATCAGCGGAAAAAAACAAGGGCGTTAATTTTTCTCCCTGCCGTCAATAGAAACAGATGCAATTCGGCCAGACACAAATTTGTGCTGCAGCTTTCTCCTTACCCTTTACAAGAAATAGTTGGGATGAGTTCCTTGCGCTCTCTGAAATTTTAGTATCCTTCAACAGTACCAATTGCCATGAAACCGCCTGAAAAAAATTTCTTATTGTGTCCTCGAGCTGCGCCATGAGCGGTATGAGGACACCCGGTGATCTATAAATGTAAAGTCCAGAATTAACCCATTCCGCATATATAGGAATGATCCCAGTAACCTTATCGCATCATACCCTCTGAAGACGTTCATCAGAGATTGTTGGTTCTGAACTTGCGATTTGAGTTGGGCCAATTCGGTCTTCCGTAGATCATATGAGATGAGATAGTTCCGAGAAAACACTTTGGGATTGGCCTCAAAGTCACATGGAAGAGTGATCTGCTTGCAGTGTAAAAGCATAGCCTAACAAATCAGACGAATGGGTTTACCGCTTTCGTCTGAGAAGGCGAAATCTTGCTCCCATTCAGGAAAAAAAAAGTTTGATGTTCGCCTTCGTATCTGCGCTTTTTGTTTGATGTAGACGCCATTTCGCTGGTCAATGGTCAGAAGCACTGAAGTGATTAACTTCTTGTCGGTATGGAGGAGGTAAAACATCGGTGTTGAAGCTGAAGTGACGTCATCATCTGGGGCGCTTTGTATCCGGTGAACTCACTCCTTTTTATCCATAGTGTTGTACGCGTGTCTAGTGTGTGTTTACCTTGGTGTTTTCGTTTCTTTTGTTGGCTCCTTTCCTTTAAAGTATAAACACGGCTTCGTTTTGTTTTGTTTGATTCGTTTGTTTTCGAACGCGTTCCCCTCCAGCCGTCGGGGACGCGTCACCCCAATTCGCGACATGCTCCCGCACTCTACTCTCTCAAGATTTCGCGTTCTTTGCCGCAGTCTGTGTTGTACTGGCCGGTGATTCTAACGTACGAGATGTCATATAAAGCTATAATGCGCTTATGGTGAGCATTAACAAAAGGGAGTACTGTAAACCTGGAACCACGCTGGGTACCTTGGGTTTGCTGAACAGGTGTCGAAACCAACTTGTTGTCCTAACATACTCAGTTGATGGTTTATATTTCCCCTGACACCGTACCTAATGGCTAAATTGTTCACGGAAAGTAGGAATCACAATAAGGCCATTTCAAATTCATCCCAACATTCTCCTCAAGGCAGAATTATCTTTTTTGATAGGAGGGAATACAAAATTTCCTATGCGCTAATAACAATTGCTGTGAAGTTATTGTATGGCGAACATCTTGGGCGTACGTAGCTCGTGGTTATAATTAACGGAAACCTTTCCTTATGCCCTGGACGTACCATCCTTGAAATTAAAAACCGGTAAAAGCGCAGGATAGCTGGTCTTCTGCCGGTCTGTCATTTTGAGTTTGGGTCGCTCGTTGAATGAGGGACAATTTCTGTAGCGCATTAAAATGGCGGATGAGGTGTCTTTGGTGGCACTAGGCTGAAAATTGGTATGGAAGAGGTAGCAGGTATGGAGAAAATAAAAAATGCAGATGAAGTTTTCATACAAGTGCCAAAATTATTTGCTCGGCTGGCATCAGCGGATAAAAGAAATGAGCTAAACCTACTCGCCAGGCAATGGCTAACAGCACCGGCGTATGCAGTCATCAAGGAAGCCTGCCCAAGAAGAGCCGCTTACCGGACGACGAAAGTGTTGCCATTGATTCGAGAGTTTCCGAATGGTGCCTGGACGTATCATTTTGCCTGGCGGCCATTACTAGGTGGCAGCCTAACGAGACCTCCAGTTGATGCGTTCGCCAGCCTCCTCCTTTTCTCCGTCGTCACAAACTTTCAAGCATTAAAATCTGACAGGCGTTGAGAGTGCGCATGCTGGTCAGCGGATGTGGCTAACGAGGCGAGCGCGATGCCGTTTTTCAGATGTTTTTCTTTACGTTTACGCCTGCCTGCTTGCTAGCAACCAGAACGTTCACTAGGCTGCTTGAGATTACCTGGCTGAGTGGGTTAAGTTCTACGCTTTTCCGCATGCGCTTATGGGGCCACACACTGTTTCATTGATGTCTCGCTCCGCGTGGGGAACGCTGAAATTGACGTCTATGCGCTCCGCTGTTTTTAAGAGGCCGAATTAGTGCGGGATAAAATAAGGTGAGGGGTGCGACCATATTATCGGCCCGCCGTCTTTCTGGCAACTCGTAAGTCACATTCGAGAAAATCGTTAAAGCATTTGCTTTAAGAGCTGTGTTTGTCCCGAATTCTTTTAATATGCAATGGCAGTGGATGCTGACAACACGTAACTTCGGTTTGTTGCATTTGCGCTTCAGCGTATATCAGCTCAGCGTGAACAGGAGGTTGGCGGTTTTGAGGACTTGTTCGTTCCTGCTAAGTGTAATAATTATAAGTTGCAGACTTAGCGGTGAAATAACTACATATACATAGAAGATTGCATTGCTGAAAACTGAACCCAAATCAACCAGGAACAAATCACACAAAACATTATAGATCAACACAAGGCGCATGTGGAATTTAGCTGCTTCGTGGGAGACAGTGCTTCACAACTCGTTTTCTTGCAGGTGAACATGTTATCAAATTGCGGTTTCTTTTATGCTCAGAGCATTGTCTTTGTTTACAGGTATTTATTATAAAAACCTACCGCAGTGTACTTTATGCATTATGCATAGTTCTTTTTGGCGCATTTACGCACCGACTTTTGTAACGCTTTCGCGTGTTTTTTTTACTCCTGTGTCCTCTCAAAGCACTTGCCTTTTGAGAGGTACGTGTCTGTTTCTGCCTTTCTAGCAGAACCTGCGAGAATACAAAGGTGTTTCATTGTTGAATAAGAGCATGCTTTGTCACCAAATGCCTTTATTTTTCCTTTCCTGCTCTCATTTTTTTGTACCCGTTGGTAACCTTGTAAATCTTCTTGTGAAAAAAGCAATATGGTAGAAAAGATTTTCACGGAAATCGGACAATTGCGCCTCCGGATCAGTTGTGAAAGCTTTAGCACCCTCTGGTCGTCGAAAGAACTCTCTGCACTTTTTGCTTATTGGGCACACTGTTGTATTTCCTTGACGTTTTCAGCTTTCTCATCACAAAGTTTATCCGCTTTTTCACGTGGTTCTAACACTTGCGTGGTGTCCTGTTTAGCTTTTTTTCTCATCTTTGAGTCTTCTCTTAGGCCCTCCAACAAACTTCTACCTATGGCGACAGAGACTGCGCTTTCACACTTGCTTCATTTGCTTGTTCGTTTTGAGCTTTTATATTCTCGCTAGCACCGCGTCATACGAAGTAAGGCTTTCCTAGCGCCATTGTCTCACGAACCGTGTGCTCCAATTTTCCGCCGGGAGCAGCCACTCTGGGAAGAGAGTGGGTGCGAGAGATCGGGCCGACATTGAGGATATCTTGCTTTCTCTGAGACGGCGTTGGTTCTAGGGTACCCACTTACTGCGATATTTTTCACCGCGCTCGCTGCAGCGGCCGCAGAATAGGTGCCGTGTTTTGTTCCTCTGACTGCTCTCTACTTTTTCTTTCGTGTTCCTCTCCTTCTTGCTGTGGGCCCTGCGAAAATTTCTTACGGCAGAAGCGACTCTGGTACTTGTAAGCGACGCCTGAAATTGAGGCGACCTAGAAGAATCAGGAACGCATCATATCTATCTTTTCATAGGTGCCTAGTAATAAGGCCAAGGAAGATGGCTTCGACAGTGAGCTAAAAATAAACAAAAGTAAGGAAGCTCCGACGCACGTGGCTACGCTGCGGCGAAGCTGCAGTTCGTGCTCCTTCATGAGCAGCTGCTGTAAAATAGGTGGCCCACAGTCGACGTGGAAATCTGGCGTAGTTTTCTGAACTCGGTAACTGTGGTTGGAACCGGGCTGGCGGGCATGCTGAGTTCTGCGCTGTTCGCCATCATCCATTTAAATTTCACCGATATGTTCATCAGCCAAAGTGACGAAGTAGTTGGCAGAAACATCACTGCCAGGTATTTGAGGATACGCTGGCCTCCAATTCCATCCAGCCTTTACAGTACGGCTAGCCGCGTTCTGGTTGTGGCGGAGGGAGTGTTGCCTGTTACATTAGTGCGCTCATGGCGTCTGCTGCTTTAATCGCATATTCTACCTTCCTTCGCTCTCAATTGTGTATCTCCACTGGTTGGCCCTTTCAGATTATTTCTGACCATAATATTCATTTTTTCGTTTGCGCTTTCTCTTCCTACACCAACAACACTTCCGTGCTCTTTATTATGCTGAATTCTTTCAAAGCCTTTACTAGCGCGAATCCAAATGCGAAGTCTCCACGCCGCGGCAAGGAACATTCTGTGAAAACCGCTCAAGGACCCTTCAATGACTGTTTTCTCATTATTAATCCATCACAGTGGCACAAATTGCTAAGCGTAACTTTTTTGGGAAACGAAAGGTGGTAGTAGGTTCTGTGTTGGTATAATAAACCAGAATTGATTGTCAGGAGTCTCCACGCAGTTCTTTTTTCCTTCCTATTTGCGCATCCGCGTTGCTTCCTTAATACCTCTGCTGCCACTTTTTGGCAGAATGATTTTTGGTCTAAGGCCACCATTACGCTGAGGAGTTTCTATTCCCTTCCCTGCGTTGTAATCAAACTGCAAAGTACCGAAATGTAACAGGAACCCATGCTTTCACTGGCACTGTTAGCGGAGCGTAGTCAAGCACTGACGTAAACCCACAAACAGGGCAGAATAATTCCTTCCCCGCTGCTGCCCTATTGCATAGGTCTCAACTTCATAAGCATAGCAAAGGAACGTGATGAGCGTTTATATACCAATTATTCATTTATTGAGTTATTCGTGTGTCAGTAGTTCATAAATTCTTTGAAGACAGTGGCAGGCGACTGAGGCGTTGAGCAAACCAGTCGAGTTTTAAAAGTGTCTGATGCTCTCTTTAGATAAGCAATTCCAGGATTCTTAGACATCTGTTTTAATTAGGAGGCAACTATGGAATACTGTAGGCTGCTGTTGTGGAAATATCGAAGGCGATGGTCTATGCTTCCAATGCAAAGTAAAACGTTTTTTTTTTTTCTAAGTTAGTTCATTGCTGGCATCTACTGGTTAAGACTACTATAGCAAACCAAGGAGAACGTTTTTCATGATAGCAAAAACATTAACAGCAAAAAATTTCAAGCTCGTGGAGTGGAGACCTGCGGTTATATTAACTGTTATGGTGAAATGATACAATGTATAAAAAATTGCTTTCACGAACTAGCTCCAGTTCAAAAATGCGCTTATCCAGGATTTCTGGGCATGGCGAACGGCTGTCCGGAAAAGGTATCACCCAAAGAGCTTTTGATCCCGTCCAAACGTTGCATTTATATAGCAGCCATATTTTTTGTCTACAAAAAAAAATGTTAAGTTGGAGCCCAGAACAGTGCGAAAAACTTGAAGGTTCCTGCTAAATCGCGCCATCAAGGCATCGCTGATAGCCTTGACGTTTGGCAGATATCTACGCAACCACTTGAATCGATAAGTAGGGCACCTAAATTATGTGCTAGCTTATGATAGGAAATGTATTTCTTTTCTGAGCGATTATCTACATTTTTTCCCTTAAAACATCGCTTTTAGTTATCATCACTTCAGCAACCCTATTTAGACGCTCCAAGCATTGACATTTTTTATTCCAGAGCCAGTGCCAAGTAGAGAGGACCGCGCATGCCTGAACACCTTGCTCTTTACTTATTCTGTCTTAGCCCCATGTGATGGCAATAAAGGCAGGTGGTGCCAAGAGCGAAATGCGACGAGCAAATGCCAAAGTGAAACGGCTACGCGCCGGCAGGAAAGCTGGGGCAAGCGCTACGTATGCGCCGCTTTACGCTGCTTGCAGAGCTGTGCTTGAAGAAGAAAATAAAAGATGCAGTTCATCGCAAATAGAGGAAAACAGTTTCCTTCCGTCCCCCTCTAAGGCTCCCGCGAGACCAACCCACCGCGCCTTCATGGTCATCTGTCTCCATTCTGGCCGCGTGCACATCTCTTGGAGGGTCTACGCTTACTTCAGGCAACGGATCGCCGCGTTTGGAGAGCCGCGTCGCTCTCCAAGTCTGCTGTGTGCCCTTTATTTTCAGTTTTCGCGCCTCGAGTAAGCTCAGGTGTGCTCGAGAGACTGGGTCACCATCCAGATCAGGCCCGTAAAGAAGTCGTACCTGAAGCTACATTTCAGAATAACACCAAATTCATTTTAAACACATCGGAAAATTGTTTTTGTTCGTTTATTTCTGCATTTGTTACCATGCTTACCAAGTTTTTTTGCCCATGTTTTCGATTACTTTATGCTGGTCAGGTTCAATAAGCTACACTCTGCTTTGTGAGAAACAATAGCCCCAGTATAAAAAAAAATGAAACCAGTGCACTTTCTGTGTACGTCGTTAGATGCTGCTCACAGAAATACAGCACGAAGAACACGGTGATTAAGAGAGATATGCGTCACCCGCAGAGCTGTGCGTACATCGCACGGCAGCTCTGCTTGAGTTCGTTCTTGTTTCTACACTTTCACTCAATGTCTCTCTGCCAAGCTACAACAAACAATGCAATACAAACTAGCCTGAAACAAAACGATTCTCAAAACACTTCGATTTTTGATACAGAGAAAAAGAGAGAAGAATAAATGCAGAGACTGGTTTAAGAGCTTTTTGCAACGCGAGAAAGGGTGCTCGCATTCCCGAAGACACGCCCGAAAGCTCTGTGCTCATCGCCTGTGCGAAGTGCGAACTTCCGAGAGCTACGTATTTTATGGAGTCACCGTTATGAAAGTAAAAAAGAACCAGCTTCGCGCAGCGAAACTCTTGCAGAGTTCCTGTGCGACATGCGCACAGCTAGCAAACGGAGTTCGACATTCCCACTCGCCGTTGCCGTCACGCGGGCGTTTTCTCCATCTTTCTTCTTTCAATCCGCTAAGGAGTCCAATAGTTTTGAGCCACATGAAGTGAGCTTCTTATTTCAAAGAATGGCAGTCCTTTGAAAAGCGCTTGTTCTTTCACTCGACACTCTTTTTATTTCGTTTAGGTATACATAGTAGTTTGTCTCGAGGAAGTCTTGAAGCGAGGCCAAGGCGGCAGACTTCCCTGTCATTATTACAGTGCTATTCAGGTAAGTGCACTTTATAGTGGTTTGAGCCGCTGTGGTTGGCATTTATTTTAATCTGGACGCCATCGTTCTGGCCAGAAACGCGCGCGCCCTGAAAGAATACTGAAATTATTGCAGAATTTTCGTAAATGGCACGATCAACTAGTGAAATGATAAATGCCGCCAAGGATGCTTTTATACAAAGGCGACAGTGATTAGAAGCAAATGGCGGCCCCCGCAGAAGAAGAAAAAGCCTGCTTGACTCGATATTATTTATGTGCCTCGATAATAAGGACTGAAGTAATCATTAAACATGTAACAATAACGCATGTTTTTTTGTTTTATTCGAGATGTTTGCCATTAGGCATAATGAAAAAGGGAAAGGAAGTTATAAGAAGGAGTATAAACTAGCCTCGCTTAAAAGGTGGCAACAGTTCTTGATAAGGCGATTATCATGAGTCCACTTGCGATAGTCGCCTGCAACGTCCCATCGCAAGCCTACCTTCCTTAGGAAGCGTCGCCTCACGGAAGCTGTAGCCTGGCAAGTCCACAGCAAGTGTTTTTCGTCACACTGGTCTGGCGCAGCATCACAATGAGAACACTTGTCAGTCACTTCGAAACGTTTGTCACGCCACCGATGACGCACATAAGGAGTCAGAGCCGCTCCTGTCCGAATCCGGCGCACAGATACCTCCTCCTCCCGAGTGAGACTCCGGGGGAGAGGGTACGAACACGGAGGAATTAGAGCGCGTGTTCGCGGACGCAAAACCTGATTCTCGGAAACATGCTTACTAACCTGCCCCTCATAAGATTAACTACTCAAACGCGCATGGTTCTTGTAGCCACTGGCTACAAGGCACACTTTCACGCTGTACATTCTCAGCAGCACCTGGTTTCAGACCCATGAGATGTTTGTTACCTACACCCACCCAGTCAAAATTTTCATTCACGTGTTAAAAAAATACCTGACGTACAATTATTATTTTCAAACGCAACTTGACACTTCAAGGCTGGCCGCCAAAACCCGTCAATTTGCGCCTCGGCTAGGTTAAAAATTGAGTATTTGCTGGCCTTCATAAATTATAAAAAATTAAATATTCCCTGGCCTTCATAAATGTATTTAAGTATCCACTCTCCAGTGAGAGGGCAGGAATTCAGGAAACACATATATGCATGTCCGTGTAACGATGTGCAAATACTTCCAGTAGAAATAAAACTAAGTTCAAGTATTCTTCATTGCTCCCCTATTCGCATTTGTGCTTTTTTAGACAGATTTCACTTGCTATTTTTCCCCGTCTTCTCTGTTCACCAAGGTACTATACGAAAAACACTGTCAGTGTGATTTTATGGCAAATTTTTCAGCAATCATTGTCATCAGGAGTGGTGACGGAAGACTGGAAAGTAGGCAAGGTTGTTCCAGTTCCGAAAAAAGGTCCGCCTTTTTTATGTTCTAGTTATCGTTCTGTTTCAATAACTAGCGCTTGTTCAAAACTAATGGAGCATGTGCTTTACTCTCACATAGCAAAATTATTGATATCTGTCACTTTTTTTCATCCTAATCAGCATAGGATTCGCAAAGGGCTATCAAGTGATACTCAACTATCTTTATTCATTAACAACATAAGCTCTATTCTCGATTTAAATATTCCGGTGGACGCTCTCTTTTTGGATTTCGAAAAGGCATTCCACTAGGTTCCCCATCAAAGACTTCTACTTAAACTTTCACGCTCACACATTAACCCGCTTGTATTGGATTGAATACGCAATTTTCTCAATAACCGGAAACAATTTTGTATGCCAATAATCTCTCATCTTACTCCCCGGTCCTTTCCGGTGTCCCCCAAGGCACTGTGCGGGGGCATTTGCTTTTTATAATCTATATTAGCGACCTGCCTAATAATATCACTTCTCTTATCCGCCTATTTGCAGACGACTGTGCAATCTACCGCTCCTTCCATAACACCTCTGATTCTCGCTTACTTCAAGACGAACTTAAACGGGTTGAAGCCTGGTGCAGCACTTGGTTAATGTCCTTAAACACTAATAAAACGTCATTGCTTTCTTTTCATCGGCGCTAAGTATGAAGTATGAATTATGAAGTATGAAATAAGTGCATCTGATATATCATCTCTTCAGTCGTATAAATATCTCGGCATCACATTTTCTAACACACTTAATTGGTCAGCACACATAACAAACATAACAAACGAAGCCAATCACACTCTTCGCTACCTCCGTAGGAACTTGCGACTCGCTTCTGCTTCAATTAAAACATTGACATACCTCACATTTGTCCGGCTGAAGTTGGAGTACGCATGCTCAGTCTCATCAATCTCCCTCATCAATCTAACCTTTCGAACACCCTGGAATCAGTACAGAATCGCGCAGCTAGATTTATTTTTTCGGGCTACTCGTATCACACCAGCGTCACTGCACTTAAATCTGAGGCTAATCTTACTAATCTCGAGTCCAGACGTTGCATCTTTAGGGTCTGCCTCTTTCATAAATTTTATCACAGCCAACTTGATGTTTCAGCTATCTTGCCAGCTCATCGCTTATCAAGCCCTACCAACCATCCCAAAGCAGTCTACCCACCCCCAGCATAGACTACAGCTCATCTTCGCTCATTTTCCGTGCAAACTGCTCCAGACTGGATCAGCCTGCCAATCGACTCCGTGCACCACTCCGATCCACTGCACTTCAAGGCTGCCATCCAATCTATCATTAGTGGAACATTCAGCCCATCCCTCATGTAATACTCCATTCCTGGGGCATTTGAGATATTGATAATAAATAAATAAATAAATAAATAAACATATAGGAAGACTTTTCATGGTGTACTGGCTGTAAAAGTGCAAAGGCACGAACAACCATGCCTGCCACAACCTATCGCAGAGGTTGTCGGCGTCACTGGTCTGCGGCTGTGAACCTCGACAAGAGAGTGCCTCATTCCGAGTCCTGCTGAGATCCCTGGAATGCAGCGACTAAAAACTCTTAAAATGTATTAAGGGGATATGCACAAATATCAAATATCAGGCCAGTGCACAAATATTAGGAAATCGGCGCCCCCATAGCAACACTCAGGAAGCATCGATGGGGTGGCGATGAGCGCTGCTGCATGTGTGCTGCATATTATTCAGTCATTATGAACGGCACTGCACATAGTTTATATTATGATGGAGTAGAGCCTCCACGTGCAGTAAGTGTTAACATGGTGCCCTATGTACGGACCTGCGTTGCCAGTGAGCACGAGGTGCAGGAGTTAGGTGTCCAGTCTATATCGTCCCTATGGTGTTAAACACTGGCGCCTGAAAGAGATCATTGCGCTTTTTGCAATAGAACTTAGAGCTCAGATGATTAAGATCACTGCAGCTCGAAAAGAATTGTCGTGGAGCAAACTGCTTTAAGTTTTTCTAGCTTCATCGCCCCCCATATATTTTGAATTCCTCTTCAAAAGCACGTAATGTAAGCGACCTTTCCTCTAGATTTCTGCAAAAACAAGGCTTCAAAAATTTACTAAAATAACATTATAAGCGTCGAGATGTCCAAAAACGATGGAATCCACAGCAGCTTCTTAAAAAACTTCTGCTTTCGTTTTGCGAAGAGCGTACTAAACAATGGCTAGAATTCTGTGCATACAAAACCTATTATAATAAAACGAAATATCATGGCACCTTCAATCAGTGATTTCTAACTCGTGATAACTGAAAGTTTAGAGATGGCATACAAAAAAGTTTAAAATCTTCGACATTAACATGTGTGCCCGGTCTTAAGTTGTATAGAAGCTCAGCCGAAGAAAAACAAGGCGAAGAATAACGAAATGCAACATAGTTTTTTTCTCTCTGTAATTATAATCCGTGCTGTACACGCTATTATTTAAGGCATCCTTTAAGCTCTTAGAGCCTCCTTTCGATTAGCTTATCGATCGTAAGCTCGTTTTTCTCCGCAGGTCCTGTGATACACCTTCTCTCGTGCGTTAAACATGCAAGGAGCTAAGGAAGTCGTCCGCACGAAAGGTTGAATCACATAATTAATGTGTTCACAGTTTACAATTTGTCGTCGCCAGAACTTCGAAATGTGGAGGTGGAGAGGACACTGCGCCGGCTTCGCAGAGTTGATTATAGATTGCTGCTTTACGGCAAGTCGACGGGGGCCGAGAGAACGTGTAAGTTCGCACTAAGGCCATTATTCTCTGAAGGTACACGGCGAGCTAAAGTACGCGTGGAAAGTGCGAACTATTTTTGAAAATTTGGTTCATTTATTTGTAGTGTTCTGCCTCAGTGCTTTCCACGTGTTTGATTAATTAAAGGTATTCGAAGAAGCGAGGAAATGAAAGTGTCTGTACAACGCCGCACCACCTTTCAGAGACGCCAGAGTAGTTACTGTCAGCGTAAGGCAAGGCATTTTTCACAATCGTGCACTACTATAGGATGTAGCGCAACGTATATACCTTGCATTAATAGAAAAAAACGACAGTCAACTGACACTATTCATAGATGTTTACGGAATTTTCTAATCAGTTAACATGTTCTCCGTAAAATGGGAAGACGCCGAGATCCCGTCGTTGTTTATTGGACGGCCCACTTTAGTTTATTGGCTATTTGTTTGGCGCACTTAGTGGTCTTACTCCGCGTGGTGCAGATGGCTATCTTCTTATAGCCGTCCAACTTCAGAACACTCTGCAAGATTTCGTCATGCATGGCCCTTCCTGAAACTCCTAAAAAGGGAAGCTGAAAAATGATTTTTTTTTTACCACTGACAACTTTATCTATTCTTGTAGACCTATTCAGCTGTTCCTGCGTGCCAAGAACTGTTTGGCCACGAGTGCTCATTAAAGCAACCTGATCACTACGCTTCACGGAAAAGCCTCCATTCGCAGAAACACTAGCGCACCTAACCTGATGCGCTTTTATTTAGATTAGACGCAAGAATAGGGATGCTGGTTCAAGGCAAGGCCAATTCCAAGCCACTCATCTGAACGCTGGTCGACAGTGTAAAAGTGGTGAAGAAGACACCAACTACGAGGAATAAAAAATACACACACAGGCAACCATGCAAAGTGCTTCGACAAATCTGCGTTGCCTGTATCGGTTGTACAGTCTTTGTCAAAAGTAACCAGGCTGCATGGTTTGCTTCTAGCTTGTATAGTGGAGCCCTTGTGGCTTTCCTAAATATCGAAAGGTGTTGGAAGTTAAGAACCCAGTCCTTACCTAGAACGACCATTTCAACTTCAGGGAAGCTGTAAGGGCTCCCCTGTACGAGCTAGAAGCAAACCATGCAGCCTGGTTACTTTTGACAAAGACTGTACATTTTGCTTTTATACTAGGTATTTGAATGGCATTTCACCTTCACTTTCTTCGTTTATCGTAAGGCTTATCGTAAGTGGAGGCTTCTGGAGCATGCGAGTGGGTGGAAGTTGGTGGGAGGATCTGCAGAGGTGTGAAGTTTGGCGGACTCAAGAATCAAATGTGGATGTCACGTTGTAAGGGTGTAAGTTTTAAATTGCCGCCCTCAGTTTTAACCCGGGATCTCTTATCTTGAGTTCGCTTTTACAGGCAGTGGAAATGTGAAAGAATACCCACTCGGAGTTGCTACGCATGCGCCTTTGCGCCGATTATCGCTTCATCTCGATGGCACTAGTATTAGCTTTAACTAGCAGCTTACTTTCAGTTTCTATTTCATTCCGAAGTGCCTGCAGGGCGTTTTCCAGTAACCCCCATGACTCAGTGTGCCTGATAATAAAGACTTAACAGCTCAGCTAAGCCGTTTCCAATATATTGCACCACGCAAGGCTGCACGAGTGGGTGAAATTCGAGCGCCAATACAGCAGACGACGCAGTACTAGTCCACCTACACTCGTTGTCCCTGCGTCTTGAAGAGCGGATGGGAGATTAGGCAGGAAACTAACTGTAACGGCGAGTGTCACTGCTGTCTTTGTTCATGTTTGTGCACGTTTTACAATTAGGGTGCCTAACATTTTGTTTACTTTTATTTTGTCTTCTGTAATTAATTTTCTGCCTCAAGGAGGCTGTGTAGGTAAAGGTAGCTTTACTCAGGCAGACATATTAACCCTGCCTTAAATGCTTCGGGGCTGCATGCCCATTCAAAGAAACTCTTATCTCTGGATACTACTGCTTCGTTTTGTTTTCGTGAGCCTGAGTCGGTACAACTTCACCTTCTTATTTAACATTTGTTTTTGTTCCTTGTCCACGTAGGAAAGGGTTGCGCTTTCCAACGTCCCCAAAGAGCAAGTACTGCGCATATGCTTCGGCTCTATAATCCGCACACCTAATTTTAACGAGATGGCGCTGTCCCCTTCCCTCCTCGCTTTTGTCCCTCTTCCAAACTCTTCCCAGATGCACCTCTCCCGTTGGCATTATGAATCTAGAGAGCAACTCTGTAAAATCATCGTTTCCCGATTACGGTCGGGAGACCACTTTCAAAAAAAAATTGTTCAATGTCCCGAAGGCAGGAAGCTCAATTTTTGTTCCCTCAAACGCAGTTAGGCGCCGTGTCGGAGCCAGATGTAACTAGATGACACCACCGAAGCATGTGAGCCAGAATCTTCAGGTGGAGTCAAAATTTTAGCATGAAGTGCACGAATGAGTTTTGAACCACATGCGTGCTGCAACACTTTTTGGAGGAGGTCTTTCATTACCTGCTTGGTTGTTGGTGAGGCGCGATTGCGCAGTTGGAACCAGAGTCAGAGTTTATGACTGTTAATTCTGTTTCTACTTACTTTGTCCTAAAAACAGAATGTTGTAGTCCGACCACCTTACTGCGCATGACTTCTTTAACACTGCTATTAATACAAAATTGATTTATTCTGCAAAGTGACCCTGCTAGCAGTTGCAGAATTGTATTTTATCAGTTCATTTGAAAATTCTATTTATGAACAGCCCTAGACGAGAGTTGCGACACAAGAAAGCATATAGATGTTTGTGGATTCAAATCAGCACGAATATATATTTACACAAAATTAGCCGCTGTGCTACTGTCGCAAGGAAAGTGTAGTTAGTGTGATGAATAAACAGTCCGATTGCTTAAGACACATGCCGCAATGTATGTCAGCATTAGTAAAGAAGATACAGGAGTAATAAACAAGCTCTCCGAAGTCTTTTCAGGCCAATTTTAGTCGCATCACTTTTCATAAATGCCTCTAAAAACATAAATCCTTACTACCCTTATTTTCAATTTTTTTTTCCCGAAGTCTTGCATTTTTAGGTGCATCCGAGCTGGTACCTCGCCAGAAGTCGTAGCCAGTAATAAGCCAATTATGGTAAAAACAAACAAGGGTGTTGTGTTAATAAGGATGAACTGAGACCGTACTGCCGCACCCACGTCACGTTTAGCATCGCTGATATTATGGTCACGTATTCTGAAGTAACGCGTGACATCTGTGCATAACTTGTGGTTGCCTGCAAACAAACGTAAAGTACGTATGAATCGCCTAGAATGGATTTTTCAAAGTTTAGTTGATAAGTTATTCTCATCACTTAAGAACCTTAAGTAAGCACGCAAATTCATGTTGCAAAGCGCACTTGAGACACAGGCGCAAGCGAAGTACGCAAAATACTCTAAAACTTATCCCCACCACCGCTTTTCAAGGACCAGCGGTTATATGAGTACATACCACACCGAAGACTTGGCTGTAGGAGCGAGAGCTGTCAGCCGATGCTTTATCCCCGTAATCACCCTCGCGTAAGGACTTTAGCATTCATGCCACATTCACCGCGGCCACATACTCTGGTTTTCTTTTCAGTTCATAAAGTACACAGGACGCCGAGATTATGTGGCAATCCATCCAGCCTGTTCTTCATGTCGCCACGCTGCTTCCGTGGCATCTTATGCTGCGTGTGCTTTTTTTATGTTGTAGCATTATAAATCCCGTCAAGAAAAAAATTCATGGTTTTATGTCGCGAAATTCATGACTGATCGGAATAGGTGACGTGACCGTATGATGTTGTGGCAACTTTCTCAGGTCATTTCTAATGCCCTTCACCTAAATGACTTTTTTTTCCGGTCCTCTCGCCAGACGGTTTTATCTTAGCGCACGCCCCTTATTATTTGCAATGCATGAATATTTCCCCCTTGAACTTCTGCGTTCGCCAACTTTATTTTCATAAGGTTCCACGCGCCTATCTCCTTTTCATATATGCAAAGCACAAGCGAAATATACAGCTTCAGGGGCCACGCAGGCACCGCTTTTTGGACATTCCTTCTATTTCTTGACAGTCCCATTAATTTGCGTATAATCGGTATAAACTTTATATTTCTAGTCAGGATAGCAAGCATATGAATTTAGGTAAAAGTGAGAAGAATATACAATCACTTAATGAAGAAACTTATAAGATTTTTTTTATTTTTTACCTGGATTAGATATAGAGAGTGTGTCATTTATTCTCAGCGCAATATAAAGCTTGGAAATGGCTGCCCATGACATTAGCCAGGTGCGCCTACAAATATAATGTGCAGAAAGTCAAAGCCCGTGAGATGCATTAGGGCAAGTGCACTTGCGAAGGGATATGTTATCAATAACTTCATTTCATTGAAACAGTTCTCATAGTGATATAACTGGCCGTTTGTTGAATTACTCAATATTGTTAAGGTTTGGTTTTCGACAACATATAAAACGCACAAGTTTGCTTTACCATCGGTTTAATTTCGATGGAGGCGAAATTCTAGAGGCCCGTGTACTGTGCGATGTCAGTTTACGTTAAAGTCCAGGTGGTCGAAATTTCTGGAGGCCTTCACTACAGCGTCTCTCATAGCTTGAGTGGCTTTGGGATGTTAAACCCTAATGAACCAAACCAAACCTTACCATTTATACAGCCTTTTGCAGATTAAGGAAAAATATTTTACTCAGTCAAAGCTTCACCACTCATGCAGGCATTGTGGAATCAAGAAGGCCTATGTAAAAACACGGAAAGTATCTATAACGGGTGCACACCTACAGTAGTCCTCCATAAAGTCAGCAATAAACTTTCAACAAGAAAATGTGGCAGGCAGGGAGACATGATCTCGCCAGTGCTTTTCACTGCCTGTTTAGAGGAGGTATTCAGAGGTCTTGATTGGGAACAGTTGGCGATAAGGGTTAATGGAGAATACCTCAGTGTTCTGTGATTCACTGATGACATTGCCGTGCTAAGTCACTCAGGAGATTAACTGCAAAACATGATCAATGAGTTAGAGATCCAGAGCAATACTGTGGGTCTAAAAATTATTAAGCAGAAACCCAAAGTAATATTCAACAAACTCGGAAGGGAACCGCAGCTTACAATTGGTAGCGACGTGGTGGAAGCGGTAAGAGAATACGCCTACTTAATACCGGTAGCAACCGCAGGTCCAGATCACGAGAGTGAAACAAGTAGAAGAATTGAGTGAAGCGCAATTGGCAGTTTACCGATATCCTTCTAGAGAGAAGCATACAGTAGCTGTATCTTACCGGTACTCACCTATGGGGCAGAAAAGTGGAGGATAATGAAAAGGGTTCAAGTTAAGGACAGTATAGAAAGGACTGGAAAAAAATATGGGTTTAACGTTGAGACAGGAAGAGGACATATTAGGCCAGGTATCAAAGACGAGTTAATGACATCGTATTCGAAATCAAGAGGAGAAAATGGGCTTGGGCAGGGCATGTAATGCGAAGGCAAGATAACCGATGGCCCTTAAGGGCAACAGACTAGATTCGAAGGAAGGAAAGCGTAGCAGCGGGCGGCTGAAAGTTAGGTGGTTGAATGAGATCAAGAAGTTTACTGGGATAGGATGGCTACACCTGGCACAGGGCAGGGTTAATTAAAGAGATATCAGAGAGGCCTCTGTCCTGCAATGGCTTAGTCAGGCTGGTGCTGCTGCTGCTGATGATGATGATGATGAGTTTCTTGTTAAAATTATCATAGAAAACTAAGCATAAATAAGTAGATACAGTGCGTCGGCACTGGTAAACAGGCGGTGCCAATGTAATGCGCCCATGTATGAAGAGAATAATTGGCCGCAGTACTTATTTAACCGCAGCAGCATACTCCTCTCTATAAGTGGGCCCTTTAGAAACCCTAACTTGATCCCATAGCAAGAGGGCAAGGTCGAATTATGATGATGTTCTATACGGTCGGCGGAGTTTTTACTTGAGCAATACCATGGTGGCGACGTTTCTTGGCACTCATTAGGGCTGTAATACAGTTACGGTAGTTTTAGATAAAAAGTGCATATACGTACGCATGAACACGCATGTCGCTCTTTTTGTGGTGCTTGTGAGACAAAATTGCTGCCTAAATCGGAGGTCTCAAACATTTAACGGTCTTATTATTCGTACCGACAGTTCATTTCGTTTGCTCATCCTGTTTTTCTCAGGGCATATCTTTTTTCGAAGGTCATTCCTGCGTACACGTGCAATCCCAGGCAAGAAAAAAAGGCATGGTCAATCTCGCCTCAGCTTCAGAAGATATGTCTGTCACGCGCAACTCTTTTCACCTTGCACCGCTCTCAGTCGCCGCTGTCTAGAGATATGAATGTAGGCTCAGACAGAAACACGTAACCGTGGCGCACTGATCGATGTGGACGTGACACACTGAAATTCACCGCAGCACTTTCCGTTCACCACGCGAATCGTATTTCATATACATGATAAGAAGGGAGCATGCAACAAAAGAGGGTTGGAGTTGGGTGGTTGTATGACTTTGCAGTGCACGAGAGTAGGGGGAGACGAGAGGCGGCTTCTCAGGGTCAGGAAAGATCGTGAGGGTGAGCCAGAAAAACGGCTAAACTCTAAATATGAATGTACTTTATGCCCACAGAAAGATTCCTTACGGCTAAATCCCAGAACCTTTACCATATAAAAAAGAAGGGATTGGAAGGGAAATATGGAATGCGAAGAAAAAACGTAGGTGCTGGTACAGCGCTTGCCGCGCGCTTAAGAGGAGAGATTTCCGCCATCCGAGGTTAACGCCATGTTCAGTTGAGCGCAAAGAATATTGAACAGTATAACAGCAGAATGTCTACGAGGGCAAAGCCAGCGCTAGCTCATGAATGCGGCGCCAGGCATCGAGAGGAGCGTCTTTGTATACCGACGCCACCAGTTTATGGATGCTGGCCTTTGCAAAAATACGTGCTTGGAGACGAAAACGCTAGACGTTCCTGCATCGATCTCTGTATATACTGCATGAAGAGAAGGTAAATGAGACAGGGTACAATGGCAGGCCAAGTACAATGGAAGCCTGCATCGCCTAGCGTGGGCGAAAAAGAAATTCCTGTTTCGTCTGCAACCGGACAGATTTTCTTATCCCCTGCGCTGAGCTCGCTACTTAGCTGGACACTTCTCGCTTTTTTCCGAACTCGAGCCTTTTCTCTTTGCTCGACCTGCGATGACATAATTCATTGCTGACGCGTCCTGCTCGAGTCTCTCCCAGCCTGAAAGACATGAAAATGAATACACAGAACGTCATTAAATTAATGGGAAAACACCCACCGGTGGCGCCGCGTATTTTTGCTCCTCACGATTTGAATGTGCATCTTCTTGTCGACCTCCAGCTCCCTGTGTTTCGTAGCGTGGATGGATGCAAATGAAAGAGAGGTGCACAGATGGACAGGAAACATCCTTGTAAACCAGATAAAAATGGCAAAAATGAGTGACACCTCCAAAGACAAAAACAGGACGAGTCTTTAGTAGGTGGCCGGGGGCGAGGGAGAAACCGCTGTCGCCAAGCAGAGTCGAGAAGTGGCGGACAAAAGGGGAATGGCGACAGGTACAGAGCGGCACACTGTGATTGCTGTATTGGTTCGGAAGAATAGAGAAGAGTTATTGCGGGCAACACAGTAACTTACGGACTAGACGACGCCACCAGCCACCCACAAACGGGAACACTGTGTTAATGTATACGCTGCCACATGTATAGCATTGATCCTCTGAGAACTTTTTAAGTAAGACCTAGATGTGATTTCGAAAGCAGTTAGCACGGACACCATTCATCAATCAATCAATCAATCAATCAATCTTTATTTTGCATTTTTAGTACAGATAAAAATGCAGGGAGTGGGGACAAAAAGCTGCTCTGAGGCAAGCTTGACTGGGTCCCCACCCCCTTTACATGGCAGTTTGTGGAGCAGTTATGGATGAAATGTTGAGTGTTTAAAAGAACAATTTACAGCACATGCGATTTTCGCGCAGGAAATGAATAATGTTACAAATGCGGTCTTTTAAAATATAAAAAAATACAACAAAATGCAACAAACACTCGCGTGATAGCAGACCTGAAAAATGACAATGTTAATAAACAAACTCGCCTGAATATAAGGGAAAAGAAATAGTAAAGACAAATGGACACAACTACAGTACTCTGGGATGAAATGACGTGTTACAAAAGCTCTGTTTTTGGTTATGAAGATGGTTGACACTGTTAAACGCCATGAAACTGGTTGATGAAATGAAGCTTTATATTACATTTAGTGGCTGTTTGCAGGTCGATTTCCATCATTAATAATTTGTTCAATAATCTCGGAAGGCGATTTTCGACGCTATCTAGCCCGTGTGTTAGCCTGGTGAATGGCACGTGCCATGTTCCTTTATTCCGAAATACATACCCCCTGTCAGGAAGGCTTTTTAAACTACATAAAGACAAAAATGCATTGTTATTAGTTTTTAAGCTATGTTTATATCTCATCGACAGGTTAAAGTCATATAATGTTGGAAAAGGTATAATTTTGTATTCATAATAGGTATTATGTAATGGGCTTTCACTTTGAATGTTGACTACGTGACGAAGGGCTTTCTTCTGCAGAGAAAAAATCTTATTTATGTTTTCTTTTGATGTTGTGCCCCATACAAGTCCGCAGTAATTTAGTTGAGCATAGAACAACGCGTTATATATTAATAGCTTAAATTTCAGTGGTAAAATATAACGAAGCCTCCAGAGTACTCCTGATATTTTGGCAAGATTGGTTAATATATGCTGCACGTGTGAGTTCCATGATAAGTGCTGATGAAATGTCACACCAAGTGTCTTTGCTTCTGAAACCACTTCAATAGGATTATTGCCGATATGAATGTTAAAGTTGTAGATAATTGGCTTTTGATAGGGTGTAAACAGGACAGCTTTGGTTTTTGCACTGTTGATCTGCAGGGAATTTCTATTGCTCCATTCGTATAGGTTTTGTAGTGTCAAATTTACGTTATTGCTCAAATCACTGGGATTATCTGATTGAACAAAAATACTTGTGTCATCGGCATAAACAATAAGTTGTGATTCCTCGGCTATATTCCCTATATCATTTATATACAAGTTAAAAAGCTGTGGCCCCAATATGCTGCCCTGAGGAACGCCTGCATTCAAGTTCATAAGAGAAGAAAAATTGTCATTTATAGCAACGCACTGTTTTCGATTTGAAAGATATGATTTGAGAAATTCCAAGGCAATGCCTCGAAACCCATAAAATTCTAATTTTGCTATCAGCGTTTGGTGATTTAAACTGTCGAATGCTTTTTTGAAATCTATGAAAATGCCCATTATTAGTTTCTTATCCAAAAATGAATTAAGGATGATTTCTTTTTGTGTTAGTAAGGCTAACTCTGTGGACATACCTTTTCGGAAGCCAAACTGGAAAGGGGAAATTAATGAATGCTTATTGCAGAATGAGTCCAGCCTCAGCAATACTAACTTCTCAAGCGGTTTTGAGAGAACGGGAAGGACAGATATGGGGCGATAGTTTGAAAATGCATTTTTATCGCCTGATTTATAAATCACAGTCACTTTAGCACGTTTCATGCTATCGGGAAATACACCTGATGACAAACATAAGTTGTATATGTGATTGAGCACAGGCAAAATGTAGTCTAAGACAAACTTGATCGGTGTAATTCTAAGACCATCAATATCTCTTGCGTTGCTATTGCTTAGTGATGTAAAGACCGAACGTATTTCATTCTCAGATGTTGGATAAAAAAAAGCGGTATGTTCGTTACGATTACGCAAGTAGCTCGTCACACGTTCATCATGACCACTTTTTACTAAGTTAACAAAATAGGAGTTAAATGCGTCTGCGAGTTGAAAGCCCTCGAGAGTTTTTCCGTTTTGTGTTACTTGAATATCGTCATTTCTCGATTTATTGCGGTTCATGATAGTATTTAGAGCGCGCCATAGCTCATTGGTGCGATTATCTTTGAATATAAGCACAAATCGTTACGCTAGCTACGGAATTGTCTCAATACAGAAAAGCCTGAACTCAGATGGAAGTAAACAGCCTAGTGCAATTGAGCAAGTCAGTCACTCGAACGAGGATCTGGAGAATTCATCGTGCACAATACCAACGAGAAGGTGAAAAGGTTGGCTGGAGTCCATCCACCAAATCTTGTGGACGCGTATGCAGCGTCGTATATAATTTAATGAATATCGCGTTTGGACAGAATCCGCTCCGTGGTCAAGCACAGAGCAACCATCAGAGAAAGAAAAATCGAGTTGGATGCCTAGAATGCCATTTTCTCGAACGTTATTTTGACTCCCGTAGACAATTCATTGGAGAAGGTATTGCAGACGTAGCCTGCCAGAATCCTGTTAGAAAAAATAGGCACCAAAAATAGCTATTGGTATTTAAAAAAAAACAAAAATACTTCCTTGCGTGGTTGTTTCAACACCCGAGGACAGGTTCGTAGCAGTTTGACGCGAAAACTAACACAAACTGAGACACTGAGACACTTTAAACCCGCGAAATTTTCAGCCGCTCAAAATTAATTTCGACTCCTCCAGTGCACTTTGGGCTTAGGTACGCAATATTTTTTTGCACGTAATAGTATGTGTGTGTACACCACAGTAACAAGCCGCTGTTTAACACAGCGAATGTGACCTACACATGAGTGTGACAGCCATAAAAATCTTGAATATAAAGTGGTCACATATAAGCCTACAGAACTTAATTTTTCACAGAATGAAAATAAATTGTTTTTGAGAAACGCTATAATGCACATCTGCGTGTGGCCGACGGGAAAACTCGGCTGTAAGAAAACAAATTTCAAAGTTATGACGTTATTTGCAACATACCACATGAACGTCAATGTTAAAGAAAGCATCGCGTGCTAGATACAAGAGTCTTTAGGATATCTCGGCCATTCTCAGCGGCATTGAATATCATAGAAAAAAATGATAATTATAATGGTTAAATACTCGTATAATTCAAAATAGAAAAAGTGAAGAGGCATACTAAGAGTAGCGAAACATGGGTTTCACTGATACATCATTGCAATTAGGATTTCAAGAGATCCTGTCTGTTCTGCATTAAAGAGAGACGAGAGCAGCATTGTATACTTTCAAGAATTCTGGATAACTGCGAAAAGGAACAGCAATCGCCTCTAGTTCACAGAGTAGCTACATCTTAAATATAGTGTTTATCCTGCACAACGTGTCATTTGCAATTTATGGAGTAGCGGAAGCTTGAAATCTAATCAATCAAAGAAACGTTCAACTACCTCAGTTTCACGTAGGCAATAGGGGTCCATTAATTACAGGCCGCAATGTGAAGCCTCAGCAGATGGGCAAGTATCAACCGTTCTAACGGGCGGCAGTCTTGTGACCGCGGAACCCATTAACCACTTCATATGAATTCATTTCATTCAGGTGTAACACTCCAGTCGCTGCCTTGGCGCGCATATCAGGATGTAAGTATTAAGGGCGTTCAGCGGGCTACGTCTGGGATCTCAAAGCGAAGTCAATAGTGAAAGAAAATATTTAAATGTTTCTGTCACCTCGCCGTTGAGGCGGCTCAGCACATGCTGGCAATAACGGCCATGACGAATTTTCGCCGGAAGGCATGTGCAATATTTATTTGCTGTGCGCAAACATCATGCTTTATGAATGTCTTCAAAACGAGATAACGAGAAGTAGGGCGCATAGGGTCTTTGCTTACGCGGTGTAATATACGCCAATCTCTGCAAGCCAGATTTTAATGGAGATGTCTTTTCTGAGCCGTTCATGCGGGAAGTTTGCGCAGGGCTGAATGATGTTTGGCTTAAATGCACGTCGGATTCCAGAAACTGTGTCGCTCCTTAGGGGCACATGCAACGACGCGTGATATTAATATTTACGAGCTAGCAAAACACACGTGCAATGCATTTGTACTTTTCTACTATAAAGCCATGTCTATTTACCTTAGAAGACGGAATGTGCTTCTAAGGCCATGAAGCTGCCCGCCGTGAAAAAAAAGTAAGGAGCTTTGTATCTGTGCTTTGTCATATTTCTCTGAGCACTGCATGGAATGGAGAAAACTGCAAATGAAACCAGCCATAAGTTTGTGATATACATAATATAAAGGTACTAAGAGGTGAGGGAGATCGCAAAGTTATAACGAAGAGAGCTAGGAGAGGGAGCCTTGTCAGGTGGGACTTCACGAACGTATTGCCGCGATGACAAGTAATCTTCTATTTCGCGCGGTAGTTAAGATTTCAGCAGCACGGGGCGCTTTCATGGAAACCATGAAGTCAGCCCCAGCGACACAGGCACAGTATGGTACCGAGCACTAGAAGCAATCATTATCGGCAGGTTACACGCTGAACTTAAAAAATTTGCACTTCGTATATTCGCCACAGACAAGAGGAGATTTGACTTCCAGATTGCTGTGAATATCGCCAAGCACAATATTTTTCTCCACATTTTTGGTGGACAAGTTTTTCCGTATTAGATTGAGTCAGACGTATTTACAGCTTAAAATTTTTATTTACATTTATTTCTAACCAAGTAAAATTAAATTCAGTTGAATCTCACCAAAGTTACACTTTAGTCGCAGGTGCCGTCGGTGGACGCCACCGGAAGTCAAAGTAAGCTTCATCTATCTACACCTTTCCTGTCAAAATAGCTAAGGAGTTGACTCCACTTCCTTAATAAACAGAAAATTATTCTTTGTGCATTTCGATGGACAAAAAGGGCTTTTTTGGCAATTTTCCAGCTTTACAAAAGGCATAAAACAAGTCCCCTTTTTTTTAAGTAAACTTCAAGCAAAACTGCGCATTGTATAGGGTCCTTCAAAGCGGCCCTGCCTTTATTGTCATCTAGTCCCAGCGAAACTACATTTTTTACGTCGTTCTTTTCTGCAAACGCAAATAAAATCCTGTGAACAGCCTGTTTAAGGGTTAGTGGTATAATCAAGCAAGACAGTATAGAATATATCACCAAGACATATTTTCTACCAGAACCAGGTTTTCTCTCTTCGCGCTCACACTGGAGATGGCGTTAGATTTTTTTTTTTTTCAACAGCCTTAGGCTAGGGCCACTTAGTGTCCACTGGTTGCACAGTGAAAACTGTCACATTCTGTTTGTGTCTGTGCAGACATATAGTAAAACCAGAGCTTTATTTCACATTTCGTCTGACGGCATAAAAATGGTTTAGGACTCCATTGCCCAAACAAAACAATTGTAGGCTTTGGTAGCATATTGCAAGAATATGGCAGATGAAAATTCATATTGAAGCTTTCATATTGAAGCATATTGGTCGGCAGGCACGGTATGAATTTCGACAAAGTGCCCAGCAGCGCATAAATTCTCTTCGTGTATGCCTCCTGCTTCTAGTCCTTCGTCTTCTGCTATTTGTTCCCTTCAGTAGTAAGTAATAACTCAGTTCTTCCCTCACCCAAGAAAGAATTTCAAATGAGTGGTTCAGATCCAGTGTTTGAGCAGCCAAACACTGGAGTCATTTTGTCTGGGTATGGGGGGGAAGGGTGGGGGAGCGCCTAAATTTGATACGCTAGACGAGCAACAGTGCTATGATTTCACGTGCCGCAAAATGAGTCAAATAGTACCGCAGCGATGTTGACGACTAGTAAGAAACGTTTCCGGCTTCTTCAACACAAGACAAGCGCAAAATATTATTGTGAGCCTCCTAACCAAAGTCTGCGCCTGCCTCGGTGGGGGAGACAAAAGAAGAATTGTTGCTAATAGCTTCCTCCTTAATCCTTGCTTTAACTTACACGTTCTTCCAGCATTGCCCTTCACTTCGCACGGACTAATGAGAACCCCCTCAGGTGATGGCCGCTAGGTTTCTAACTGTTTGTCATCATTCAAGATTGGCATTATCTCTCTTAAAAACTTCAGATACATGCAAGAATGCGAAAGAAAAAAGTATTGGCTGATAACCACTTATCAAGATTCGGAAATCCAGCCTGCTCAAAAATGAAAACTGTAGAGGACAGATAAGAAAAGAGAAAGGAAAAAAGATGCTGCATCATGCAATGGCACTTCAAGGTGCAAAGTTAAGCAAAACCAGCTGATCGAACGTATACTAATGAAGCTAGAACATAAGTTGTTGAAATACAAAAACAAACCACAGCGCGAAAGTACCCAGAAATTTATTTTAACAAGGCGCGCCAATTGTGGGAAACTGTACCACATGGCATTGAATAACAGAAATAACTCATTGTTAAAAAAGGAAAAAATTAAAAGAAACACTTTAAGCTCCGCTTTAACGGTATGATGTAATAGCGTAATAGGTTCACTGTCATGTATGCAGAAGGACATTCTACACTTTGCATTCATAGATCCATGAGACTCCTCATAACCCTTCTGGCGCAAACGTGCAGCAATTAGGCGATGCGCCACTGCCCTGTGATTGCAGGTGGTTCCAGCGGTGAGCCTTATGCGACTAAGGTTGTTCTTCCGAGCGACAAATCATTAATTTCACTGCCCCAACAACGGTGGGCAGTTTGCTCAGAGTCCGGTAGGAAGGATGCGATAGTGGCAGGTTTAATGTCAGCGCCCATCGAGAAGGCAAACAAATCATGCTCTCCTTGGCTACAAACAGTCCTGTAGCCTTGCGAGGAAAGTAGGTTGTGTAAGTCTTCAAAAGGTGGTCCAAATCGTGATACTGTACTAAAGTCTTGGTGAGGTAGTTTTGAAATATACGGCAGCCCTTAATTACTAGTGACGTCGTCCTCGCAGCACAATGCACCGAGCTTTCCTGTGTTGCCACCCCTGCCAACATAATCATAAGGCGGTCAGTTTGGTTTGGTTTGGTTTATTGGGTTTGACGTCCCAAAGCAGCTCAGGCTATGAGGGACGCCGTAGTGAAGGACTCCGGAAATTTCGACCACCTGGGGTTCTTTAACGTGCACTGACATCGCACAATACACGGGCCTCTAGAATTTCGCCTTCATCGAAATTCAGCCACCGCGGCCGGGATCAAATGCGCGTGGTTTCGGGTCAGCAGCCGAGCGCCGTAACCACTGAGCCACCGCGGCGGGTGGAGGTCAGTTCCCTGCCAACTCTTAATTTAAGGAAATCAATCTTGATGCCACCAGGTAATTTATAATCGGAAGCAAAGAAAAGGGTGCGATTAAGTAAAGGCGACGCCCTGTTCAGGGTTTCAATGTTTTGTTTCAAACTATCCTTTTTGTGAAAGGACAGGAGTGCACGCAGTGGTGAGAACGGGAGGGAAAAAAACCAGAAGAAATTACCGTACAAACCTAAATAAAGATCTGTAAAAAGAGAACATTTAGATGAAGAAGTGATATGAATTTCGTCGTTTACAAAACGCAGTTGTATTTAAAGCATAATTTTTCCCCTTACAGTGTATTGCGCGGCAGTGCGGACGAATTTTTAAGCAAACCAAACGGCAGAAACAGAACAGCTAGCACGAAAACTAGGACACCCAATGTTTTTCGTTGCCATGGTGATGGCAAGTATACCATTTAAGCATGTTGGCAGCCCTGGCTTCTGCACAGCGAACGATGTGGTTCTCCTTGTGCGCGGCCGAGGAAACAATCGTTTAGATTGACTAAGGGAACGAGGATCAATAAAGGAAGGCTATCTACGGGAATTAAACTTTGTCAGCTTTTATTTTGAGAAGGTACTTTAGATGTAATGGCTACAGTTTATATATTTTTTCCCGGATGTCAAAATAATGCCGCAAGTATCTTAATATTTAAAAGTGAAAAATTAGAGCAAATAAAGCGCCTGGAATTCATTGAATTTAGGTTCTGATTCTACGGATCAAGGTATTGCCTCGCAATACGCGCTCATGTCCAACAATGTCGGACAAAAATATTGAAAATTGGAATATTGTAAGATACTATGGCGGAAATATTAAATCTAATGGCCCACTCTTCTCATGAGCAGAAAAAGTGTTCTTTCGAAGAGTTAAGGCTTCCATAAAAAACAATGTGGAACGCTCTTCACGATAGCAAAAGCATTAATAAAAAAAATTCAACACTGCACCAGGTCACGTGAGGATATAATGATCCTTACAGTAAAATCTTACATTTATTCAAAAAATTGCGTTCATAAAAGGTTTCAAACTCAAAAATCATTTTGTCCAGATTTTCTTGGTATGATTCGCTGAAGCACTCTCTTGAATGCACATCAACCACTTTATCACAAGTGGTTGATGTGCATTCAAGAGAGTGCTTCAGCGAATCATATAAAAAAAATCTGGACAAAATGATTTTTGAGTTTGAAACCTTTTATGAACGCAATTTTTTGAATAAATGTAAGATTTTACTGTAAGGATCATTATATCCTCCGGTGTGATAAACTAGAAATTCTTAACGATATGACACGGAAGCAAAAGGAGCGCAAGAATTCTGTTCTCGGAAATTCCGTCTTCACCGATACCCAGCATATTTCATTGAAAGCCACCCTTTAATTCAGGCTTGGCAATAAAGCTTGGTTGGCTTGGCGTTGGCCATTCTATTTGGCTACGTTTCTATCACTCCTGCTGTCACTAATCCCTGAAAATATTCGGGCAGTAAGATCACCTGCTTCGCACGCTTTGACTGGGTGGGAAACGTTGCGGCACGATCAGTTAGAAAATAGAAAGATAAAACATTGCATAATGGTAGGCTTACATGAGCACGCATCGCTCTTGGAAGAATCAAAGAAAGTTTCAATACAGTCACATCAGCGCAAGCTCTTGCGGGGCTTTCCTGAACACAGACATCATCACCGCAGACGTCTATATCTGGGCAGTGTGCGCCGTAACCAGAAACTAACAACGATTGGATGTCGTCAAGTTGGTATAGTGTGTGTTTATGTGTAGTGTTTGGTGTATGCCATTCAACAGGGTTTGCATTGTTGTGCAAGGCCGATAATTTCAAAAAGCGGCAGCAACGGCCTTAAGAGATTAGGCTGCATACCATTTAGTCGGGTCGGAGGACAGGGTACCGAACCTACTTTTCCTGCGGATGTACCCACTTGTTGACGAGTGTCATATGGTTTAGGAAGATAAATAATAATCTGGCATGCTTTAGATCATAAGTTTTGAAGAAAAGCGTGTGATCGCGCTTTCTCTCTCCATAAAATATTGTTCATTGTTTTTGTTCTTCAAATTGACCGAGCGGTGTGCGGAATCTTTTGGTTTCTCTGCATCATTCTCTTTATGTTTTTTTTGGTTCAGATGTTCCTATCTAAATCTCTCTGTACAGTAACCACAAAGTGAATAATGGAGAGAAAACGTCAGGCTGCTTGCCAACATTTCGACAACAGGTCCTGCCTTCCTCTGGGCAGCCCAGACGAAGACAAGTCATCTTGTCGAATATAATTGGTAAGCAGCCTTAGGCTTTCCCCTCCCTTGTTCACTCCGTGATTATCAAGAACCATCTGCCAGCTCCTCCCTACCATAATCTCCAGAATAGAAGTTTTTGCGGTTTGCTTGTTTCCGAAAGGAATTCGCAGAATTTATTCGCGTGAAGAACTTGCACAGCCTACACGACAGAAACAAAATATGACTTATAAGGCACCCCAGTAGAACAGTATAGCATTGCAGGGCCTCATACTAATGCAGCACCGTACGCGGCATTATAGTGTTCTGACTCGCCCTCCCCTACCATTCCTGTGAGTTTCATGCAGTTACCCGACTTATTTCCATAAATTCACATGAGCCTGCATTCTACCCTAGCGATCTTCTCTCGGCTCTCTGCGCTGCAGGCTGCTAGGCGTAGTAGAGTGTCCTTTGTCTTCTCTGGATACCTGTCTTTCTTCTTATTGATTCTTTTCATCGAGCACTGATCCTCACTTATGCATGCTCACGGCATTCTGTCGGCGCTTCCCGCCTGGTATCGCTGGAGAAGTTGGTGGGTACGAAAATACCAACGTGAAACTAATTGCCTCATTAACTGTTGGCACTACGGGAGCGAAAATTAATGTTCTTCTTTCCAACGCTTTTCTGTATCACCCATTCGATCCAAACAAAATGCAAAGCTACTGGCCGGCGGAGGTCACGCATGCGTGCTCGCAGGGACCCGTTTATTGGCAGCTTCTTGCAGAGCTTGCTCGAACACGAGCGACGAATAACGTATCTTTCAGTGAGCTATTTTGGTTCTTCCTTTTCTGGTTACCCCTTGTATATTTTTTATTGTTGCCGACCCCCCGCAATGATTAAATCGCTTTGACGTTCGGCAGTTGATCCCAAGGTTGTGGATTCAATAGCGGCCGCAAGCGATGGCCCTGCTTCAATGGAGGCGAAGTAAAAAACCGTCCGTGTGCAGCACAATATCAGCGCACATTAAAGAACAACACATGTTCTAGTCTCATTCTGAACCGTCTATACGGTGTTACTCGTAGCGTCTGCGTTCGCTTTTCTTTGCGACGAATAAAATGTTTTACAATCAATTGCTTCGGTACGTTCAACCTCACGATTTGCGTTCATTTCTATTGTTCTGTTGTTCTTTTACAGCGAAAGCTAAAGCTACTGTATGGAGTCGTCCCAGAGAGATTCAAAGCGTAGGCCACGAACATCCAGTCGAATAGACTGCCAGTATCCGATCGCGTAACCGCTTACCTGGCATCACATGAACCCCCCCCCCCCCCCCCCCCCCCGTGGAGCGCGGTGAGCCATAACATTGCTGCAGTTTTTCTGCTCGCATTTCATACTCTATACGCCTTCTTTCTCCATAAATATACCACAGTTGCTTCCTCAATATTTAGCACAGTTTCGTAGTCAGAAGCCGAACACCATAACAAACAACGTCGTTAATTCGCGGAATTTCTGTATAAGCTGGCGCAATCAAGATTGTTGCTATGCGAGAGAGGAGGAGGGAACCGTGTCGAAATTGTTTCAGTATGCATCGAAAACCTTATCAGTAGCAGCAGAAAGCCTGGTTAATGAGCGGCCCGGGGCAACTGTGTTGAAAGCAGCTGAAATCCCTCGAAACAAACCTCTGCTTTGGGATGCTACGACTTACATAACGAGAACAGGGATGTGTTTTTTTTTTTTTAGTGTGATTAAATTCCCTCTATCTCATTAGGACTACGCCTTGGCGTCACTGCGCTTCCTCATTTGGTTGGCGCGTTTCCTTGCGAAACTAGACTGATTAGGACCTGGGGGCACGCCTGTTCATTGCATAAAAGTCGGCGTTTCAATTTTATTCTGATAGATTGGTACATTCTAGTGCAAGCATAATGGTATTGTTGGGCGTGAAAGCCTTGCTGCATATTTCAAGCGACTTGCTCCAATGTATGTACAGTCTTTACCAAAATCTACAGCCAAAGGAGTCTGCTACTAATCCGTGTAGCGCGGTTCTTAAGCACATTTAATAGTCTTAAGCTTGGGAGGGTTCAGGACTTAGTTTCCTCCCTCCTTCGGGAGATTAGGGTCCCTGAGTATGCAAGAGGAGCAGCGCTGCAGGGCTCAGAAGCAGGCCCCTTGGGCTGTATGTACTTTTATCAAAGAACGTGCAACCGCGTATTGATATACATGTGAGGCATGCGAGCTTGCAATAAACAGTAGCCAATTCATTCATGATGCTCTTTAAAGCTGCAAGAGAGGAATTAAAATCGGTTTCAAACGGTGTTCATACCACTCTGTTCCACTGAAATGTGCGCCCACATCGCCCTCCCGATTGCATCTGTTCTTTGCGTGTTATTTGAAAGTTTCGAAGATGTATCGATTAGGAATGCAAGGTACACTACTGTTTGCTCTACAAGACCTGAAGGAATAATGCACTTTAACAGATAACAGAATAAAAGCTGCAAAAAGCATATGCAAGAATGCAATAGTGTAAGGAAATATGGGCAAAACATAAACAACAATATCGTATAGCCGTTCTCTGACTCACAGGATTCAACATCGATATGCCGAGAAGCCCTGCTCCCGCGTCTCTAGAAAATGCGTTCGCAGTCAGAGAAATCTTCGAGTCCCCGTGCCCTCTCGTCGAGCGTGTTGGGGAGGGGGGGCGGCTTTCAAGTGATGTGCTCAGCTGCATTTGAAGTGGCACGGAGCCATATGCGTAAGGGTTTGCAGTGGATGATGAACGTACTCACGGGCGCACAGGGGTGAGTGAAAGAAGAGAAACGAAATCAGGCGCACTATTTTCTCGGGCCTCATTATTTCTTTTTTTTTTTTTTGCTATGAGAGTTGCGGCATCGACTGGATACGCAAAAGCCAGAACAGCTGCAAGCGCGAACAAGGGAGGAAGCATAAAATTGTAAGAAAAGCAGAACACGCTTTGCGTCCACTCGAGAAAGCCGGCACCAGTGCATTAGACCGGAGCAGGGTAGGGATCATAAGAAAGAGGCGCATCTTTCCTGCACCCAGTAACTTTATTCCTTTGCTTCTCACATACCTCCCTGTCGAGCACTGGCTGCGCATGACGGCCCGGCTGTAAGCAATGTTGAAGAGCACTTGCTTTACTGTATGCTGTCACAAAGTGTAAGGAAGCCGCACCCATTGCACTTGAGACAAGAAAGGACAGTAACTGAAGAATTTTTCTCCGCAAGTAGAGCAGAGACCTTTGGGTTGGTTGGTGCATACTTTCTGAGTTGGCGCATTCATTTACCCTCTTCCCGCGACTAACAGAGTCAGCGCCTAGGATGTGCATATCTTATTAGAGTTTCGGCGCCGCGATGGCGCAGTGATTATGGTGCTCGGCTGCTGACCAGAAATTCGCGGGCTCGATCTCGGCCGTGGCGGTGGCGTTTTAAAGGAGGCTAAAAGCTAGAGGCCCATGTACTATGCGATGTGAGTGCATATTAAAGAACCACCTCGTGGTCAAAATTACCTGTGGCCCCCTACTATGATGTCCCTCATAGCCTGAGTCGCTTCGGGACGTTAAACTTAATAACTTAAATCATCTTATTGGAGTTTCAGATATATACAACATCTGGGTGGTTATATAAGATTAAGTGCCGCCTCGAATTTCGCTGCAGCAAGCCTTCATTTATTTGTTTTCGGTAAGTACTGGCTCGGTAACTAAAGAAAAAAATATCTTCCCACACGTAAAGGCGCATGAAATTGCACTCTTCTGCATAAATTATGATGCCATTACGCAATTTTTGTTCGTCTTTTTGGTTCCTGTCATTATATCAATGGCAAATACGAGATTGTAAATGGCGCTGTACGGCTGCCACTCAATACTGTTGACACCATTATCTGTGACTCGAATAGGTCCAGCCCTAACAGTCCTAAAGTTGGTTAATTAGCATTTGTTACTTCAAACGACGGAAGTTAACCTGACTCGGTGGCCTCGTTTATATCATTGCGAATGAATGTTTTACTTCCAGGTATTCTTGAAACTCCCCAGTTTAGACGCTTTAGTGGCACACCTTTTCAAATATCAGTGCTTGCCACGGCAGAGTCAAACTCCTCTTAGTGCATGGTTCGTCTAGAAAAAGTCCGTGCCGCAAATATTTTTACGAGGAATGCGAAAAGATGGAGCAAACACGTATTGAGGCCGTGTTTTGAAGCGCACAACTGCACTTTTTGCTACATACTGTACATTTATGAGCCAAAGATGAAATACCCCTGCTTAAGTATGTTACGCCTGGGAAAATATATAAGGAAACGAGTAGCATGCACATGTTTCAGAAAAGGTTCCATCAAAACGAAGTGAGTGGCTAGTTTTTCCAGCACAAAGAATTAGAGCGTTTATTAAACTGAAGAAATGGCCATTTATGTTTATTGCACTGCTCCGCTGTATTTCTGTACAGCGCGCAGATCATCCCACCTGAGTGCTGCCCATAGAAATTGTTCATACACTCCGACTCGCCGCGTGTTGTTTTCGTAATTACTTTATTATTGCAGAATCTTTTTTGCACCTGAGCCTTACAGAGTGAAGGACACAAAAACTTAAAAAATTTTTTCGCAAATTTACAAAATCTATTCAATATTTTATTTTGTCGTCCTGTTTCATACCAGCTTAGACGCAGTCCTAAGTGAGACTGCGCATTTCACTCTTGCAGTCCGTTTGCTTGTGGTGCGTGCAGTCATATGTAGTAGATCAATTCTTCCTACGTTTTAATCATAATGAGGTTTACACAGAAATTATGCATGAGAAA
Organism: Amblyomma mixtum; assembly: GCF_055824585.1. NCBI lineage: Eukaryota > Metazoa > Arthropoda > Arachnida > Ixodida > Ixodidae > Amblyomma > Amblyomma mixtum. The sequence continues at coordinate 252,009,443 of NC_143012.1, forward strand.
AGCCATTGTTTTCAGGGTATATTAACGTTGTTCGCAACTGATGAAACTATCATGATGAGCACACTACAATAAACTTCCAATCGCAACTTTAGGAGCCGTGGACACATCGTTAAAATTTATCTGAGATACATCAAGGTGAATTTCGGCACCCACTGTAAGGTATTCTATTTTTAGCATTCTTAGATAAATTTGCGATCTATATAGGCGAGCA